>NC_089225.1:25983852-26294268 GCF_963924675.1 Phocoena phocoena | reverse complement strand
CCTTCATTTTACATTATGAGACATGTTTGCTATCATGTCACATTCCTACAGTATTCTGGGTTTTGACCCAGTGTCCCAAGTGACAAGTTATTCCAAGATGCTAAATTGGGAATCTTAGGGAGGAGCTATTTTTCTTTCATTCCATTTTAAAGGAATACACTTATTGCTGCAGTGACCTGAAATAGTACTTGAATCTCCTCTAAACATCAAGCTTATTATTAGGGAGTAACAAGCACCAGGGAGTTCAGAATCTACAGGGTACTCACTTCAGTTCTTGAACTTGCATTGCCTTTATGCTCCTGTAACTGCATGGTGTCTTCTTGCTTCTTTGCTGGTATTTAGTTTTCATTTGTCATAATAAATGGACTCTGCTATAACCATTGCAGCTGGTGAAAGCAGATATAGTAATTGTGAAGATTAGTGAGACATCTAAATAAAATTTTAATTTTATCTGGGCATGTTTCTAAATGAAACTAATAACGTTGGTTTCAGAAGGCCTAAAGATTATAGATAACCTCCATTTTTTTTGCCAAGATCCTTTATTTTCACCTTCTGCACCTTGACCTGATAGATTATAATAGCTCTTTCATGCCCATAAGGGTACAAGTTGTTCATGGTCCATTTACGCAATTTAATCCTGATACAGACTAACCTGTGAATGCAGGAACTATAGAATCGGTAGACTGTAGTCTCTTTTTTAAAAGCAATCATGGTTGAACATTTCCATACGTCCTGTAAGAAGGGATATTCACTCTTTGTATACTTGAAGAAATAATGCAGTCATTGAAATGCTAATACATTTTAACCATAAAAAGAAAGTAATAAGGGAAAAATGATTCTTTTAAAATACCACATTGTAAAGTGTACAAGAGTGCCTAGAATTTTATGAAACAATGATCCTTGAAATTAACTTTTAAAATTGATTGTTAACTGACTATTGTCAAGGTTAAGAATATTTTTAAGGAAACTAATTCTAGAACATGTATTTTATAAAAAGTGTTGGAAATTTCCCACCTAAATTAACAAAAGATAGGACTCTGGTGACCACTGCAGAAGAAACAGCTTAATACTGCTATGTTTAGTGAAGAAATGAAGGGACCACTTATTTTATAATTCCTCAGAGTGTCCCAAGCCATACATTTTTGTCCACTAGAAACATGCATTTGAAAGTCTACAGTGTCTATTTCTGGTAAACCTACATATAGAGAATGCAGAATTGCAGGGTTACTTATATGCATGTTGGGAATTGCTGCAACCACATAAGGCTGAAGAAGGTAGAAAGTTAAAAGAGAGACACCGATTCTCTATTTGTTATACAGGCAAAAGACAGTGTTTCAGAAGTCTTTGGGTCATCAATCCAGAGTGTGGAGTACAGTGTTCTCTAGATCTAGTGGGATCTTATCCACAGATACTCAGACTACCTATGACTCTCAAATTCAGGGATTTTGTTTTCAGGGATTATTTTTCCTAATCTTTTTCAAACTTGCAAATCTCTCTACTTTACCTTGTTTGTCAAGATATCATCATAAATTTAATCGATGCTAGGTTGGTCTTGTTTCTTCAAATAATCTTAATTTTTTAATGTTACGTTTAAAGGGAAGCTGATAAGTAACAACCTGGTGTCAGTGAAAAGTTGTGTGCATCCAAAATTAAATTTGAAGTGAGACACATAATTCATTTCATATTCATCGTTTTCAAGAAAGGCATTCAACTACTTACCAAATAGCCTGCCAGCTTTATATTAATTAACCTTTGTTTTATTTTTTATTTAATTAGCAACAGATTACATATGATAACTTATAAGCAATATATAGTACTGATATTTCCAGATAATTAGCACTTTCTCATACAAAACAATCCTATTCTTAAACTTTAGTCTTTTCAGAAAAAGATTCCCAACAATAAGATTTTATAAATGTTCTCTGGTACATTTTAAAAAATTATCTATTTACTTAATTTTGGGTTAGTTACACTTTTAAAGTTTTATTTTAGAAATTTTTAAATACACAAAATAAAAGGAGTTGTAAGATAAATTCCCTCGTATCTATCACCCAGCTTCAACAATTATCAATACATTGTCCTCTGATATATTAATGTTCATCTTTATTCTTCCCCAACAGTTTGTGTCACTTATTCAAATATTTGGTGGTTAAACAATGAATGATTTAGATCTTCTTTTTTTGGATATACTCCCACTACCAGAGCTATGGAAACTCCTAAAGATGCTAATGAAACAAAAACTTTTTTTTTGAATATAAACTCATTTTTTTAGAGATATTCTGTGAGATAAACCTATTCTATGACCTACTCCTCTGAATTTTTTTCTCATGGCTTTGACTCATGCTTACTTTGTAAAACTAAGCTACCTTCACATACATGCTGTTGTAACATTTAAACATTGACATTAGTATTAATTCTCATTCTTTCTCTCCCTCTGTGTGTGTGTGTGTCTGTCTCTCCATTTCTTTAATAGTTTGGAATGACTTTGAATTTTGCCTTTAAAAGAATATTCTCTCTGAATATGTGTGTGGATGCTTGTGTAAACACCAGTGTTTCTATGTGCTAGCCATCCTGTGTGCTAAATTGTTTACATCCATTACCTCATCAAATACTCCGATCAGTGGTACTGTTAGAGTTTTTATTTACAGATGAGCAAACGGAGGCTGAGATTAAGTACGCTGGAATCAGTGACAGATCGAAAATTTGATTGCAAGCTTGTCTGATGCAAAAACATACGCATTGCCACCATTCAACACTGACACAATTATTTAATGACATTTTTTGAAGGTCTAGTACTTAAGTTGTATGGGAACCTACTCATCAAGAAGGTCAATATCTTCTTGACCACACATGCCTTTAGCACACATACTTACTAAATTCTATAATGTTTGGTATTGTCTTCCAGTCATTTCATATTTGTAATTCCCATATCCTATAAGAGATTATATACCTCTCAAAAATTGAGGTCATAATGAACACTTAGTTTACATCACTCCACATTTCCTTAAATGGATATAATAAATTTTTTTAAAGAGGAGAAAGTTTGAATTGCATTTTGAATTTTGTTCCAGAGGATTGTTTCATTTTTCCGAGATATCCACCAAATTCATATACCTAAGGATCATTCATATTAATGGAAGAATTGCAAAATAGCAAGGCTATATACAATTATAATGAAAACAAATTTATGTTTACTAGTAACTTTACCACTTCTGACCAAAATGTTGTCAGAACTGATAATAGGAAAATTTGTTGGACTGTCACTGTCTCTCCAGTTCTTTGCATTTTCTCTCCCCAAATCTCCATGCTGTCCCTTGGGTTGGTTCTATTACCAAGGTAGAGAAGGCAACTACCATTTATTGATTACCAACCATGTTCCTACTCCAGTACCAGATGGTTTCCCTTTGTTATTTTATTTAGTGACATGATATTAAAGAGTTAGATGTTAAAAGCATGAGAACAGAAGTTAAGCTATCCAGTTTCCCAATTCCATCTGCCACTTGCTGGCCATATAACCTGGTCAAGTAATTTAACTTCTCTAAGCTTGTTTTCTCATCTGTAAAACATGGATAACTTTAGCCATGGCCTCATGGTGGATTAAATGAGATAATCTATATAAAGCTCTGAAAATAGTATTTAAGGTATAGTAAGCACTCAAACATTAGCCAGTTGTAATAATTGTGGAATTGTTGTGTAACTATATTATAATACTATAGAAACATGCATCAGCAGTTTAGGCCACAGTCAATGAAACATAAACTATTGCCTAATAGCCTTAGAAATCAAATGCACAACATGAAACATTTGATGCCTATCATGTGGAACTGTTTAAACACCATGAATTTGTAGAGTTACAAGTAGTATTTAGTAAAAAATAAATTGTATTATAACACTTGCATGTTTGTATAAATCAAAATATATATCCTTCTGTTTCTCCTCTGTACCCTCTGTCATATGATCTGTTCCATTCATGTGAATCTAAATATCATCTCCATGCAGAATACTTTCAAATTCATGTCTCCAGCTCTGCCACCTTCACTGAACTTCACCTTGGTGTACCACGTGGGTTCCTGGAAATCTCCTTTTTTATGTCTTAACATCTCAAGATCCAAAAATTCAAAACTAAACTTTCAGTTGCTATCCACACCCATGCACACTCAATTCCCAGCTCTTAAAATCTGTTTCTCTTCCATTTTTCCCATTTCACTTAATGGGTTCCCTGCACACCCTCTGTCTGTCCTTACTCTGAGTATGCCAAAACAAGAAACTGACAGTCATCCATGATTCTGTTCTCTACTTCATTCCCTACATCCAATTATCATTTAGTCCTGGCACTTAGTTCTACCTCCAAAATATTCCTGGAATCCATTCACTTCACTGCTATTACCATATCCCAAACCACTACCGTCTTTGCCTGGTCCTTTAAAATAACCACCTGATGTACCCATTCTCCTGCCTCTCTATAATCCACTTGTATATGATATCATGTTTCTCCCCTGCTTAAATGTACTTCTATTCCCTTGGAGTAAAATCCCAAATAATTACCTTACCCTGCAAGATCACCTGCAAGATCACCCTCTTCAGCTTCACCTTCTGCCCCTTTTCTCGTCACTGCCCCATTTCTGATACATTGGCCTTATTTCTGTTCCTCAGTCACCCACTTTTTTCCCCCATTAGGGCTTTTGTATCTGCTGTTTATTTTTCATGTCCTGCTCTTTATACTGCTCTCCTCATCTCTCAGATTCAGTGTAAATATTACCTCCTCAAAGTGCCTTCTTTTCCTGATTACCTTCTCTAAGTAGATCACACACCTGCTATTCTCTCTCATAACAAAATTATTCTTGCACATATTTCAGTTGCTGTAATTTTATATTCATGTGTTTATTTAGTCTGTCTCCCCCACTGGACTATAAGCCCTGTGAGGGTAGATAATGCATCTGTTTCTCTTGTGATTGTTTACCTAGACAGTGCCTAGCATGTCATAGGCACTCAATAAATATTTGTGAATTGAATGACTGAAATGAGTATTCTTTCCTTTTCTTCAGAATTCTTTTCTGGACAGATTGGGATGCCAACTTTCCTCGCATTGAATCTGCCTCCATGAGTGGTGCTGGGAGAAAAACCATCTACAAAGACATGAAAACAGGGGCTTGGCCTAATGGACTCACTGTGGACCACTTTGAAAAAAGGATAGTTTGGACAGATGCCAGGTTTAGAAAATGATTTTTTTTCTTTATTTTCTGTTACCTTCCTCAGATAATATTTACAAAATAAAAATTGTTCTCATGTGCACGTATCATGTATACACACATTGACATCAGTGGTGATTTTTGTTTGTTTTCATTATGATGGCTTTTTTTAATGTTTCTACAAATCAGATACAGGCCCATAAAATATTTTTTATACAAATTTTTTGTCATTTATCTAAATAGTATAAGCACATCACTGGACTATCTGAATGAGTTTTGATATACTACTGATGCATTTCCTTTTCTGTAGGTCAGATGCCATTTATTCAGCCCTCTATGATGGAACAGGCATGATAGAAATCATCCGAGGTCATGAATACCTTTCTCATCCCTTCGCCGTGTCTCTATATGGGAGTGATGTCTATTGGACGGACTGGAGGACCAACACATTGTCAAAAGCCAATAAGTGGACAGGGCAGAATGTCAGTGTGATTCAGAAAACTAGTGCACAGCCATTTGACCTTCAGATATACCATCCCAGTCGTCAGCCACAGGGTAAGTGCTTGTTATAAATTAACCACCAGAAATATTTTTACCTTAATCATATAATATTCAAACTGTAAAATAACTTTTGTAAGTTAACAGTTATTAATATTTTATGTATTGTATGATGGAAGTGGTGCCAGCCTTTATTTTAATTAGCTCAGGTTTTTTTTCTTTGCTTTTTATTTATTTTACACACAAATAGAGAAATCTTAGAAATTATATGTTTTAACCCAAGTCCCCCAATTTTTAGTCACTGCTGTTGCATCAGTAAAATATACTGTGGGAAGCTGTGGAATGTCTTCAGATTTGGAGTGTATTCCTAAATATGATCAGTAAATTAAAGGAAGACACCAAGGACACATTTATGTTGGCCTGCAAATGGTCACTGTGCAGTGTATTGGGAAGAGAGGGAAGAGTGTATAATAAAGGATAAACCATCTGCTTTGAGCTTTTCTATTTTAAGAGAATTCAGTTCACTTGGACATGTGTGTTACCTATCCCCATGTATTCCACATTTTGGTCAGTAGTAATCTCTACCTTGGTTTTGTGATTTCATTTCCTCCACTCAATCCTTGTCAGAGTTAATTCTAAGCCTCATATTTCTTTTTCTTTCTCTTTTGTTTCTTTTCCCCAGGGTACCATGGCCATTCTGTGTAACATCAGCTCATTCTTTTATACCTATTGCCTGACTCTTCCCCATCATGGTATATGTCATAACATATGGAAATCTCATTCCAATGCAAATAATGTTCCCATTATCATTAGCATATTTTTGTTTGAGACTTATGATACTCAAATGACAAGCTCTTTCTCAAAGAGAATACATTTTCTCCTTTTCTCCCTTTTTCAGTGTAGAGTAAGCAGATCTTACACTTTCTTGGCATTTCTGGTCTTATGGACCACACTTCAAGATTTATTTTAAATTTATGTGGTATTGTCTTATTTTAGACTTGATTAAAAATACTAACCTCTGTGGTTGAAAAATTCTATGTCTGTCCTGTGTCTTTCTTCAATATTTGGCCATAATTCTCCCTTGAAACTATTTCTCCTACCAAAATGTCCTCATTGGTAAAATTTTCTGTGCTCTCTCTCTGACTTACTCTGATTAAATCTAGTTACCTTTCCAGAAACTAGAAATTTCTCACTTTTAATTTTCTTATATAGTTGATCCTTCTTTGTCACATGGGATTTTCTACATACCCTAAATTATATGAGCAGTCACCTTAATCCTTTCCTATTACCCTTAGCTCCTCTACTCCTTTCATCCTACAGACGTGCAAAGCATGAGAACATTAAAGGGAGAAAACAGCTTAGTCATTTTTGTGCCTAATAGGTATTCAATAAATATACTGGATTTAACTAAATTGAAATAAGGCAAGAAATCATGATTCTGACCAGAATATGCCACTAGTACAATAAAAAAGATACCCTTCTCTAAGACATAGAGATTGCCAACAAACACATGAAAGGATGGTCAACATCACTAATCTTTAGAGAAATTCAAATCAAAACCACAATGAGGTATCACCTCACACCGGTCAGAATGGCCATCATCAAAAAATCTACAAACAATAAGTGCTAGAGAGGGTGTGGAGAAAAGGGAACCCCCTTGCACTGTTGGTGGGAATGTAAACTGATACAGCCACCATGGAGAACAGTATGGAGGTTCCTTAAAAAAACTAAAAACAGAGCTACCATATGACCCAGCAAGCCTACTACTGGGCATATACCCTGAAAAAACCATAATTCAAAAAGACAAATGCACCCCAATGTTCATTGCAGCACTATTTACAGTAGCCAGGACATGGAAGCAACCTAAGTGTCCATTGACAGATGAATGGTTAAAGAAGATGTGGCACATATATACAATGGAATATTACTTGGCCATAAAAAGAAATGAAATTGAGTTATTTGTAGTGAGGTGGATGGACCTAGAGTCTCTCATACAGAGTGAAGTAAGTCAGAAAGAGAAAAACAAATACAGTATGCTAACATATATATGGAATAAAAAAAAAAAGGTTCTGATGAACCTAGGGACAGGACAGGAGTAAAGATGCAGAGGTAGAGGATGGACTTGAGGACACAGGGAGGGGGAAAGGTAAGCTGGGACAAAGTGAAAGAATAGCACTGACATATATACACTACCAAATGTAAAATAGATAGCTAGTGGAAGCAGCTGCATAGCACAGGGAGATCAGCTTGGTGCTTTGTGACCACCTAGAGGGGTGGGATAGGGAGGGTGGGAGGGAGACACAAGAGGGAAGGCATATGGGGATATACGTATGCGTATAGCTGATTCACTTTGTTATACAGCAGAAACTAACACAACATTGTAAAGCAATTATACTCCAATAAAGATGTTAAAAAAGAAAAACAAAAAAAAAAAAGGAAAATGAAAGAAATATAATCAAAGTAATAAAAGTAAAAGAGGAGTTCTTCATAGAAAAAAAAAAGATATTCTTCTCTAAAACCTTCCAACAGTATAGAGGAGTATCTAGTCATAAACACTTACGGGATTAGTTTTAATTGTTATAATTGGAAAAATGTGTACTTATATGGTTTTGTACCCACATTTTTTGGTCTTTTGTGGGAACTTTAATTTTATGTTTGGAAAAATTTAAATGAATTGGACCATGAAAAATGACCTGGGTCTATTTATTATATTTTTCCCTCCCTCAAAATGGAATCATTGTATTTCATTTAATAACTGCCTGATTTACACACGTTGTCATTATCCCTAGCAAATTCATAGAAAGGGAAGAAACATGATACTTCCGAGCTTTCCTGACAATTTCATATATATAGAAAGGAAGTGAGACATTCAGTGTAACTCATTTGGTTAAGGGGAGATTTTCTTGACATCTTTACTTAAAAGATGATTTATATGTGTCTTCTCCACTTCTCATAAAGTAAGGAAGTTTTTACTATATGGATCTAATATAACATATTTTCCCAGAATTCAGGGCAGATATTCTAGTTTCTAGTCTACTAGAGAGAATGTCACCTATGATGAGAACTTGCTATTTCCTAAAGGAAATTCAGTCATTTTCCAAATTTGAGAATGATCAGAGAACATTCTACTTTTCCCCATTGTAAGGATCACTGAGCATATAACAATCATTATCCATCTTGTTTATCTGCTTCAGTGAATTAATGCTTTCACTGCTGGGGGGTGGAGGTGGGAAGATGCAGAAATCTACTGACTGTTTTATTCCCAAGGGTAGAATTACAATGAAAATGGTGACAAAGTTTCAGCTTTAACACAAGTACAATGATAACCCCCTGTTTTCTGGTGAAAAATAATGTGAGGTTCATGAAAACTAATACATTTTAAAAATACATGACATTTGGTTCTATAAAATTGAAATGTATATCTCACAAATTAAAGAAATAAAGGTTAGAAATATTCTTTGAAGTTATCTAATCCTCCAAGTAGGAAATTAATTAAAGTTTTAACACCAGTTTTCTTACAAGTAAGCGTTCATTATACGCATAAGTTTCCAGTTTGGTTATTGGACACTTAGAATTTTTAAAAAAAAATCTAGTTTAGCATTTTTTTTGGTGTCTAATGTTGTTATTATATGGGATTAAGAAGAAACAAATCAAAGAGTAAACATATGAAATAGGGAGCACTAGTGGGTATTTTAAATCTACTTTTTTTTATGGTATAAGAACTTAGAGTTAATGGCATGGCCTTGAGAGTCCAACTGCCTGGGTTCAAATCCTATCCCTATGATTTATTAATTGTACGATGTTGGGCAGTTTACTTAACCGCTCTGTGCCTCAGTTTCCTCATCTTGAGATAATAGTATTTACATCATAACATCTAGTAAACATGAGTTAATCATCATTTAATATAAGCATATCAAACATGAGTTATTATGTGAAAAGATCTTAGAATGGTGTCTCATACATAATCAGTGCTTTGTGTTTATATATATATAAGTTAACTGTTAAAAAGTAACAGTTGTTGCGATCATATCATTTTCCTAGCATCCTTTTGTTGAAATTTAGGTTACATTACTGTTTTAAGACAGTTTTGAACACATTTTCTCATATGTAAATAATTCATAATGGCCTTAATATCATACTTTTATAATCATATCAATTTTTAAATGAAAAATGCCAATAAAAATGTGAAACACGATCTGAAGGAGAGCAACATGATTGATTTATCAAGAGAATCCAGGTGCAGTCGAATGAGTAGATTATCAAATCTCTTTTCTCTACATTCAGGTTACCATCTATCACCACTCCTCATACACTAGTGCATGACATAAAAATTATGGTTATGTTAGTAAAAGGGATGTTTAAAAGTTGATTTAACATTGTAAAATAATATTTGCTCATTACCAGTAAGTTATAGAATGTAGAAAAACAGGGAACAGAAAAAATGTAAACCTATTTTTCCAGCTCCCAGAGCAACAAACATTTCCATGTTGTTTCTTCTGGTTATTTCAACAGAGGTATTGAATAACACAGTAAAAAACAAAAGTTTCACTATCTGTTGATGAACTACTACGTGCCATTTAGGTTTTACTTTTTTTTCCTAATCATCAGAGCTATCAAACAAGGTAGTTATTCCCACTTTCTATGAGGAAGCTGCAGCTCAGGGAGGTAAAGTAACCTGACTCAGAGTAATAAATCTCATTGAAAGGCAGGCGGTACCAGGGTTTCAATGAGCATGCCCAACTTCATAGTCCATGATTCATTCTTTGCTAAATTTAGAAAGCCTTTGTGTCTCTTCATATTTAATATCAGGCTTTATTTTTAATTTTGTATCTTCCTTTTTACACTTAGCATTAGCAACTCTCTTGGTATCATTGATGCCTTATCTCGTTTTTAATAACTACATATTTTCACATCACATGTGACTATCAAAATTGTTCCCAATTATTTGTCTACTTTTGGACACTTAGTTTGATTTTAGTTCATTTCTATTCTGTCACTAATAATTTTAAGGCATGTATCTATCCATAAATATCATTTTCCATATTTTATAGTCTTGGGTTTTATTGTTACTGTTAGCAAGTTATATAATCTTTTGTAGTTGCCAGAAATAAATACATGAACATAAGCCCTTACAAGAAGCAATAGCATCACTGAACCCCAATGAAAATCAGATCATTCTCTTTCTTATATTATTTCTATATTTATTTTTTAATCTATTTCCTTTGCAACTTGCAAATATACAATACAGTACTATTAACTATAATCATCATGCTGTATATTACATCTCCATGACTTATTTACTTTATAATTGGAGGTTAGTACGTTTTGACCTTCTTCATCTATTTCAATGGGCAAACCCCGCCTCCCGCCTGCCTCTCACACCCATCTCCAGCAACCACCGGTCTGTTAGTCTGTTCTGTTCTCTATGAGCTTGGTGTTTTAGTTTTTGTTTTTTTTTGTTTTTGTTTTCTAAATTCCACATATAAGTGATATCATACAGTATTTGCCTTTCTCCATCTGACTTATATCACAGCATAATGCCCTCAAGGTTCATCCATGTTGCCAAAAATGGCAGGATTTCTGTCGTTTTTATGAATAATATTACATTATATACACACACGCACATCCCACATCTTCTGTATCCATTACTCCATCGATGGGCCCTTAGGTTTTTTCCATCTCTTGGCTATTGTTAATAATGTTGTAATGAACATAGGGGTGTATATACCTTTTCAAGTTGGTCTTTTCATTTTCTTTAGATAAATATCCAGAAGTAGAATTGCTAGATCATATGGTAGTTCTATTTTTAATTTTTTGAGGAACTTCCATGCTATTTTCCATAGTGATTGCACCGGTTAACATGCCCACCAACAGTGCACAAGGTTTCCTTTTGTCCACCTCCTCACCAACACTTGTTATTTCTTGTCTTTTTTATAATAGCTATTCTGACAGGTGTGAGGTAATATTTCATTGTGGCTTTGATTTTGCATTTCCCCAATGATTAGTGATGACGAGCACCTTTTCATATGCTATGTCTTTCTTAGAAAACTGGCTATTCAGAGCCTCTGCCCAATTTTTAATCAGATTTTTGTCTGTTTGATATTGAGTTCTATGAGTTCTTTATATATTTTGAATATTAACCCCTTATCAGATATATGATTTGCAAGTATTTTCTCCCCTTCAGTAGGCTGCCCTTTTGTTTTGTTGATGGTTTCCTTTGCTGTGCAGAAGCTTTTTAGTTGGGTGTAGTCCCATTTGTTTATTTTTACTTTTCTTGCCTTTGATTTTGGTGCCAAATCCAAATATTTCTAGTCATAGAAATGAACTTAGGATTTATGTATTAGCCATGAAGTTATGATATTAAAGTGAAGATGATATTAAAGAGAGGGAAATTGGAAGTAAGGCAGGTGGTTTGGATATATAGTATCTCCTGTGCCAAAAAAGTAAAGCAAGAAAGTCTAGAGTAAAGTAGGAAGGACACAAAGTAATAGTTTTATTGTGACAGCAACCGTAGGGACCGAGGACAAAAATTTAAATGTGAAATACTGGGAAATTCAGAACTAGAATTTTATATACATTGTATTATAATTTAGTATAATCACATTGTATCTCCATATGCTTTGGAAGATATATATTCACTCTATCCCACTAATTAGACTGATAACTGGACACTCTAACCTAAATTTTTTATTTTCTGTGTCTGGTATATATTGGGAATTTACAGCATGTAGTTGATACTTATGGGCATTTACTGAATAACTACATGGGGAGAAAGTTGTTTCCTTAGCACAGAGGGAAGTTCCATAAATAAACATATTTGTTACTTTTTTAATGAGCAGGAACATCAACATTGTAGGTTTCCCTTTAAGGTAAAAATGAATAATTTACATTTATGAAGCCATCTATTCTAAATATATTTGTATCAGAAAAGCACAGTTATTAATTGAATAAATGTTGAGTATATTAAAAAACAACACAAAAACATCATAAAGGTTTTATGATAAACCCTTCTTGAGCCATATGTTAGTTTCTGTTTGGATAATGAGATCTGGTCTTGCATGATTACGCACTAGTAAAAATGGTTTCATCATCATGACTTTGTAAAAATAAGAAAGGTACACACTTATATCATGTTTTATTTAGTGCTTTACAGATATTACTCTCAATCTGCACAAAGATTTTCAGGAAAAATCTTTTTCTGAGAGGCTTTCTCACTTCAAAACCACATACCAACTATAAATCTTTGTATAATTCAGATTTTATCTGCTTCACATTCATGGTTAACACCATAAGAACTATCTCAGTACTTAGAACACGTATGGTTATTTAATATTTTCCTAATTCTGTTTTAGTTACCCACGGAGGTAATAAAATATTTGAGTAAAGGAGTATCATTTATTTATTTGTGTTAACTACAGAGTCTAGCTAAGCCCTTTATAAGAACAATATTAATAATTATAGTAATATCACCTAACACTAATTTTCATTGTAATTCCATGAAGATGATTATTAGCAATCCAGTTTTACAGATAAAGAACCTAAGGCAGGGCTTCCTTGGTGGCGCAGTGGTTGAGAGTCTACCTGCCAATGCATGGGACACGTGTTCGTGCCCCGGTCCGGGAAGATCCCACATGCCACAGAGCGGCTGGGCCCATGAGCCATGGCTGCTGAGCCTGCGCGCCCGGAGCCTATGCTCCGCAACGGGAGAGGCCACAACAGTGAAAAAAAAAAAAAAAAAACTAAGGCAGAGAAATTCTTCAAGGTCTAATAGCCACAGGATGATTGCCCAGTTATCTGACCTCAGGGAGCGTGACCCCAGAGCTCTTGCATAAACCACTGTGCTCTACTGGCAGAAGACTGAGTTCTTGTTTATTGAGATTCCCCTTGGAATTGTTATATCAAATCTCCAGATGGCGGTAGAGAGTCGTGTTACTGACAACATTCACATGGGACAAACTAATTCTTAGCTTCTTGGAGTTTGTAGTCTAGAAGGAAAACAGACTAAATTAACAACTAGGATCAATTAATTATTATGGACGTATTTTGAAAATAAGAGTATAGTAAATATATTTTAAAAAGTAGCATCGTGTGGTCCTAAAAGGTCCTTGGGCTTAACTTAATTCAATTCCTTCCTCTGTCACTCACTAGCCTTGTTACCTGAGGCAAATTAATTAACTTCTGGGTTCTTATTTCCTCATTTGCAGGATAGAGCAGCTAGAAGTAAGGAGGGAATAAATGAGAAACAAGATTGGGTTGGAATCAAACCATGGTGGGACTTAAAAAGTCCCCTTACAAAGAAATTTCTATTTTTATCCTTTAGGATAAGTGGTTCCAGGGATGTCAAACTTAAACGTGCATCAGAATTACTGGAGGGATCATTCACTCACATATTTATGGCCTCTACCCAAGATATTCTGATTCAGTTGGTCTGGGGTATGACTTGAGGTTTTGCATCTTTAACAAATCCCATGGAATGCTGATGCTGCCTTAAGAACCACTGCCCTAAAGGAAGGAGAAATACATTAAAAGTATTTGGTCAATGGAGTGAAAAGAGCAGATGTGCATACTGAAACTTGACTTCATCTGTACAAAGGGCAGACTGGAGAGAGACAGAACTACAGTAGGAGACTGAAAGGATGCTACTTCAGTAGATGAGGAGATAGCTGATACCAGGACAGAGAGAATGGTAGAGTTGAGATATACTTAGAGGCGAAGTCAGTAAAACATAGTGATAGAGATTTGTGGAGTAGGGGAGTTTGGGGAGAAAAGGAAAATTTGGGATGTCTTTATTTTTCTGGTTTCTGTAATTGGTTTCACCATCAAAAAGTGACATAGAGACCACATAAAGGAGAGGTCAGCAAAATTTTTCTGTAGAAGGCCAGATGGTAAGTGTTTGAGGCCCTATGGGCCATATGGTTTTTGTTGAACTACTCAGCTTGGCTGAGGTAGTGTAACAGCAGTCATATGAAAAATGAATGAGCGTTGCTGTGTTTCAATAACATTTTATTTATGGACGATGAAATGTAAATTTCATATAATTTTCATGTGTTATGAAATGTTATTCTTTATTTTTTTCCTACAATTTAAAAAAGTAACTCATGGACCAGTATCAGCCTGCAGGCCAAAGTTTACTGACAACTGATTTAAAGGATAAACTGAAAACTTACACTTTGGATATATGGAATTTTAGGTACCTCTGGGACATAGTTGAGTATTCAGGGTTATAAAGGCAAGAAGAGTTTGGGCTGGAGCTAGAGCTTTTGTAGTCATTCAATTGTAGGTTGAAGACAAGAAAACAAATGAGATTTCCTAAGAATATTACAGAAAATGAGAAAAGGACAAGGACAGAACCCTGGAGAGAACTAACATTCAAGAGAAAGGCAAGAAGGTTGCTGAGAAGAGGGTGGCCAAGGGATTCCAGAACCAAAAGAGAGCACAGTCAAAAAAAGTATGGGAAGAGTTGCAAGATGACAGTGGCCAAAAATGTTAACTCTTGCAGAGCAGTCAAGAAAGATAAAGACGTACAGCACAGTATTCATTAGATTTGGCAACCTGGAGGAGGGTCAGCTGCAATTTTATTTAGAACAATTTCAGTGGAGTTGTTTGCATATGTCCTAGTGATCCTAAGTATGTCTGAGGCTAGATATTAGTATAAATGTCCAAGTCTATTTAGTAAAAAAAAATATAACTTATTAAACAATAGTACTATATTCTTAAGTAACAAAATGTAAATACAAAGAAAGACAACCTTCATAGCAATCAGCTTAGGAGACACAGTCTCCATTTATGTCTGTTAATATATGCTTTATGTATATAGGCGCTCCTACGTTTGGTGCATAGATATGTACAAGTGTTATATCCTCTTGCTGTATTGATCTCTTTGTCATATGTAATGTCCTTTTCCTTTTGTTACAGTCTTTGTTTTAATGTCTGTTTCATCTGATATGAATATTGCTACCAAGCTTTCTTTTCGTTTCCATATGCTTGGAATATCTTTTTCAATACCTTCACTTTCAGTCTGAATGTGTATTTAGATCTGAAGTTTGTCTCTTTTTTATTGTTTTCCCTGCTGTTTTTTAGTAGCTCTTTCTTTCATATAATTATATACTATCAGTAGGAGATTTTTTTATTATTTTAATATTTAAAATGGACCTTAGCTTAAAATACTAATATTTCTAAGAATGGTAAAGTGGTGTGAAACAGTTAAAATGCTTCCACCTTTATGTGTTGATATCAGCAGCTTTGAAGGGGTGAGATTTCTGACTGAGGCAAAGTGAAAGGCAGGTGATAGCAAAGCAAAGAGGAATTTTTGAGATTTGAGTAAATTTGTTAGGATTCTATGAGGTCTTAGAACATTGTGCAGTACTGAGAGCCTAGTAGTAGAGAGAGACAAAATTAGCAATGAAGAGGAGAAGTAAGAGTTGAAACATGCCAAAGACATGTTGCTACCTCATTCCAGCTATTAATATGAAAAATCACCATGGAACTCACTTTCTACTCTTATACCTCCTTCCTATAACAGGTAGTCTTTTGCTTCCTCTACCATTTATATAGACTAGCACCTAATTTAATTTCTCAATAAATCTTTCTGTATCATCTTTAAACCATATTTTGAATTAGTGTGTTTTGTTGGTTTACCTGAAAAACTTAATTACCATTTTTAGCATTATTTCTTTGGCAAAATAGAATACAAATATCAAACAACTAAACTGTAAATGAACTTATTATGCAGGCAGTAAGTTTAGCTGCATTATAAATTGCTGTTTTTAAAATATGGTACAATACAGTTTACCTTGGAGCAGTGGGAAAGATTAGTAACAAAGAAATCATAAAATTCTTTCTTCCTTCGTACTGGTTGTTTGATTTACTTGCCTCAGTTGTACAAATGTACGTGATTATGCACTCTTCATTCAGATACATTAAGGTGCAGAATCCATAGTTCTAATCCAGGATCAGAACTTCTCAACCTCTGTACTTTTCATATTTGGAGACAGATAATTCTTAGTTGTAAGGGGCTTTCTTTTGCATTGTAGGAAGTTTATTAGCATCCTTAGCCTCTATCCACTAAGATGCCAATAGTACCCCCAGTTATGTCATTCAAAAATGTCTCTAGATATTCCCAAATATCCCCTGCGGGGCAAAATCCCCCCTCACCCCCACTGCCATTGGTTGAGAACCACTGTTTTAGATAAAAATTTTTGTGATTATTAAATCATTGTATTAAATCTTTGATTTGCTCACACAAAGCTTAATAAAATCTAGTTAATCAGTGGAAAAAAAAGATAGAAACTTTTCTGACACAGATGTTTCTTCTTTTAAATTATACAGCAAGTGAAATAAACAGCAAGTCAGAAAGACATATCACCTCTTTAGAAAATCTGAAAGTTCATTGATATTTTAAGCTACACTTCACCAATAAATATGACATGATATTACATGTTTAACTTAACTCTGTTACTGAAAAGTATGCACAAATAAATGAAAATAGTATATGTGGCTTTTAAAAAATTTTTCGAAATACAGGTATCTGTGGAAGATCATATAAGATTTTTAGATTTTTTTTTCTACTTCATAAAAATAGAATACAGTATAAAATTAATCTGTAAAATATAATTTGATGAAAGTAACTCCTGCATACCCAGTATTGCTGGAAACTGGTGAAACTAAAGCAATAAGAATGCCTTTTACTTGCACACATTTTGTTATATGTGTGTGTTTTAAATAAGAAATTCACTCTAGTTCTTCAACGTCAAATATTAAAATTACAATTTCAAGATATTTGTCAAAGGGAAAATAGGATTAGGGATTAGTGTTTAATTGTAAGATCCTTCTGAAACTTCACTTCAACATATTCTTTTCTAAAAGGAAAATTATAGATACATTGTTTTCTTATGTTAGTAATTGTTTTTGTACCAATAAAGTTCATTAACAGGATGAATATTAGTTACTATCAAAAATGACTACACAGTATTCCTCATATCTAACACATTGGATCCTGACATTTTTCTGCTTTGAGCTTAGTTTTATGAGGTAAATAAATATTGTACATATTTTATATTGCATCAACACATATATTTTATTTGATCTTACTGGATAAAATAATTGGGTTTAAAGTGTTTATTTTTTGCTGATGAAAAGCGGACTGCAATTAAACATAGTATGCATGAAATATGAAATTATCTTTAATGATACTGTTTTCTTCTTAGAGCATACATCAGTCTTGTATGATTGCATAATTAACATTTGGTTCTCCAGTAAAGTATTGTAGTTTTGCATTATTTAGTCTCTTCACCTACAGCTATGAAGTACTTTAGAAGTTTAATTTACTTTTGAAATTTTAGATTGTTGCCTTTTTAGAACATGTACACACATACATTGATGAGTATGCATATGAATCCAAATATCTTTAAGTCTAACACAATAATAGATACCATAGAAATTTTAGGAAAAAATGATATGTATGTTGATAAGTCATAGTTCCTGCCAGCATAGAATTTGACAAACTATGGCTCAGAATTTGACAAACTAAGGCCCTCAGGCTAACTTCAGCCTTCTGCCAGTTTTGCAAATAAAATTTTATTTAAGCATAGCTATACCTATTGATTCACATATCGTTTCATGGCTGCTTTGTGCTGCAATAGCAAAATTGAATAATTACTAAGAAGAGCATAAGGGCTGCAAAGGTGAAAATATTTACTATCTGGCCTTTTACAGAAAAAAAAACTTGCCTACCCCTGATTTACCTAGAGAGACCACGGTATACTGATATAAAATATATGAATATATGTCACAGAAAATTAGAAAATAAGACAGTAAACAATAAATGCCTAATGCCTTGTATAGTAATAATTAAAACTAATATTTAGTGATGGAATAAATCAGCATTAGGTGGCTTCATTAGAAATGAAGAAAATGTTTTGTGAAAGAAAAATGACTTGAGCTGATTCATGAAGGAAGGATAATGAAATTCTACAGAAAGAAAAGTACCTTGTGTGAAAGTGGAAAAGGACAAGCTATAGATATTCAAAGAACAATAAGGAGTTCTTTTTAGCATGTGCATAATGTGTATGTAGAAGGAAAGTGATAGATGAGGCTAGAAGATAAGATGGTATCTTAGAGAGAGAGATTGTTATATTTTTGGCAGTACCATAGAATACCAGTTACATGGTTGTAGTGGTTACTCAAAAGTGATGAACTAAAACTTTATGTTGGAAGAGGAGAGAGAAAAATGGAAAGAAAGCAGCATGTAATAGGGGAAGTCTGATAATACTTGACAACTTATTAAATATGGTAGTGAAAGAGAAGTTAAAAATCCGAGAAGTTAAAAATGCTTTGAAGTTAAAATTTTGTGAGTTTAGAAGACATGACATCTTTAATAATAAGAAACAGTGGATCAGGATTTAAAAAAAAATAAGCTGAAAGGAAAAAGAGCAGCAAGTAAGCCAGTGTGGCTAGTCCTAAGTAATCTTGCGGGAAGTGGTAGCAGATAAGATTTGAGACTTTGTGAGGTAGCTAGTGAGAAGCTATCCAAGATTTTTAAGCAAGGCAGCTATATGATCAAGTCTTTTTTAGAAAAAGAACTGTAGGCAATGGGAAGAGACTGAAAATCAAGAGATTATTTAGGAAATTAGAGCAGCAATCCAAGCAAGAGATGGAGAGAACCTAAATTGAGCCAGTCACCATAGAATTGGAGAGAATGGTGTATGGGTTTAGAGTAGACTCTTAAATTCTTTGGTGCAAGAATTATGTCTTGTCTACTATGATATCCAGCTTTTTAAAACTAAGCAGAACACTGAGGTGCTTCCTAAATATGTATTCAGTGCATAAATATGAGGAGTGTTACATGTATCTGAGGTTCTTTTTTTGGTCACCTTGAGTTTTGATAATATGAACAATCAGTAAACCCGGTCTGCACATCTCCTAGATACAATAAATGGGATAGCCTTGGTTTGGTAGGAGTTTACAACCTCTGTATTGATATTGGATTTTGCAATAGTATTTCTCATAAAATATTTAATTACTTTATATCAGGTGTTGGCAAACCTTTTCTGTAAAGAGCCAGAAAATAAATATTTTAGGGTTTTGTAGGCCAAGTGGTTTATGCTGAAACTGCTCAACTCTGCTATTGTAGTGTGAAAGCAGCCTAGATAATATGTAAACTAATGAGCATGGCTATAGTCCAATAAAACTTTATTTACAAAAATAGGCAGTGAACCAGATACGGCTCCAGGATCCACATTTGCTAATCCCTGCTTTATATTAAAATGTGAGTATGTGAACCAAATTCCTTAATTTGGTAATTAGAATAGGTATCTGTTTAAATGCATGATTAGAAAGAAACTTCAAAAAGATTTAACACCACTCTTTCAAAGTGAGAAGAGATAAAAAGTGAAAGAAGTTTTTGTGGATTTTTTCCATGCTGTGAAGCATAAAATATTGTGAATATTACCTTACAGTGTTATCATTAATACAGATATTGGGCTACAAAGTCAATATATTTTTTACTTTAGTATGAATATAGAAATTTAATATGTCATCATTGATTTTTAAAAGTTTTTAATCACAATTACAGGGTGTTGAGAAGAGCTAGTATGATTCTGGGCTAAAGATAATGATGTTCAAAGCGAAATCCAAGTACCTATTATTGAGCTGTCATGGATTAGGCTTTTAATTCTTTAAGAGGAATAGAATTTCCTATGTCAATGTTTTTAAACAAATTTCTCCTCTTCCTTCTTCCTTTTCCTCCCTTTACTCCTCTTAATTTTTCTGTTTTTCTCCTTCTTCCAACAGTGCCTCTTCATTTCACCACCTTTTCTGTAACATTTTTCCTCCTTAAAAACCTTCTCATCTAACCTCTTGCTTCTCTAACTTGCAATTCTTTAGAGACTCCAATTATGATAGATGAAGTTAAACGGGAAGAAAGTAGAATATGTGGCATTTATACCATGTGACAGAGGGACATGCACTCCTACAGAATCTCTCAACTTTAGCTTCCAGTATTTTCTAATAATTTTTGTTCTTAACTGATTTGCTTCGGAAAATGTTTCTGACTCTTTCATTTGCATTTATTTATTTATTTATTTTTAAATTTTTATTTTATTTATTTATTTAATTTTTTTTGCGGTACGCGGGCCTCTCACTATTGTGGCCTCTCCCGTTGTGGAGCACAGGCTCCGGACGCGTAGGCTCAACGGCCATGGCTCACGGGCCTAGCCGCTCCGCGGCATGTGGGATCCTCCCAAACCGGGGCACGAACCCGTGTCCCCTGCATCGGCAGGCGGACTCTCAACCACTGCACTACCAGGGAAGCCCATCATTTCCTTTTATTTACTTTTTAAATCAAATACACAGACATGAATTGTTTTTGTTATCTTGTGGGGAGGGTGTGAAGACTGGCAAAAGCCACGTTGAGTATTTATTAAATTCAGTTAATTTTTCTACAATTTTTATTATAATCTATTGATTTTTATTGTTTGTGCTTTATAAGTCTACAAGACTAATATTATTACACTGAGCAGTAGATCCATTTGTTAGGAAGATTTTAGTTGAAAACTAAAATATTGCTGGTGGGATCAGAAGGTATAACTCTTTCATGCCTTCAACTGGCAAACACAGTTCTAAAGAATTTATTCTACAAGATAGTCTCTATAAAAATGAGATTTGAACGAACAATTTGATCAATTGACATTAAAATCTTATCCAGAAGGCACGATGACAAAATAAGAAACACAAAAGAATGAGAGAATGACATTGAACTGCAAAATTTAATATTCCATTCTAAATGTGAATATATCATGTTATTTATACAATGGAATATAGTAAGTATGAGTATGTGGAGCAAACTTTAGCCATGGAATAAGTTAATACAGAAAAAAAAAAAAGAAGTAGATGTCATTATAATGAAGGAAGACAAACATGTTTTTCACATAGGCCTCTGATTTGAAAAAGAAGAAATGGCCTGAAGGGGTGTACAATATATGTAACAGCAGTTTCCTATGGAAACTGTTCAGAATGTCGTGCTAAGGCAAGAAGGGAATCTATATGGTATGGTAGGAAAATAACGACATCCACTGGAACTCCCAACACTGGCATGATAGTCTACCTGAGTTTATTTTATACTAAATGTGATAATTATTCCTGATTATTTCTCAGACTAAATCCTTAAAAAATTTTTTTTGCTTCTAAAGCAATAGAATGCATACCATTCCTCTTAGAGGAAATTGAGGGAGTTATCTTAGTTGTTATCTTCAAGGAGGAAAAATGTTTTTATTCATGAAATTGTTGTGTATGATTGTCTGTTATTGTCATATGAATCACTCGAGTAATGGGTGCTATGCAGGGAATTTCACTTTGAATCATTACGTGAATAACCCTTGTCAAACTCAGAGGTTCCCTAATCTAGTCTTCCTTCTTCACTCTTAATATTTCACTGTGTAATTACAGCTCCCAATCCCTGTGCAGCTAATGACGGCAGAGGCCCCTGCTCTCATATGTGTCTGATCAATCATAATAGGAGTGCTGCTTGTGCTTGCCCACACTTGATGAAGCTTTCCTCAAACAAGAAGACCTGCCATGGTAAATTTCTTACAGTTCTTATCTAAACTCCAAATTGAATTCTCTCAAATTGTATTAGCATTCAGATTTTCCTCAAAGTAAAGCGGAAGAGGTTTTTAATGTCCTTAAAAACATTAGATGTGGTGCTATTTTCAGACTGTTGATTCATCTACTTTTGGGGAGACTGACGAATTCTTTAAATATGTGATATGCTGCACTTTGCTGTTTATTACTTTATTCACTTTTTTTTCTTGCTACTTTCTTATTTGGTGTGTTAGCAGAATTTATCTCTACAAAACAGGGAGATTTGTAAGTGAAAGTGCATTATCAGAAAATGATGATGTAGGTAACCTGCATAATAAAGAGGTACTTAACAGCTTTAATCTCCTCCTGCTCTTCTACAGTTACTTTAGCATCACTTTATAGGGTATTATCAAGTTGAAGGGAGAAAATATGAAGTAAAATATGTAACTTGGAAAGGTTTGTAAAAATCACTTAAACAGCATATTTAAACTAAAAAATGAAAATAAAATTTGTGAATGAAAACCAGACTGTGGGTTCTTCAGAACCTTTTTTTTTTTTTTTAGATTCCATATATATGTGTTAGCCTACGGTATTTGTTTTTCTCTTTCTGACTTACTTCACTCTAGATGTATATGTATAGCTGATTCACTTTGTTTTAAAGCAGAAACTAACACACCATTGTAAAGCAATTATACTCCAATAAAGATGTTAAAAAAAAAAAGGACACTTAATAAAAGTTGGTGGTTGATAATAAGATATGTTGGGAACTGTGCTTTAACTCTACACAATTTAGAGGTGAATTCAAAAAAAGTGAAGGTACCGTGAACTCTACATAAGGTTTTTGATATAAAATAATGTCATGTGTAATTACAGATAGAGATCTAATTTACACACCTCATACATACATTCTACATTCTTGAATATACCAAGTTTGCTCTGGACTTTGGGCTAGCTGTTCCCTCTTTTCAAAACACTCCTCTCTTAGATTTTCTAATTGTAGGCTCCTTTTAGCTATTCATCACCTTTGTTGAGGGCTTCCCTGATGACCTAATTTACAGTAGCTCTCCTACTGATATTTTCTTGTTTCTGGTATTCTTGTTTTTGATATTTCTTGTTTCTGTTCTTTATTTATTGTTTGTCCCTCTTAGAATGTAAACTACTACATGAGAAGGCCCTCATTTATCTCATTTACTTCTGTTTTCCAAGGACCTATAATTTTGATTGGCATATAGGAAACATTCAGTTAATATTTGTTGATGTTAAATAAATGGTTGCTCTCTTATTAAGTCAAATGTATTTTTGACGTTGCTACCATGCCTTGGAAATTAGAACTTCTCAAATAACTTCTCAAAAAATAATCAGACTGTGGGTTTTTTTAGTTTTGTTTTGTTAGTAATTTTTGTTTATTTGCAAAGCACTTACTTTTAAGGGCAAAAAAGAGTGTATTCATCAAATCTTAACTCAGGAATCTAGGCACATGTGGCTTTAATTAATTTTATACAATAATACCATATCTCAAATATCAACGATAACCCCAAAGAGAAAAACAAGAAAATAGAACATCTGTGACTCCTATTTCTATTAAATCTACTAATATTTCACAAACTCATTGCAAGAAAGGTGCCTATTTAAGTAGAAATGATAGAATGTCTCACAATATTAATTACTACAGATTCACAAAAATTTACAGTACAGCATGCTTTAACATTATATGAACCCTAATTTTGATAGGGAAAATATAAACATGATTTTTAAAAGCAATGTTTAATCTCATTTTATTCAAAGATGGTATAGAAAAAATGTTCTTAGATTCCTTCAAAAAGCACTTAATGCACTGCAGTATTGTTATAGTTATAAACAAAGAACAAATATGGCTGTTTGACATTTTTAGAGTTCATGTCCTTTAACAAGTTTGTTTGAAATTCTAAGATCAGATCAATTACTGATAATTTCTTGGCATTTCTAACTAAAGAAAAATGACTTAAGGATTCTAACTTGCTTTACATTTGTTATTATTAAGTACTTTCATTTAAAAATAGATAAATCATTTCTGCCTTCATGTTTCTATCAAATCTTGGTCATGATTTTCTGGTGTTAAAAACCTATTAAATCATCAACAAATAATATTTAGAATTTCTAGACAGCTTCAAACTTGCCAAACTTACAAAGAAAAACACATTTCTATTTCTTTTCTAGAAATGAAAAAATTTCTTCTTTATGCAAGACATTCTGAAATCAGAGGAGTGGATATTGATAATCCATATTTTAACTTTATCACGGCCTTTACAGTCCCTGATATTGATGATGTTACTGTGATAGACTTTGATGCATCTGAAGAACGTTTATACTGGACAGACATTAAGACACAAACCATTAAGCGGGCTTTTATTAATGGAACTGGATTAGAAACTGTTATTTCTAGAGGTAAAAGATTTTCACTTTACATCTTAAAAAAGTTTGTTATTCAGTTTGTAATAATTGCATCTCTTTTGTATTCTTTTTCTATTATCCAATTCTATGTTGTTAATTGAGAGTTGGAATCGATTATTCAGAGATTTAATAATATGCTATATCCTAACAATTGTAGAATGCTGTAATTATGTTGCACATAGTAGTCTGATAACTAGAAATTTAGTTTCACAAGAAGAAAAAATTTCAGAACAGATAATTTGCAGATTTCTAAATAAACAGATTTGAAGACTCCTTTTTGCTGATGCGGGAAAAGTTGTATTTGCCTAGAGAAAATATAGGATATTGGTAAAGACTGGTTTCCCCCTCTGGTTCAAGCTTGTTATCAACTTTCTTTTGCATGTATTTTTACAGAACTAGACTAAACAAATAAGAGAGAAAACCTGTTCCTATCCACCTCCTGACCCAGCAGTTTGAATCACAGGTTTTCAGTAATGCTATTGATTAACATTAACAAAAAAAAAAAAAGTTTTCCAAAGTAGAAAATATAGCCGAAATGAAACATACATATAAATGCAGTGGCTGAATTCTAAATATTTAGCATTGAATTATCTTCATTTTTGCTTAAATTTTGGTATAATGTGATTTCTGGGTCAGTTATCGTTTTAGTGAGTGAATCTTAGTTGAGCACCTGCTGTTTGCCGTGACTGCAAAATCAAAGAAGACACAGTTTTTCTTCAGTTTCATGCCCCCTAGGCATGATAGAGTGATTTGAAGGAGGATGGAGGAAGGCATGATCAGTGATCCATATAGATATATCAAACTCCTCTGCCTTGAAGCATACTGACAATTTAAAATCAGACCTTATTTGAGCAATGATCAACTTCTTAACGAAAGCAATAAGAAGTGCAGGTTTTAAATTTACAGTGTTTGTCAAGAGTTTCCACTGGCTTGAGTACCATTAGTAGATCTGAAAGTATTCGAGCACTCAGGTGCTCTTGTATGTATGCTAGCTCTTTACCCATCTCAGGTTAGTACTGTTAATGCAACTTGAATAAATTGGTTATAAGCTTGTTTAAATATTGAATTACAAACTTTCTCTAAGAGAAGAGCCTTTCTAAAAAAGCTAATGCAAAGATTTCCTTTTTGTGCAGGATTTTTTTTACAGGAGCAAGGGAAAAAATAATTATTGTTAGACTAGATTTAAAAAGACTACCTGGTTAATGATCATGAAAAATCTTGAGAGAACAGTTAAAGCACATAAGGTACTCCCAAGACTGACAGTCAGTTTGGTGGTCCTCTCACAAGAAATTCATAAAAATCTAATAGAAAATTGTTCACATACTTTATCGTGAATGTGAAATACTTTCCAAAGGCTCTATGAATTGTATAAAGTAAAAGATGGTCTATCTCAAAAAAACTTGGGGAAAGATTTCCTGTCTGTAATTGTAAATTTATAACTAGTAGTAATTTGGTGAGTTTATCTTTAAGAAAAATAACAGACTTATCTCCATTTAGCACACTCTGTTTACAATTATTAACCAAAAATTGAGCAATAATATTTTCTCACTAATAATAGATGTACTCATTAGGATCAATAATTATTAATTCAGGCATTTTGAAAAGTATTAGAATATGTTCTATATGATAAGAAATTGAAGAAGGGTCAGTATAGACTGAATAGTATGAAGTACAGAACAAGAGGGTGTTATACGAGCTGATGGAGCTAAAAAAACAGAAACCAAATCATGCCAGCCTTTATAGGATAACTCGTTGATTTTTATGTTAATACTAAAAATAATGGAAACTTAGGAAATGTTTTAAGGAGAGTACAACTACATGATTATCTTTGCTTTGGAAAAGATCACTCTAGATATTATGTGTAGGGACTTCCCTGGCGGTCCAGTGGTTAAGACTTTGCCTTCCAATGCAGGGGCTGCATGTTTGATCCCTGGTCAGGGAGCTAAGATCCCACATGCCTAGCGGCCACAAAAACAAAACATAAAAAATATACAGATATTATGTTTAGTGTAAACTTGAAAAGGTCTGGGTTGGGGGGTAGGATGAGCAGTAGACTCTGGGAAACAAGGCTGCTATAGTGGTTTTAGTAAGAGGTGATGGAAGCCTGGACAAGGGTGGAAACAACAGAGATAGTGAAATGTGGAAAAATCATTGAGGTATCAATGAGTAAATATATGAAATAACTGAATATGAAAGTTGAGGAATAGACATTTTCAAGGACAACTCAGTTTCTGGCTGCCCCACAAGTTAAATGATGTTGCTTTTCCCTTTCTTCCAAAGTGAAACCTTGTTAGGGACTGATATGTCCTTCCATTAAAAGAGAAACTTGAGGGGCTTCCCTGGTGGCACAGTGGTTGAGAGTCCGCCTGCCAATGCAGGGGACACGGGTTCGTGCCCTGGTTCGGGAAGATCCCACATGCGCTGAGCGGCTAGGCCCGTGAGCCATGGCTGCTGAGCCTGTGCCTCCAGACCTTGTGCTCTGCAACGGGAGAGGCCCATGTACCACAAAAAAAAGAGAAACTTGAGATGAACTTTTGACAGTTCAGTTTCTGAACGCATCAAAGTATCTTGAATCCTGCCAGTAATTGTACTTTATTTTATGCTTTCATCTTTTAGATGCCTTGTAAATGAGTCTTTGGCCTTTCTCTTACTTCTTATACTGTTGGCCTCTGTATTTTCTCACTTCATTGTCTTCCATCTACTGGAATTTTTCTTGAGACACTCTTCATATTTTCCTCAGCCCAAGTCTAAGGTGAAACCACCAAAAAAAAAAAAAAAAAAAAGGATCAGGCCCCAAATCAGTGAGATCTAGATTTTGGAAACAGTCCTTGAATTAAAGTAGAAAGTTTAGACAGGGAACATCTGTTGTTTTGCCTATTACTGAATAGAATTTTCAATTTTCATTTTCACCCAGGAAGCCTTTTGGTGGAAGAATGTCAACATCTGTGATTTAGAAAAGAGGAGAGTAAAGAAAAGAAAGGCAAAAATGATACCTATAAATGCCATTCCATTGAGAACTGTGTATCTATAGCAATGGGTGCTAAATGAGCAATACTTCCCACATATATTCTTTATCTTTTAGTTAGAAAGATAGAAATGCTATTTTAGTTTACTCCATGGGCTTTTTTGTTTTTTTCTCACACCATATTCTGGATTTTGTATCTGGGATGTTGAATGGGTGGGGAGATAGCAATTATTTCACTAAGACAATCTATAACCTCAAAGAGCTTTATATCTGGTGAGAGTGAATTGTAAACATCTAACTAAAGTATAAGACTCAATGAAATAAGGAGGTTAATAAGGTGTAAGCCACTTCTTACAAAATTAGCACAAGGAGTACTGAGTTCTTACATGGGATTACTAAATTTCCCACTTAGGAGGAGGTGGTGAAATGAGGGTTCTGGAGGAAACTGTAGCAAGATCAATCTGGTTAAGCTATCAGTAGGCACAAAGATCTGGACATACATACATACAGAGGAGCAAGCAGTGAGGGGCAGATAGATCTTGTAAAAGAGCAAACTAGAAGGTTCATATCATGGCAGATCACAGAGGGTCTTATACCAGAGGAGCTGTTTTTGTTTTTTGTTTTGTTTTAGTTTTTTTCCCTCAAGACAATGGAAAGCTGCTGAAGACTTTTACAGATGGGTATAGGTCATTCAAACTCTTTTGAAGGTAAATCACGTTATCAACCTGGTAGTTAGATAAGTGAGAAATTATAGACAAGGATACAACTAGAAGGTTACAGAGATGTTCCAAATCTGAAACAAAATTTAGATATAAGAAGGTGACAGACACCAAGAGTATGTGTAGAAGTAATTGAACCTGATGAATGAAAGAGAGGTGAAGTTGACCAAATTATTGGAAAGATACTGGAGACATTGATCCAGATGAAAATAAAAGAAGGAAGCTTGCTTCAGAATTTTTTCCCAAATCAGCATTGAGTTGTTTCTATAAGATAGGAATAATTATAGGTTTAGGACATTAAGAATATAAAGATTAGTCAAAAAGTTATAATTCTGCCCCTATGTTCTCTCAAAAAAAAAAAAAGATTGGGAATGATTACATATGTGTTAAAAGTGACAAAACCGAGGCCATGGTAAATGCTCAATTGTTCAGAGTTGGAGAGGCATAAAATTAGTGAGGGTAAGCATAGAAGGCTCCTGAAGTATTTATAATGTTCTTAAGCTGGATCATGGATTTATGGATGTTTTATTAATTTGCATACCATGTGTTATATATAGTAACATATATACACACATACATGTATATATATTTGTATGATCAGTTTTTCATAAGTGCAACAAATAGAATATTAATACTTACAAAGTTCCCTTGAGAAAGCTTTTTACAAGCATTACCAATTTGATTTTTTAAACTTTGCTTCTAAGAACAGTAAAATAATTGTCCAGAAACCTACTGCAAATGAGTTTTGATTGGATGAAACCATAACTGCCCTCAGAAAGTTATAAGAATTGGGATCCCTTCCTGCTTTGAAGGCATGCCTGATTTGGGGTAGAAGGCTTTGTGTTCACACCCAAGAAGCTGGTGTCAGCAGGTCCACTTCATAGGAAAAAAAAAGATGTCTCACAAGCAGAGAATTGACAGGCAGTCCTTTTTCATTTAGATTCTCTACATTTTAACCAATTTGTATGCTTACCTCCATCCCTCTTTCATTTAAGGCCTTCTTTCTGTAATCTTTCTTCTTCTCTCTGAATTACATCTTTTAATGTTCCTTTAGTTTAGTGAGAATCTGTTAGTGATAATCTGATATAATATCTGAAAATATATTTATTTATTCTTTTTTTAAAGATAATTTTTTAAAATTGTAGTAAAATACCCATAACATAAAGTTTATCATGTTGACCTTTATATATATTTTTTTAATTTTATTTTTGGCTGCACCATGCGACATGTGGGATCTTAGTTCCCCGACCAGGGATCGAACCCGCACCCCCTGCAAGGGAAGTCCCTTGACCCTTCTTAATTGTACAGTTCAGTAGTGTTAAGAATATTCAGTGTGTGACCAATCTCTAGAACTCTTTCTGTCTTGCAAAATGAAATTATACCCATTAAGCAACAACTCCCCATGCCCCTTCTCTCATCTCCTGGAAATCACCATTCTATTTCTGTGTCTATGAATTTAACTTTTCTAGGTATCTCATATAAGAGGTATCATATAGTATTTGTCTTTTTGTGAATGGCTCATTTCACTCAGCATGATATCTTCACGGTTCATCCATATTGTAGCCTGTCAGTATTTCCTTTCTTTTTAAGGCTGAATAAAATTCCATTGTATGTATGTATCACAATTTGTTTATACATTCATCAGTCAATGGACATTTGGGTTGTTTCACTTTTGGCTATTATGAATAATGCTGCAGTGGACATAGGTATATGAAGATCTCTTTGAGACCTTTAAATTCTTTTAGTCATATACCCAGAGGTGGAATGGCTGGATCATATGGTAATTCTATTTTTAATTTTTTGAGGAACTGCCATACTGTATCCCACAAGGCTGCACTATTTTAAATTCTCACCAACAGCCTGCAAGTGTTCCAATTTCTCCATATTCTTGCCAATATTTTTATTTTGTTTCTGTTTTTCTTTTGGTTTTTGTTTGTTCATTTTCTACAGTAGCCATCCTAATGGGTATGAAGTGGTATATACTTGTGGTCATGATTTGCATTTCCTAATGATTAGTGATGTTGAATATCCTTTTGTGTTCTTGTTGGCCATTTCTATATCTGCTTTGGAGACATGGCTATTGTGTTTTTGCCCATCTTTTTGTTGATGTTCAAGTGTAGTTTGAAAGATAATGATGGTTGAGTACAAATTCCAAGTTTAGAGTTACTTTCTCTCAACCCTTTCCAGAAATTATTTCGCTATCTTTTCACATCTCTTATTGCTGCTGAGAATCTCTGTCTAATTGTCATTCTTTTTTGCAGGATGTGTCTTTTCTCTCTAGATGCTTTTAAGATCTTCTTTTTCCTCCTGATAATATTTTTATTTAGCAACCTACAGTGTGTTGTACTTCCTTTTGGGTCATGTCTTTCATCAGCACAGGAGGAAAAACCCTCAATGGTCACCAATCTGACCATTTTTTCTAGCCGAGTCTCTCTATTCCTTCCTTTGTAAACTCTGACTAGGTATGGTAGGTTATTCATTCTAACCTCCAACTCACCTAATCTTTTTGTTTCTCTGTGCTTTCTCTGGCTAACTTTCTTCAATTTGTCTTGCAGTTCACTAGCTGTCTTGAAGTAACTAGTGTCTAACCTGCTGGTTAATCCATCTAATGAATTATTTTTTTTAATATTTGCAAGTTATTTTTGCTTCTCATTTATATATATTCCAAGAAGATTTTTAAAAATATTGTACCTTGCTTATTATTTTGAAGCATATATTTTTCTTTAAAACATTCCACGCATTTTTCTTTATCTTACACATAATTTTAAAACATGTAGGCTTTGGAGACTTAAACCTATTGTTTATTTTTCTCTTTATTCTTGGTCTTATGTCTCATTTCTTTTAATTTTTTGTTTTAATTTTTTGTTCTGATCAATTATGAGGAGAAACTCAGTCTATGGAAATTGTGAGGGCCTGGGTTAAAATTTTTTTTTCTTCCATAGAGGATTTGAATTTGCTTTTGTTGGAGGGAAAAGGAGTGATGATAAGCCAGGAATCACTTTAGTTTGATTTCTCCTCTACCCAACCAATGAATACCTTGTTTATATACTACTAATCTCTTACCTAAGTGTAGACCTATGCTTAGAATTTGTTTTTCATACCCAGGAAAGAGACAGAAAAAAATGTTTTATATTTATTTTAAAAATTATTCTCCTTTTTAAGTAGGCAGATTTTTTATTTCCCACTCACCCAAGGATGTAGATCCTTCTGATATCCTGGAATTGCTCTTGTTTAGCTCTGCTACTTTTTGTGAGTTTAAGGACTGATTCCTCTTGCACTGAGCAACTAATAATCCTGGAATCTGTACATCATCATTACAAGTTTTTGTTCCAGTGGCAACACCAAATCTGTATTCCCACTTCCCTTCCTTTATGATTTTAGCTAACATACAAGTGTGTGTTAGCACTTAGAGATATTCCTGTCTGTCTTATGATCTCAACAATGCATTTAAAAGTTACAATTTAATATACATCAGGGAATTTTGTGGCAATGGAGGGCTTTTATGAATATCTAATCTGCCTTTCTTCAAGAAGTGAGAGTCCCTGGAAATAGTAAATTGAACTTTCTGAGAAACTTGTTCAGAGGTCTTGGCCTGACTTACTTGAAAACAAGAGTTGAGTCAATTCATTAATTTAGTACTTTTATTAAAAAAAGAAAAATATCATTAAACATATTGCAGTTTTTATTCTTCCCCCGACCCCTTTACTGTGAATTTACCAGGACACTCTAAAACAATGAGACTTGGGCATTAGTGGTGGTCAAAAAAGACATAAAATTTATCTTAGGCATAAAGCTGATAATTAGAAGCTCCAAACTAATGGACAGGAAAAGGGTGAGGATAGAAAATGAGAATTGAGATTGCCTGAGTATATGTTTAGATATGTACTCCTGAAAATACACTTGAGGATCTTACATCTGATATTTTTAGCTCAGCTCACATATCCTTAAGATTATGGATTGTGCATATCATGAATTCATCAATTCATTAAAAATATTTATTTTGAAGGCAATGTTGTATACGTTTGGAGTGAGAGCTATAAAGATAAATTAGCAAGGAGCCCACCTTCAAGAAGTATATGTGAAAGTACTAGTATGTTAACAAATAATCATCACATTAGGTAGAAAGGGGTTGACCAGATATAGTCCTGTTGAGTTAGGTAGATAAAGAAAATCTTTATGGCTGGAATATATAGGAGAATTGATTAGGTTTTTGTGGTTGAAGGATGATGTTGCCTATCAGCTGGCCTATTCTGCATGAGATTTAGAAAAGTGAAGATGGGATTGGATGTGAGATCCAGGTAATTCTATATAGATTGGAAAGTTTAGGACAAGGCTGGGAATCTGAGAACACATCAATATGACTGAAGTGTAATAAGATAATTGGCTAAAAATAGTGAGAAATAAGGTTGGAAAGGTAATTATATTCAGATTATACAGAAAGCCAGGCTAAGGAATCTAGATATCACTTTCTGAGTGGTTGGAAGCAATAGAATACCTTGGGGCAACCAAAGGTCATGATCCAGAGCTCTCTAGTCAGAAAAATAACCTGGCAGCAACTAAATCAACTGCTTGAAAGAAGAAAACGACTGTATGCTATGCAATAGTAAAGATAGAAATAGATTTGAGAGAGCATGAACTACAGAATTCACAAGGACTAAATAGTATTCATAGCTTACATTTGGCTATGATTTCCAGTTTCAGAATGCAATGTCTTCTCTAGGCTGTATGATTAAGAGTCAATCAGAAATAAGTAAAAGGATTTTGAGCAGAAGAGACAGCGGAAAAAAAACCAAACAAACTCTGGATAACATGTATTTTAGAGGAAACAAAAACTTATTTTATTTTTGCCAGTACCAAGCAATTCAGGGTAAAAAAGCAGAAAGTATTAAGTCCTTGGTTTGGCAAAGTATCCGTCAACCCTGAATTAAGCTGCATGAACACACATACTCTAATATTCACAACAATCCTATGAATTATCTATAATTATCCTCATTTTGCTGATTAAAAAAAGGCCAAAATTTAAGCAATTTAAGGACAAAAAATAGGCACCCAACCTAGAACAGGAAGCTAAATCTTCTCATTACTGTTTCTCAGCAACCAATTAAGTCCAGAGAGTGAAGGAGGAAGAATAAATATTCTGGGTGAGGCAAATAAATATCTGACTTGGCAGGTTTAGCTTTACAGAGGTGTTGTATTACTTTTTCTTCCCTTGAGAAAAGAGGGAACTGGATGAGAATCACTAAAAATAAAAGTAAATTTCAAGTGTTGGGTTGAGAAATGAAGTTCACATACAAAATTTGCCAACTTACCAGAAATTAATGATGAAAGGTAACTTGCAGAATGAGAAGTTGTTGCTTACAGGAGAAATTGAAACATGGGGAATCCCTTTTAAGGGCACTGTGATTAAAAGTTATTTAGAAATAATAAAAAGAATATTGAGCAGGCTCTGTTAAGACTCAAGGATGTAAACTTGGGGTAGAGCCTACCATGCCAGCACGGCACTTCACAGCTGACCCAGAATTGCCAGGCCTCCCTTATTTTGCTCCTTTAAATTTTGAACTAGTGAGACTTCCCTGGTGGTGCAGTGGTTGGGAGTCTGCCTGCCAATGCAGGGGACACGGGTTCAAGCCCTGGTCCAGGAGGATCCCACATGCTGTGGAGCAACTAGGCCCATGTGCCACAACTGCTGAGCGTGGGCTCTGGAGCCTGTGAGCCACAACTACTGAACCTGAGTGTCACAACTACTGAAGCCCGCACGCCTAGAGCCCGTGCTGTGCAATGAGAGAGGCCACAGCAATGAGAGGCCTGCGCACCACAGTGAAGATTATCGCCCCTGTAGCTGCAAGTAGGGAAAGCCTGCGCACAGCAACGAAGACCCAACGCAGCCAAGCATAAATAAATAAATTTTTTTTTTTTTTTAAATTGAACTAGTTACAGACCTTACAAATCCAGAGTTTTCACTTTCTGGAAATCTAGCTTGGTGGCATGTTTTGAAAATGATAAAAAGGGAACATGTAGCAATTAGAAGAGCTAAGTAGCAGCTGCTCTGGGTTTCTAGCAGAATTTGGATTGGAACGGCTGCTCTGGAGTAGTGACTACAGCACTTGGGAGCTAGTTATAACTTGCAGAATCTTAGGACCCTCCCCAGACCTACTGAATCAGAATCTTCCTTTTAAGAGTCTCCAGGTGTCTTATAAATTTGAGTAGCAGGGGTCTGGAGAACCCTAAGAGGTACAGCATGATAGAAAACGTTAAAACTTTATGAAATGCGAAACCAAGTAAAAGTAGTCAAATGCCACAGATTGGGAACTCAATTGGCCTGCTTTACCTGTTAATATGTTAAAAAGATTTCCTAGTATGCATTGTTTTTAACATTTTCATTTTAATTTGTTTCTTTAATTTAAATGTGCAATTATATTTTAGCCTAAATTCCATTATTTTTAAAAAAGATGCCTGATTGAATCATCAAGTAATAGCAGCCCAAATATTCATATTGGATGTAATGAATCAAAACATAATTAGATTTCAGTAATTTCTGTAGAATCCACATTGGAGGAATGTTAAAAGGGCTTTAGTTTCTTTGCTCATATCTCTGTCAATTTCTGTTAATTATCCATTTTAAAAATGTTCAACTCTGGTAATTCTTTTTGGAAAGTTGAATTGTTTTATTTCATTTCAGTAACAAATTGGCATTTAAAACATAAAATGGCCCATTTGTTAATGGCCCACAGTACTTTCTCCTAACTAGAAAGATGTGCCATCAACTAGAGAAGCTATTACTCTAATTTGAATTTTGGTCACCTTGGCTCATAGGACTGCTGCCTGTGTCTGCTCCTAAGTGTTTACTAGTGAATCATTGACTGTTAGTGTAATTTCAATGCTAATTGTTACTTCAGGTTTTCAAATGGCTCAGCAGTAAGACATTAATGATTATTCATGCCTTAAGAAGGGCTGATAAGGGAATGAGATTATAGTCTTGTACAATATTAGCTAACTAATAGTGTAAATTAAATTTTCCCTGAGACAGAAAATAACTGACTTAGAAAGCCAAAATAATGAAAAACTTTGTTCATTTTTAATTTTCTCTTTCCTGTTGTACAGATATTCAGAGTATCAGAGGGTTAGCTGTGGACTGGGTCTCTCGTAATTTATACTGGATTAGCTCAGAATTTGATGAAACACAAATTAACGTGGCAAGACTAGATGGCTCCTTGAAAACCTCAATTATCCACGGAATCGATAAGCCACAGTGTCTAGCAGCTCACCCAGTCAGGGGGTAAAGTATGATTATTTTTTTAATTTTTCAAAAATTTTACACACTTTTGCTCTGATTTTATGTAAAAACTTTGTTGAATTCAGAAGACACACACACACATGCATACATACATACATATATATAAGCTATACAGTCAAAAAAGCAAATGTGAACATGGAAGTTGTACGAGATCCCTGGTTAGAGATTTCTGTTTTCGGCATGAAATCAGATTTTTATATATTATTGTAAAATTTTATCAATTTATGTTTCTAAAGAGTGACAGTTCAGAATTGTAAAAAAAAGATGCCAGGAGAAGTTGTTAATTTCATTTCAAATACCAGTTGTTAATAACATATTTACTGTGTGTTAGTATTATGGTCACTGCTAAGTAGATCAGATTCTCCCATCTTCTGGCTAGTCATCATGTACCCATGTAGAGAACTTGGGTAGGACTAAAAGAAATTCTTTCTCCTGAGTGCTTTCAACTGGAATGATTGAAATGACTTTGTTCCCTTCTCTGGTGCCTGATTTCTCCAAGCCAAGAGGATTCAATCTTGATGAATGACTTTAAATGGAAATAATTTACTGTAGTCATAGTTAAATATTCAGTTGTGAATGTAGGCGCAGGAAAGTAAGTGAGATAATTGTCCTTCAGTGACAGGAAAAAGCAAGTGGTACTTTCTTCCCAGGCAAGTGGCTCAACAATCTGGGGTCTTCCTGAAAAAAAATTATCCTGAGCCAAGAATTTACTTTAATTAACTTTGTTCTTCAATGTATGCTTCTAGTCAACAAGTAGGTCTACATCTAATATTTTTAAACCATATCTCTTTTGAATTAAGGAAACTCTACTGGACGGATGGAAACACAATTAATATGGCAAATATGGATGGCAGTAATAGCAAGATTCTCTTTCAGAATCAAAAGGAACCGGTTGGTAAGTTCTGTTTTTTTTTTTTTATAGTTAATCACTGTAGTTTTTAATATGACAGATCTGTGCTTGTACAATGGATCTTTGACCTAGAGCCTGAAAGAAAATATTATAGATTAGTAATATAAATTAAATCAGAAATTTATCAATCTTATGGAATCCATTTGGTCCATGTAGGGTAGGGAAGAAACACTCTTTTTCTGGAAAAGAAGTTAAGTTTTTTTGATAAGAGAATTTTTACAATATCTTAAGTATGGAAGTTGCTTAAAACTTAATGTAATTAATAAATATAATATCTTATTCTCACTGGTGAATATCTGATACACCATTTGCTATGATAGCAATATGATGTACTGAAGCCTCGTCTGATCATCATCATTGTGGCATTATTAATAGTTACAATGATTTGAGTTTAAGTATTTAATATTTAGTTTCCAGCAATTTTCACTTACTCTGCAGGGTGTTTATTTAGTTTGTCATTCTACCTTTGTTAACCACTGTAACTCATCAGGTAAAATTTCATGGTGCTGAAAGAGAGCTTTGACTCATTCCCATAAGTGATCTTTGAAAATCAAAGTACAAAGATTCTTTTAGAAGATAAAGTTACACTATACTGTTCTTTTCAAATAGATATCTATACATTTTACTATTCTTTTCAAACTGTAATCACTCTTTCCTCATATTCTCTTCTGTTTCTTTGAGAGGCAAGAATTACCATATTGCCTTAATTTATCATCTCAACGTACATCTTTTTAAAAATCCAATAATGAACCTGAATTTTGATACTATATTAAATGTGCCAATGATGGAATATACAAAAGAAAGTCATAATTTTGCTTTGAATTGAATACTGTGTATTTTTAAATCTTGGGGTAAAATCCCTACACCATGAAGCTTTTCAGCAATTTTTTCTTAGTTTTAGAACTGTGGAAGTATACTTTCTTGAAGTATCTCATTTTTAATAGTGATGATTGAAAAAGGGATAATATCAACAAGATTTGCAATAAATAATTCTTTTTATGTGGTCCGTAGAATAAACCTTGTGATGTAAAATGATACTATTAACAACTCTTTTCTTTGGATTGTGTTCTAAGATTTGATACACAATTGAAATTCAAGGTAGTGTTAGAAATTAAAGGCAAATTGAAATGCTAATACTTCTGTGTAGAAGATGATAGAACAGAAGAAACAAGGGACTCTACAAGAATAGGACCCATACAAAGGATTTAATTTGGACTAAAGCAATTCAGTTCGTTCTTATCTGGAGTTGTTCAGAATATTTAATATGGAAAAGTGAGTATGACTGAAATAGTATGAGCAAATAAAGTCACATTGTAATGTGGTAGCTATAGGTTACACCAAAATGTTCATTTATACGCTCGTTTTTATAAGGGGAAAAACCTTATCTTATTTAATACTAAATTTCCATTTTCCTACTCAAAATAAATTAAAGAACAGCTACATATGAAGCTTATATAAAGAAAGTTTGTAAGAAAAAGAATTAGTGTTACTATTTACACTTTGTAGTTGGCCCTTCAGGTGTTATACACCAAGTGATATTTTCAACTGTGTATGGATGATGATTAAACATCCAGTAACAAATATTAAATGCCTACTTCATGTCAGTTATTGTTATATTTGAAAATTACTTTAAAATAAATTCAGAATTATACTGTTAAATTTTAATTTGTGCAAGATAGACTATTTTCCCAGAAATAACCCAGAACCTTATTACAAACCATTTCTTAAGTCAGCATTAATGAGTATGGCTTGTGAGTCGACATTCATTTATTCAATAAACAGATTTTTATTGAGTATCAGATTTTGTATTCAGCCTGTTGATAAAAATTTGACATTGTCCTTTTGCTTTAGGGGCACACGAACCTAAATCATTTTAGATCCCATTAAGTGAATTTATCTCAGTGACCTTGAGCAAATTACTGTTAGCTTGGTGGTACTTGCTTTCCTCATCTGTAAGATCAAGGCAAAATGCCTATTTTGTAAAGTTCTCATGAGGATTAAATGAGGAAAACTTATGAAAAGAACATCTGGCCTTTAATAATAGAACCTATCAGGAGTAGTAGTAGAAAGTATATTGGGTCCAATAGACTGAAATTTGAATGATTTGATTGTCTGCAGTATTGAGTACGTATAAATGAATTCAGTTAAGAATAAACATAGAACAGAATCCATAGAAATCTAGCAGAGGAACATATGTAACTAAGTGGGCCTTTGAGATGAGCAAATTTTTATGCACATCTATATTGTCTTGATGCTGATGCCAAGAGGCAAACAAGTTTGAAGTACCGGGTTCTGCTCTCAGATCTTCCCAGCATAGCACCTTAGGACCAATAGATAACTGGGCCCTCATCTTGTTCTAGAAGTTCTTGATGTGATTTACAAATAAGTATTGCTTACAAGTTCCTTCCAGTAACTTTCTACTTCAGGTTACTAGTCATGTCAACCAGGTGCTAAGACTGATGGTCTCTGCGATGCTGAATGACAGACTGTGCTGTCCATGTGTAAATGTGTTCCTCTTGCTGTTTCTCCTATATTCCCTGTCTAACCCTGTGGCCATTGGGCTCTATAGGAGAAGAAAATTTTTTCCTCTATCTTTCTAGGCTCTTTTGGCTGGGGTAGTGCAGGCATACCTCAGAGATATTGCAGATTTATTTCCAGACCACCGAAATAAAGCAAATACCACAATAAAGCGAGTCACACGAAATTTTTGGTTTCCCAGTACATATAAAAGTTATGTTTACACCATACTGTGGTCTTTTAAGTGTGTGATAACATTATGTCTTAAAGAAAAATGTACATACCTTAATTAAAAAATACTTTATTGATAAAAAATGCTATCCATCATCTGAGCCTTCAGTGAGTCATCGTGGTAATGGCAAAGACCACTGATCACAGATCACCATAATAAATATAATAATAAAAAATTATGAAATATTGTGAGAATTACCAAACCGTGGCACAGAGACATGCAGTAGGCAAATGCTGTTGGAGAAATGGTACTGATAGACCTGCTCGATGCAGGGTAGACTCAAACCTTCAATTTGCAAAAAACACAGTATCCACAGGGTGCAATAAAGTGAAGAGCAATAAAATGAGGTATGCCTGTAATTAAAGTGACAGAAGGCAGATTAACAGGAGAAAAAAATTATGTAAGTATGAGTCCCGTAAGAATGAGACCCAAAGAAGTGACCAAAGCAGGCAGCATTTATACCTTTTAGACGAAGAAACAATTACTTGTGAAGATTTGAAAAAACAAAGGGGTTTGGGCTTGCAGTTCCAAAATAATGAAGTAACAAAGCTTATTTATACTGCTTTCTTGGCCTTGAATTTCCTATCTCTGGTGATAAGGATGCCTTCTATCTTCCTGGTATAGGGAGGATACCTTCACATGAGGGAATTAGTCCCTGCTTTCAGGCAAACAAAAGAGGCTCAGAGTATTTTTCTTTCACCAGCTGTTTCTTAAGTAACTTTAATTCAATATAATCAATATGGGGGAAGGGTTGAGGGGAGGGATAGTTTGGGATTGACATGTACACACTGCTATATTTAAAATGGATAAACAACAAGGACCTACTGTATAGCACAGGGAACTCTGCTCAATATTCTGTAACAACCTAATTGGGAAAAGAATTTGAAAAAGAATAGATATATGTATAACTGAATCACTTTGTTGTACATCTGAAACTAATACAACATTGTTAATCAACTGTACACCAATATAAAATAAAAAGTTAAAAAATAAATTAAATAAAATTATCAACAAGAAAAAAAAAATCAACATAGCACATTTTGGGGTGGCCTGTCCTGAACCCCATCAGCTCTCATTAGCAACTCAGATATTTCTCGTAAAAAGAAAGAACAAACAGAAATCAATTGGTCAATTTATCTACTTATTGGCAAGTTTTGTTTTGTTTGTTTTTTAGCACATAGTATAAATATAAAACCAAGTTCTTTTGAATGTAACCCTTATTCATTGCAACCCTGTTAATTGCAATTTTTGATCTATCCCAATAGGCTAGAGAGACTCTTATCTGTAAATTAACTATAAAAAATATTATTGGTGAGTAACTTTATAGCAGGAAAGTCTTATCTATATTGTCAGTTTAAATTCTTTATTTGTGAGGAATGGCACCAGTAAAGACAATGCTGGTTTCAAGAGTATTGTAGATACTGATTAAAATAGATTAAAACTATGTTGCATAGTAACTTTTTTTTTAAGTTAGCATTTTCACTGTGTGCTTGAACCACTTTCTTAAAATATATTCAGTAAGTTATATTGTTTACTAATTTACACAAAATACTGAAGTATTTCAGATTATTGTTCTTTATTCAAAAAAAGTTCTTTTTTTGCTTTTTTTTTTTTTCCTCTCTTAATGGACAATTTAGAGCTGTGATGTGAATAAGTGGACCAAAAAAATTTTTTTTGGTTTATACACAAATTAAAACTGCCTTTTAATGTAGCATCAAGGTTAAGTCTCATAAGGAAACATTTGATAGTAGAAGAATTTTTGAAATACTCTCAAGAATTCATGCCACTGTAATCCCACTTTATAAGTTTCTTTTAGAACTATCCCCCTGAGATGATTTGTAAAATGGAATTTTTCAGTGCTATAAATGAACATATGAATGTGTGAAAAAATAAGTACAAACCTGTTTTTGTTGGTATACAATGACTGTCATACCTATGAAATACTTACATACATAGGGATATTTGTTACTGTGTTATTTACTCATTGAATTTCACTGATATTTTGCACTGCAGGAAGTTATTGTAATTACTTTCTCATGATGAATCTGTCTGAGCTATCTCTGGCTTAAACTCCTGCCCACTGCATTCCCTGAACCATTTCCATGAAGAAAATTAGGTGATTAGGAAAGCAGGAGCTACTGTTCAGTTGATTTTTCTCCTTTTGCATATTGACTGTCAGATTATAAATTATTTTTGGAAAAAATGTATAGAAAAATGCATGGAAAAAATGTACAAGATGTAAGGAGAAAAAACAATATTCTGTCTCCTAAGGCTGGGAAGTGTCAAATGAAAACAATCATTTTCTATCACCCTTTATGAAACCTGTATTCTCACTATGAAGTTACACCTTTGTGGTTGTATGCACTTAGCCTGGGATATATGATGAGGATGTCACTTTGGCAACAAAAATAACATAATTATAGTGACTACTTGTTACAGATTTAGAATATATTAAGCACTTGCAAAATGCTTTTCATTAATCATCTCATGGGAATCATTTCTGGAAGACTTTCTTACTCTTCCTTTATAGACTCAGAAACCGAGGCTTGTTGAAAGAAATGAGTTGCCTGTGATGAATGGTAGAGTTGGGATTCAAAACCAAGTTTATCTGCTTCCAAAGTCATATTAAATCTTAACCATATGCTATGCCTAGAGAGGCTCATTTCATATAGTAATTACCTGACCTCAAGCAAATATCAAGGAATAAAACTGGTACTCAGTCAAGCATGGAAGGTGGGAAAGAAAAATCTAGAGCTTATGTACTCCTAAGAAATGTGGGAACAAGTAGGACACTGCAGTCAGCTTTTCTAAGCAGCCAGGGGTATGCAAGAACCAGTCTCACCTCTGTGTCAATTTTGCCTCACAATTAATTATTTCTGAATCTTTAAATGCATGTTTTAAACAGTAATGTCACTGATATACTAGCCCTTCTAGTTTGTGGAATTGTTTTCATATTTTAATTCACTGGATTTCCCTCACTTGTTTTCTGTTAAATCCATATGCATGAAATACTTGAAAGAGAAGTGCATAGTGATCTTATCAAAACACCCAACTTGGCATTTTATGAGTGTGTATCACTGAAGACCAAGTAATTGCAGCCTTCAGGCAGTTTGGGCTAAATAACTTTGTTTCTGTTAAATACAAATCAACATTCCCATTATACATTGTTGAACTAAATATTTTCAATTAAGATTTATTGCTCAGTCTTGGATACATTAAATGCTTAGAGCAGTTTACAAAACGGGATTTTAATTTACTACTTAAAGCCATTTCAGAGTTTAAAATGTTTATATATTATGAATTTTATCCCTCAAGCCTCATATAAAGCATATTGGCTTGTCAATCAGCATTACCCTTCATGGTTTATTCTTAAGAATCTAGTACAACTACATATTTTATTTTCTTGATGTTTTCTGTTCATTTTAAATGTAATCCCAGGGCTTCCCTGGTGGTGCAGTGGTTAAGAATCTGCCTGCCAAGGCAGGGTAAATGGGTTCAAGCCCTGGTCCGGGAAGATCCCATATGCCGCAGAGCGACTAAGCCCGTGCACCACAACTACTGAGCCTGCGCACCACAAGGAAGAGTAGCCCCCGCTCACCACAACTAGAGAAAGCCCGCACACAGCAACAAAGACCCAACTCAGCCAAAAATAAATAAGTTTTTTAAAAAATAAATAAATAAATGTAATCCCAACCAAAAGTCATTTGTTTACTCAACCTTCAAGTACACCTTCTTGAAACCTACCAAACATTTTTTTTTATTGTTTAATCATTCTAACCCTTATATGTGGATTTTTAAATCTATCCATGGATAATATTCATAAACACTGTTTACCATATCAAAAGAACTCAAGGACCTCAATTTTTAAAAATAAGGTTAAAACAAATTTCTGGATATGTTTCCTTGCTTGATGTAATACAGTTATATATATATACTTATTACTCAGCACAGTTACATTTATTATGTATGAAGTTTAATCAACATATAGAGCTATGCACCCCAAAAGAAATGATAATAATAGGTTACCAAAAAGAATGGAGGAATTAACAAACTGATATTAAAATTACACATTCATATACACACAAATAATTTAAATTTGTTACATTTTTTAATCTGATCATTTACTCATTCAAATATTATGGAGTGTAAAAAAAAAAGTTATTAAAAAAAAAGGTTATGAAGTGCATACTAGGTTCCAGACTCTGAAAATAAAACCTGGGACACATTATCAAAGTCATAGTCCAGTACATGAAAAAAACAGAAATATAAACCATTTGATGAGACCTTTAGTAGAGTTACACAACAACAAAAACCAATATTGTTCACGAGTACTGTATCCAGACACCATAAAGATAATGTAAGTAGACACTATAAAAATAGTACAACTAATTCTTGGTGAGAAAGAAAAATAGAGGAATGAGTTGTAACCAAATTGGTGATATTTTGTAACTTCAACTGGACCTTGAAGGAAACATATGCTTTTGTTTTTAAGGTATGATGGAAGAAGGGGCTTTCCTTATTCTTTTTTGGTTTTTTTTTGAAGATGTTGGTGGTAGGAGTTTATTAATTTATTTATTTTTGCTGTGGTGGGTCTTCATTTCTGTGCGAGGGCTTTCTCTAGTTGTGGCAAGTGGGGGCCACTCTTCATCACGGTGTGCGGGCCTCTCACTATCACGGCCTCTCTTGTAGCGGAGCACAGGCTCCAGAAGCGCAGGCTCAGTAGTTGTGGCTCACGGGCCTAGTTGCTCCGCGACATGTGGGATCTTCCCAGACCAGAGCTCGAACCCGTGTCCCCTGCATTAGCAGGCAGATTCTCAACCACTATGCCACCAGGGAAGCCCTCCTTATTCTTAGTAGAAAAAAAAAAACAGGCTTAAAAGGCACAAAATCATGATATATCTAAAAAAACTGAATTATTCTGCGTGTCTGGGGAAAAAATATCTAATACAAGGGAATATTTAGGATAATATTGACAGGAACTATAATTTTAAAATATTCAGATGACACAATTCAGTGATTTTAAAAATAGTTTGCTCTATTTTACCTGTCAAGCTATAAATATAGGTTAGGGAAATTATAAAACTGTAGGCATTAAACCTTTTAAAATGATCTTTTAGAACAAAATACTTCTTAAGAAATAAACTGTCACTGACTCTGTTTTTCCTCTAATTTTGCATGTTATTTTCACAAGGCACATAATTTTAAGAGCTTGAACTATAAGATAAATTGTTCCAAGTAAGAGCTTGGGACATTAAGAGCTTGAAATATAAATTGTCCCAAGTAAAATGATTTATGTGAGGGAGAATGGAGGAGATGCTGAAATCCTAACTTGATACAATAAGTAATAAGGAACTAATTAACTTAGGTCTGTAACTGTGTGTCATCAGTGACTTTTTTTCTTTTAATTCATTTATTTATTTATCTTTGGCTATGTTGGGTCTTTGTTGCTGAGCACAGGTTTTCTCTAGTTGCGGCGAGTGGAGGCTATTCTTTTTTGTGGTGCATGGGCTTCTCATTGCAGTGGCTTCTCTTGTTGCAGAGCACAGGCTCTAGGCACGCAGGCTTTGGTAGCTGTGGTGTGTGGGCCCCGTAGTTGTGGCTCATAAGCTGTAGAGTGCAGGCTCAGTAGTTGTGACGCACAGGCTTAGTTGCTCTGCGGCATGTGGGATCTTCCCGGACCAGGGCTCGAACCCATGTCCCCTGCATTGGCAGGCAGATTCTTAACCACTGCACCGCCAGGGAAGCCCCATCAGTGACTTCTTAAAGTGGAGTGAATTGAGAGGATTATTTCAAGGAATCCTTTAGGTCAAGTTAAGATGAGGGCGATATAGATACTTGGAATAGAAGAAAAAAAACAAAAAAGTATTTCCTCTATCCTAGGTTCTCTGGCTAGGGCCCTGGAAATTAGACTGACAACAGACAAATTAAAAAGAGGAAAACAGAGTTTATTAACTCTCATAGCACACATACATGTGAGAGAAACTCATTGAAGAGTAACTCAAAGGAGTGGTTAGAACTTGTGCTTATATAGCATCTTACCAAAGAACAATAAATTTGTAGAGAAATAAAAAGATAAAGGAAAAAGGTTTTAAACTTTCAAGGAAGGTGTACTATGAGAAGGTAAATATATGAGGAAAACTAAGGAAAGATAAGGTCATTTCGGTAACTTTTGTTACATAGATTCCTCTCAGTGCTGTCTCTGGGCTGGTAAATCTAGATCTGTCTCTGGTGATTAAGAGGCTAAGCCCGCTTTCAGCAAAAAGAGGGCAGAGAGCTTTGATTTTTAGTGTCTGTTGTTTCTTAATTATCTTCAGGACAAAATAATCTTTAAACCAAAGAGGTCTATTTTGGAGTGGCATATTCTGATACCCTACATTCTCAACTTTTTGTTGAATAATATTTTTGAATTGAAATTTTTATTGAGGTAATTTTAGATTCACGTGCAGTTATAAAAAATAATGCAGAGGGGTTCCGTGTATACTTTATCTGATTTTCCCCAATTGGAATATTATGTAAAACTACAGTAAAATATTACAACTCAGATATTGACCTTAATACAATCCACCAATCTTATTCAGATTATGTATTATTAGTATTCATTTGTGTGTTTGTATATTTAGATCTGTACAATTTTATAACATGTATAGGTTGCTGTATCCAATATCAGAGTCAAAATACTGAATAAACTGAATCGACTTCTGTGGATAAGTGGATGGGAAAAAAAGAAAGCAAAATAAGATAATGAATAATTCCAATATCACAACAATCCTTCCTGATACCCTTTTATAACCACACCTACCCCCTCCTCCCCCTTTTTTTCCTCCCCACACTATCTTCCATTTCTAAAATTTTGTCATTTTATTTATTTATTTATTTTGCGGTACGCCAGCCTCTCACTGTTGTGGCCTCTCCTGTTGCGGAGCACAGGCTCCGGGCACGCAGGCTTAGCGGCCATGGCTCATGGGCCCAGCCTCTCCGCGGCGTGTGGGATATTCCCAGACCGGGGCACGAAACCCGTGTCCCCCTGCATCAGCAGGCAGACTCTCAACCACTGCGCCACCAGGGAAGCCCTAAAATTTTGTCATTTTAAAATGTTAAATAAGTGGAATCATACAGTATGTAAGCTTTTGGGTTGACTTTTTTCCACTTAGCATTTATCCTTGTAGAGTCATCAAAATTGTTTCATGTATGAATAGTTTGTTATTGTTGTTTTTTTCTTTCCTTTTTAATGCTGAGTAGTATGCCATGGTATGTACATACCATAGTTTACCTAAACATTCTCCTGTTGAAGGAAATGGGATGATTCCAGTTTCTGACTGAAGCCAAATCCGGCCTCTATACACTGACACTGAATTAAATCTCGGAGACAGAGTTTTGGGTGAAGTAGAAAAGAATAGCTTTATTACTTTGCCAGGCAAAGGGGGCCACAGCAGGCTAATGCCCTCAAAACTGTGTGTCTCCACCTTGTGGGGGGGGGGGGCAGCGTGGTGTGAGGAGTCTTATAGTCCTGGGGCAGGGTTGCTGATTAAGATCAGGGGACGGTAAGTGCAGGGCCCGCATTCCCTCAATTCAGACCTTCTCTGGAATGAAGAATGCTTCGTCAAGCAGGTAACATCTTCCATTTGGGGGCTTTAGTTCTGAGAAGAGCTCAAAGATAATGTTATGTATATCCCTTGAGGGGAAACCAGGGCGCTGCCCCTAGACTGTACTGTTGTCTCTTGACTGCTCCTCCCTTATCTCCACATCCCCTCCCTTCCCTGATTAGCAGCTGTTTGAACCTGCCCTTTGGAACTCAGGGAAGGGGACACAGAAAGGCTTTTGTGCCCAGGAGGCCCATAGGGTCCTGCTCCATTTCATGACTACAACAAATAAAGCTGTTATAAACATTCATGTACAAGTTTTTGTGTGAACATCCATTTTCATTTCTCTGGGATAAATTCCCAGGAGTGCAATTAGTGGGACCTATGGTAATAATATGCTTAATTTCATAAGAAACTGCCCAGTTCTTTTCCAGAGTGGCTGTACCATTTTACATTCCAACCAGCAATGTGTCAGTGATATAGTTTTTTCCTACGTCTTTGCCAGCATTTATTTTTGTCACTAGCTTTATTGTAGTCATTTTTATAAGTGTGTAGTGATACTCATTGTCATTTTAGTTTGCATTTTCTGTGACGTTGAACATCTTTTTCATGTACTTACTTGCCGTATGTATATCTCCTGTGAGATTTCTGTTCATTTATTTTCCCCATTTCCTAATTCTATTTTTTTTAAACTATTGAGTTTTGAGAGTTCTTTTCAAGATCCTAGTCTTTTGATGGATATGTGGATTGCAAATACTTTGTCTCAGGCTGAAGCATATTTCTGATTGGCTTTCATAGAACAGATGTTTCTAATTTTGATGTATCTGTATAATTGAGAAAATACTGTATTAAAAATTAAGTGCACAATCTGAGTATTTCTCATTAAATTATCTCAAAATTATCATTTGTAGGGATTACCAGAGAAATGGTTGTAAATTTTAAAAATAGAATTTTAGCTTGAAAGGGAAATACAAAAAGCTATACTACTAATAAATAGGTAAAATGTATTAAGTACATCTATGTGGCAGACACTAGGATATGACGCCCTTTTATAACCTTCTTATTATTACAACCTCACAATGGTGAAGTGAGTGTGTAGCCACAAAGGCTACCTAGCCTTCTGTCAGATCAACCCAGAGACGCTTAGACAAAGTGATTGGAGGGTGGCCGTTTATATTTGTGTTCACTTCAGAGAGAATCCAGGGACACAAACAGTAATTTGGGCTTCCTCAGGATATTTATTCTTTTTTTTTTTTAATAGATCTTTATTGGAGTATAATTGCTTCACAATACTGTGTTAGTTTCTGTTGTACAACAAAGTGAATCAGCCATATGCATACATATGTCCCCATATCCCCTCCTCTTGAGCCTCCCTCCAACCCTCCCTATCCCACCTCTCTAGGTCATCTCAAAACACCGAGCTGATCTTGTGCTTTGCTGCTGCTTCCCACTAGCTATCTATTTTACATTTGGTAGTGTATATATGTTGATGCTACTCTCACTTCACCCCAGCTTCCCCTTCCCTGACACCATAAAGCATAAACAAGACGAAAAGACAACCCTCAGAATGGGAGAAAATATTTGCAAAGGAAACAATGGACAAAGGATGAATCTGCAAAATATACAAACAGCTCATGGAGTTCAATATCAAAAAAACAAGCAATTCAATTAAAAAACTGGCAGAAGACCTAAATAGACATATCACCAGAGAAGACATACAGATGTCCAAGAGACACATGAAAAGATGTTCAACACCACTAATTATTAAAGAAATGCAAATCAAAACTGCAACGAGGTATCACTTCACACCAGTCAGGATATTTATTCTTTAACTTACAAAATCTAAGTATTCTCAGAAGGGATAAAGCATTTCTTGAGACAGCCTAATTGTGAGTAGGCAATTAATCCTATTCTACTTCTCCATGGATTAACAATGCTCCTTTGAAGCTAAAAGTTCAATGTTTCAGAGAAAGTGCTGCCCCAGGAATAATCATGCCTGTTTTGGTGTACTATGAAAAGATCTCCATTTTGGAATATCCAGAACATTATAATTATTCTACAAGTATAGTAGGGCATACAACTTTACAATATTTTCCCATTTTTTGTGTTTTCAATAGCTAGTTTCTACAACTTTCACAATTCCAGAAGCAGAAGTTGTGTTCTATTGTCTGAAGATAACACTACGAAGAAAATATTTAGAAGATTTCAATGTTATTTATACGCGTCTAGAGGCCTTGAAGTTAATCATCTACATTTAAATATCCATAGTATGTGTTTTTCCCTATCTACATCTTCAGTATTTCTCTGTCTCCAAAGATCTCATCATGACCCACTTTCCAGCAAAATTTAAAAGGCCTCATTGAACCTTTTAAAAATTCAAATTTAAAAGATTATAAAAATATGCAGTGTTTAAAAGAAATTTCTTAAATTTTGTATTCCAAAATGACCTGGAGAGATTTCTTAAAAATACTGATGCCTGGGACCAACATAAACCAATTAAATTAGAATTTCTGTGATTGGGATCGGTATTTTTAATAGCTTTCCAGATAGTTATAATGCACTGCTAGGGATGAAAATTTTGAAATTAAATTTGACAAGTGATGGAAAAAATTAGATAATTACTATCCCTAGAAAGCCTCAATTAAAAAAATTTTTTCTATATATTTGCATTTTTGTTTTAATTCCACATTGCATGGTATATTGATCTCATTTTCAGTGATATAAAAAAGAAAAGAAATGAGACACATAAAAATGAACTTTCCAGTCTTAATTGTAACAACACTTAAAACTTAATGGACTTAATTTTTTTAGTGATATATGGAAAATATAGTTAGATTATATTTTTTAAAAATGTGTAGTTGTTTCTTATATCAGTGTATGGAATGTTCCTACTATGAGAGCAGTTATATAATTTTCACAAGTTACATTGTCTAAATTAAAAAATAAGCTGGTTTAAATCAAAATGTTCAAATAAAATAATATATTAAGTGAAATCTTTGGTTTAAAATAACGAATGTTAGAATCAAAGCAGATGGATTACCTCTGCATTTTTATAATAATAGAAAAGATAGGTAAAAAGGTAGGTTTTTCTTTTCATAAAGGTTTTTCGGTTTAGGTGATGACTTTTCTTCCATTGATATACCTATTATATTATTTAATCTCAATTTTCTCTTTTGATTACCAGATCCAGATGATTTTAAAAATAAATATGTCTGGCAGAAATGACTCTATATTACTAATGGCATATTCTTCAGACAGACCTTACAGTCCTTTTGAAGATATTTTAATCTTAGTTACCCATTCTGAGGATCTTCTAGTACAGACATAATTATATTTCTCTGCACAGGTTCCAGGACAGTTTTATGGACATGCTTATATTTGATCTGTTTTCTCATGGCTCTTGACTTAGTATGCTAAAATCATTGAGTAGCTTCAGTTACATCAAAACCACTATTAGTTTACTGCTTAATGATTTATCTTTTGAAATTATTCCAATAGATAGATACCAATTAATTCTTCAATGTTATTAAAACCTAAGCATAATAACAAAGTTTAAAAATCTTATGTAAAAACATTTATGTTAATGAAGTTTATAAATATGTACTTCTAAACATGCTCATCTATGAATTTAAAATGTATATCATCAGTTTCTTGAATTCATAATAGGATTATTAAAATATTTCAGTTCTCGTATACACCTGGAAATAAACCCGCTCAAGGGCATTCTGGGGTTAAGCTAATATATCTGACAGGAGAGAAGGTATATGTAGATGGCTAGGTGACATATCACATACATATATAGATTAAAATAGGAACTTTAATTTTTTTTCCTATAAACCTTAAAACTATTTATCCTAAACTATTTTGTATTAACATTGATATAAAAAAATATAAGCCATACCAAGTAGCTCTATTGAATCATTGCCTTTCCTCCCTATTTTCGTAATACATGGACATAAGTAGTATAGAAGAAAAATTCTGTCATGGGGATAATTCAACTTTACTAGGCAGAACTCCTTGAAGACAACTTATAATTTTCATAGTGGAGTTAATTAAATAACCCATGCCTTCATTCAGTGTTTATAAATTTTCTTCTCTGCTCTAGGCATCATGCTCAGCGCTGAAGGTGAAAAGCTCACAATGACAGCAGCTTCTTTCCTCTCAGCACGCACAGTCCAGGGACAAAGATGTTCAGTAGTAAAAACTGGGGAACTCTGACCCAAACGCTGCAACTTCTTTGCTCTGTATAACTGCTTTACAAAACCTAAGTTCGGGTCTAGAAACTGCAGAGTTTTAGGTAGATGAGAAAATTCTGATATTGTGGGTTAATCTGGAGTTGAGCGTATTCAATATGTACCCTCTTCTTACAAAAAGGAGTTGAAGAAACTTAAACAAACACATTCCCTAAGATGGAACAGATAAAAATATTGATTTTAAAAATCAAGGTGAAGGAAAATAATCGATTAGCCTGTTGAAGCCAGAAGGAAGTTTATGGTATAAATGCAATTCCTTTACAATTGCCAGAGATGGGTCACAAATCTGACTCTTCAGTTTCTTTGCAGCCAAAGCAAAGAGAGAAATATGATCAGTTACAATTTTATATTTTCCGCATAAAGCTTTTTCTGGCACTGAGTCCTGAAAGAGATTTCTCCCATGGGTCCTTATATAAAGAGGTCACACTGTGATATATTATTTCAGACACTATATCCTGGCAAGTATTACAGTGGGTTTCCTATGGCTACTTCTTATACCATCTTTCATTTAAACCAAGGGCACAATGCCAAAGTTCAATTCAGCAGGAGATTCAGAGAGGGAGAAAAACTTAGCAATCTAAACATGCAGATAACTCTCTGATGGTTCGGCTTGATTGAGAGGTAAAGTTTGGAATACACAGGGAGATAGGTAACTTTTCTTAAAGGGAAATTTTCATAAATATATTCATTAATTTGATACTTGCTGAAAATTTGGCAGTAGAAAGTTTGGGGTTATATTTTGTACCATAAATCTATAGTAAAGATACACTTCATTGCTGTTTAAAGATGGAATTACGTGCTTTAGATGGTCAACTAAGTAGAAGGTAAAATAGACCACTTCTGAAAATTAAGCTGTCTAAACCAGAATTTATTAATACCAGAAAAGATAGATGGAGGTGGCTTAGGAAGAACCTGTAGACTAACCAAACTCTCTCTCATAAAAAAATTGAATGATGGGGCTTCCCTGGTGGCGCAGTGGTTGAGAGTCCGCCTGCCAATGCAGGGGACACGGGTTCGTGCCCCTGGTCTGGGAAGATCCCACATGCCGCGGAGCAGCTGTGCCCGTGAGCCATGGCCACTGAGCCTGTGCGTCCAGAGCCTGTGCTCCACAACGGGAGAGGCCACAGCAGTGAGAGGCCTGCGTGCCGCAAAAAAAAAAAAAAAAAAAAAAGAATGATGAATGATTTTCACCATGAAAGTATTATATCATAGAATATGGCTGTGATCGTTTTTATTTGATTATTTTTTTTCATAGTAATTAAAGCCAATTATCCACAGTGGTTATCAAAAAAAAAATCTGAAAATTTTATCCCTGCAGTGTCTAATTTTATGCATTGTGATTTTGCTGGTGAATCTCCCAGATTTTTGTTAAGAAAACATACCAATAAGTCAGTAAATAGCTGGTATATTGTATAGGCTTGTTTTATTATTGCTACTTGCTGAAAACTGGTCCACTCTGGATATGGTATCACTTTCTCAGTGTACTTGAACTCGTATGATTCTCTCCAGTTGTCTTCCTTCTTTTCTTCCTTCTTGTCTTCCTTTCTTCTTTCTTTCCTTTTCTTCATCTTAGTTTTTTGTTGTTGTTTTTTTTTTAATAGGGAAGGGACTTTTTTGTAGTTTGTTCATTACATTCTGTGAGGGAGACCCCAGAAACAGTTTATTTATTGTATGCCTGAGGATGTGCCCACATGTGCTTTTTCGTAAGTAGTTGTGGGTCACAGAAGACCAACATGGAGCCACAGTGTTACTGTTACAATGTAGATCATAAGCCTACTGAGAATGCCTGTAATTAATTAATTAATTAATTAGATGTATACCCTTGGCAATCAAAATTTACATGTCCTGATACCTTTGAAAACCATGAACACCCCTATAATGTATGTAATTGTTCATAAACTACAAAAAGCTAACTTACAGTGACGCACTGTGCCATGTAGGGACAATGGTCTTAAGCCATTGGCTTGGTTCACTTACTTGCTGTATGGTTTGTTTCTCAATGGCATCTCCTATATGAGCCCAATTCACTGCCATGCTTCAGTGAAATTACTAGTTGTTGAAATTCTCCTACCTTTGGATTTACTTGAAAACTACTGAAAACACCAATTTAAATCTATAACTTTCTAAAGTAACTTTTACTAAAAGTAAAGGAGAAATTATAAATATCATGAATAAGTATCCCAAATGAGTATTGCACATTAAAACTTTCTGAGGCAAAGCAGCGTAATGAAGAGGGCAGACATTCAGTTTAGAAACAGAAACTTTCTTAAAATTTCCAGAATGTCCACTTACTAGCTATGGCCTCAAATAGATTTCTTAACTATTCTAGGTATTATTTTCCTTATCTGTAAAATGGAACAATCATTCCTCTTAATGTCATAAAATTGTTATGATAACAGAGATAACCACTGTGTCTCTAAAAGTATATTATTTGACCGATAGTTAAAACAGTGTGTGTATATCTCCCTGTTAGCCAGATATTATTTTTAAAGACAAAAATCTGAGCCTGAAACTGATTTTTTTCCCCAAACCCCAGTGCTAGGTGAATATTATAATTTAAGTGGCTACCATTATGTTTAAATCGTATAATTTAATTACAGGACTATCAGTAGACTATGTGGAAAACAAACTTTATTGGATCAGTTCGGGAAATGGAACCATAAACAGATGCAACCTGGATGGTGGTAATTTAGAAGTAATAGAGTCAATGAAAGAAGAATTGACAAAAGCTACAGCCCTAACCATCATGGGTAAGTACAGTGATACTATAGCTACGATGCTTGTATTGATTGGGGTTGATTAATTGTGACCTGTTAAAGCTTAGAAAAGACTGCTCCATTAACACCAGAAGCACATTCAAATTGCACATCTCTAAGAGAGTTTTTCTTTTCTTTTTCTTTTTTTAACCTTAGCAAACAAACTTAAAAAATTGTCCAGATCAGTGACTTAGTGCTATTAGCAATAATAACTTCACTGTTATTGATTCTTGGGGTATTATTATTCTTGGTATTATTTTGCGATCATTTTCTGTGTTCTACGATAGTGTTCTAAAGTGCAAGGACCTTGTGTATTTGTCACAATAAGGTAAAATCTTATCTCTGCTTATAAAGGATAGATTGATCTACACAGACAGTTGAAGAAACAAGGCCACAGTGTTATTGACCAGTGATTTAAATTATTCTTCCACAAAAATTCTTTATATGTACACACACACACACACACACACACACACACACACACACACAGAGAGAGATTATACCTGACTAGTGGTTATTTTAGAATAGGATTTATTTACAATTTCTCATAAATCAGTAAGAAAATAAGGTTATTTTGTATGACCCAGCTTTACCAAATTAACAAGAAAATTTTGTTGTATGTGTATTTTTATATTTTTTAAATCACCTGAGTAAAAACAGCAGAGTTTAAATTCTGAAAGTGATTTGGTAAACTGCAACAATCCCCAGTCAACACCCACACTACGTTTTCAAAAATTGAATTCCAGCATACTTCGTGAAATCAACCCAAACTAGCGAATAATATAGCCAAGGAACCCAGTAAGTTAGAGGAAGCATGATAAAAATATGTCATAACATTTCAAGAGATGTCATTGACTTTTAGTGAATATATACACATATATATATCACAAACTTTATATACTGTAAAAATCATTGCCTCATAGAAAAATGTAGGCTATATAAAAATTTATTTCTGCTAACATGATTGCTACTGACCCTGCTATGAGTAGGAAATGAGTACTAAACTTACAGAACTCAATGCTATGAACAAAATCTCAAAAAATGGAGTAGTCCATTTTAGCAAAAAAATAAAGTAAGTTAGTTTTGTTTCCTAATAAAATAGAAGAGACAAAGCATGGATGAAATCATTAAGCATATATTGGATCAGAGCTGTGAATCTTATTTGACATCAGTGCCGTATGGGAACCGATCTTGAGTAAATTAAAATTCTTTTAACAAGTGAATGGTTATGTATCTGTACTTCTCCCTGCCACCATAATTTGATTAACACTGAAAGATAAAAAATAAAGAAACCTATTAATACGTCTACTGTCAATACATTAACTGGACATATCAAAATATATCTGCAGTTTGAAGGCTTAAAGTGTAAAGGGCATCACCAAAGAGAAGCAGGAGAGCAACTTCTACTTTCTGAAGTTCCCTAGCTGGTCTCTGAATTTGCCCTTCTGTTCAGATTCCCCCTTCTTTCAGAACCTCTCTACTCTTTCTCTTTGGGGATGGTATAAAGTGTAATGAGGACCTGCTTCCTGCTGAGGCTGAATAGTATAGTCATATAAAAAAGACAAAAAAAGATTAAAAAAAGTAGAACCTTACCACTATCCAGGGGATTACTGATGATTACAGCTATAAATGTTTAAGAAGAAATTTGCCTACAGTGATACTGAAATTGCACATCCAGGAACAAAGAAATAATTGTAATATGAAATGACCAGTTATATACCAGCTTCTCAGACTACCTAGGTGATGGATGATAAGTAACTGAAAGTTTGTGTTTCACTAAAATGTAGGAGTGGTTTTCCTAAAATTGAGTTAATAATCTCTTTGGACGCATTTCACAATTTTTTAAACTTAAAATATTATAATTTGTAACTCTCTGGGGGCTCCCAGTTTTACTTGGAATAGTATATACAGAATAAACTGAAAGGAGCTTTGAAATATTAAAATTAGGTAAAGCAATAGGTATTTGATAATACCTAGATTAAAATAAAGCAATTATTTGATGATTCAACCAAGTCCAAGACCCAAAGACCAAGATTGCTACATCTAAGTTTCACAAACCTTATGATACTTCTTTCAAGAGGTAGAGTTTAACTTCCCTCCCTTTGAGTGCAGGCTGGACTTAGTGACTCACTTCTAATGAATAAAATAAGGCAAATGTGATGACGTTTGACTTTGGAGATGAGGTCATAAAAGGCATGAGCCTTCCTCCTTGCCCTCTCTCTCTTGGGTCACTCACTCCGGGCAAAGCCAGGTGACAAGTTATGAGGTCCCACAAGCAGCCCAGTGGAGAAGTCCACACAGCAAGGAACTGAGACCTCTAGTCAATAGCCGTGTGAGTGAGCCATCTTGAAAGCAGAGCCTCCAGCCCAGTCAAGATTTCAGTTGACTCAGCCAAAGCCAAATGCATTACAGCAACCTCAAGAGAGACTCCAAACCGGCACCACCCACATAGTGGCTCCCAGATTCCTGATCCATAGAGACTATGTGAGACAATAAATATTTATTGTTTTGAGACACTGAATTTTGGGGTTAATTTGTTTTACAGCAATAGATAACTAATTCATGTAATTCCATCTATAGAACTCATTCATTTATGAATAGATTCACAAATTCAAATACTTACTTAATAGAGTGAGGCAAGTTATAAATAGTAAAATGTGTCAGGTGTGATAAAATCCAATGGCTCAACATGACAGTAAGTAGCAACTGAGTCTAGACTTCAGTATCTAGACTTACTTGAGGGTGACAGAAAGTATGATAAAACCGGAGAGAGCTAATGGTCCACTTGAGGTAGAACACCTCTCACCTCCACTTATTTTTTACCATAAGGAACATTAACAGGTTGTGCCAGACATTTCATTTTTCATGAGAAGCAAGAAATCTAGATCTGTTGTTGTTGTTTAAATCTCGAAATTTAAAAATGTTACCAAATTATCACATTACAAAAATACCATGCAGGCCAACATACTGCACATATAGGCTAACTGTGAAGGCTAACACTCTACAAACCAAGAAAACTAACGAATAACAAAAGCACCACCACAACAATCATCTGTGCGCTTGATCCATCCCAGTGGCACCACCTAGTTACCACCTCTGGTTCAGTCATCTTTTATGCTGGGGATGTTGAATTGTAGAGTGAAAAGGATGGAGCTAAGGCAGCTAATGCCCAGTTGTACCACTGGAGGGGACTTGGTAGAAAAAAATAATAATAATCTGGGAGAGCTGGCATAACCTACAGAGGTGAGCAGGACATATGATTTCTCACCAAGCTTTTGTGGTCTTGTTTGACCGGACCTTGTATTCTGCCTGAGGTATATACAAATGAAGAGCATACGAATGTGAGGTCAACTTCTTATTTGAGCTCAACTGTTGACAAGGAAGTGTAACTTCTAAATGTAGAGCTTGCACCCTAACAGCAATGGATACTCAATTCCATTCATTCTTTCAACGTATATTCACTAGTGCCTACCATATGCCAGGCACTGCTATATATGGTGGTGAGAATCCTAACTTCGTCAAATTTGCAGAAAAGCAAGGAAGACAGACACTAAGGAGGATGGAAAATGCATAGAATTATAGGTAACTGTTAAGGAACAAAAAAAGAGAAAAAAAGGACAAAGCAGGGAAAAGAGATAAAAAAGTATATAAAAAGATATAAAAAGGTAAAAAAGTATATAAAATTTTAGGTTTTAGGTTGAATGGCCCAGAAGAGTGAAAGAATGTGAAACAACAAAAACTGTTTTAGTTGTTCATTTGGTTTTCAGTTGTGTTATTAAATGCTCTGTTTTAAAAAATATTTTTAAAGTAATTTAATTATATCAAAATAAACCTTCACAAGTGATTCTGATAATTTACCAGGTTAGACATCTTTTAAGTTGACCATGGTTCAAATACAGTATTGTCTGTGATTCACCTTTTCTCCAGTGAGTCACTTGGTCAGAAGTGATTTACATATCGTGTACAATGGCTGTTTGATGAGGACTCTTAACACCGTTTACTCTGGACTGAATGTTTGCGTTTCCCCAGATTCATATGTTGGAGCCCTAATGTGATGGTATTAGGAGGCGGGGCCTTTGGGAGGTAATTAGGTCATGACATTCAAGCTTCCATAATGGGATTAGTGTCCTTCTAAGAAGAGACCAGAGAGCTTGCCTCTCTGGGGTGTGAGATAACAGCAAGTAAGTGCTGACATCCTGATCTTGGACTCCAGTCTCCAGAACTGTGAGAAATAAATTCCTGTTGTTTAAGTCACTTAGTCTATGGTATTTCTGTTAGAGCAACCCAAACTAACTAAAATACCATTCCAGTTAGCTGATATAAGCTGACTAGCCTATAAACTTTGAACATCAAATTCTTCCCCATTCTAAAGAATGACCTTCTCAATTTTCTTTTCCCAAATGTCAGAGCTAACAAATAAAATAGTTGCTGCTTTCAAACACAATAGCTGTTAGCTCTAAAATTATATCTACTACTTATTTTTCTTAGATAATTTTTCTCAGTATTTAGCAGTTCTTTTTAAATAATTTTCTTTTATAAATATATTTCAATTTCATGATATAATAAGGTTACTCTAAAACATTTTCTTACATGATGTCCAAGAGGTTTGTGTTATAAGATAGTGTATAGTCAACTATGTTATGTTTAACTATTGATTACCTAGTTTTCAGATACAGAACTTTTTTGTTTGTTTCTATTCACCTTTTCCTCATAACATTTGGCATTTTCCTCGTCATTAATGTCTGCAGGAGACAGTGAAGTAATCGCAAATTAATAAATTTGCTCTTCACTGCCTTTAAGAGGAGAAGGAGGTTAAAACTATTGACTAAAATTAGTGTTTGTGGGTTATTTATGGATTATATTTAACATACTGTTCCTTTTCACTGTCAGCATATGCAGTTTGAGAGCAGACTGCATATATTGTATCCACATTGAAGAGAAAGTTAGAAAAATGAAAGAAAATACACAAATAAAGCAAATGTACTGGCAGAAATAGGCTGAATAATTTTTAGAGAAAATTAAGATGGAATTTGGGAAATAGCAGGATGGTAACTTAGCTGTATTTTTGTACTTTTAGGGTGAGGAAGGGAAGACCTGGGGCAAATGGACCACAGATTTAAAATAAAAATGAGGATATAGATTATTCAATTATAGAATATAAATTATTCAAGCAAACTTGAAGAAATATGCATATCTGTATGGCAATTGTGGATTTAGTGATCAGCATCTTATTCAATCATAGGTGACCTTCATACAGTCCATTAAAACGTGTCATGTAGTAGTTTGTCAAGTTTTACTAGGGCAAGGGTTTGAGTCCTGGGCACTACAAGGGGTATGGGTTTGAATTTAAACCTCCACCCCACGCTCACACCTCATGAGCTTTTTTTTCATTAGCTCATATATTACTCCATTGTATATACAGTATTCCCATTGAGATTCAAGTATACATCTACTCTTTTTGTTTCATTTTGTGGTAAATATGATCTTTGGAAATTGTTCTTACCATAGTACTTGTAAATGGGAATTCTGAAGTTAACATGGCAGGTTCTTCTTGAATGTCAAGGAGTATATATATTAGTAGCCTTCTTTATGTGGTTAAATCATAGACTTCTATAATTAAATGTAACCTTAGAGATCTTTAAAGTTATTTTGTCAGTTGAGGAAGTGTACTTCAGATTCCTGTTCCTACTATTCACTAACCAGCTGTGGCTATGGGACAACTACTGAACTCTGTGCCTTAATTTTCTACTCTGCAAAAACATGAGCTTTGACCATATGAGCTACAAAGTTTTAAAAACTTGTATGATTTTGTCACTAATGAGTTGATCCAGAGTGCAGGAAATTGTTTAAAATAAACTATTATCTAAGTTGAAGTAATACAGGAGAAGCAATAAAGACTGGCTAAAAATAAAATTTATGTGTGAAGTTATGTTAATCAGAGTTCATACTAATCTGATCAGAAGTTGGGCAAAGTAATTGTTTTGACTTTTAGTTGAGAATTTGGCGGATGTTTACAACATAGGATTGCTTAAATTAATTGTTTTAGAATGGGTTTGTACTTTTTATAAATATCTAAGTAACTACAACACTCATCTGATCTTAGAATCACTTGCAAAAATTGGCAAACTTCTCTTTAAAACAAAAGGAGCTTTGAATCACAGGTAAAGGCAAAAACAAACAAAAAAACCCCTACACATTTTCTATGAATACCTAAGCCCTCTCAGTTGACTTTTTCTGTGTTATCAATCACAGTTTAAATATATTATACTATTGATCTGTTTCAAGTAGCCATTTGCCAGAATAGGCTTAAAATGTAAATATTAGAAGGATATTGAACTTTGGCTACAGTTAGGATCGATCAAGGAGGAGAAAAAGGCATATTCTATGTGCATTTTCAGTCTCTTATCAGAAACAAACTCAGCCCCGTAATGAGTAAAAAGTTGTCTTCTCTTGATTTGGTTATGAACATTTTTATTTTAAGTCAGTGTTAACAAAATAATCATTTCCCTTTAGGGAGCCCTTGAAAGGCTTTACCAAATGTACCCCTTAAGGACATTTGTTCATACTTTTCATAGGTTCACTTCACAAAATTGAAGTCATCATAATAGGTGCTGTGAACACTCTCAGCACATGGATAGTTTGCCATGGGAAACCAAGGCTGTCAGATTAAAATGCTTCCAGAACTGTCTGAATATCAGAGAAGGTCATTTTTATTTGCTTGAGAATGAATACAGTGTTAATATTGTTGGGGTTTAATGTTTTGAGTGTTCCCACTGGAGTTTCTACAGCAAAGCACAATCATCTAATCTCTTTGCTGACCGAAAAAAACTCTAAGCTTAATGGCAAAAAAATTAGTCTTTACCTACACTAACACTTAAGCTCGCTCCACTAATTTCTGAATGATATACTTTTATCATTTGTATCTGTATTCTTTCAGCAAATTATTTGGTGTATTGACATTTAGAATTTATTAAAACGTATCTAGCACTCAATTTACATACTTGTATATTTCCTCAAATAATATACTTTATAAATAATAATAGAAATATGAAAAGTGTATATACAATAAACAACCCAGTAAAACTGGCATGCAGAAATCATCAAAAACCTTTTTTTTTCTACTTTACTTCCTAAGATAAATTACTATGGCAAGTTGTCATGACATCTATGAAACATTATAAATGATAGCAAGTGACAGGCTGTAAGTCTGGTGCATTTAGTCTTGCTAAGATTCTTAGACTGAGCACTTGCGGATTCACACTGAAATCTAGCCTGAAAGGATTCTATATGTTATATTCTTATTAAAAGGTGATGAGTCTGATAACTTGAAAGTTCTTGACTTCAATAGCCTACCTTAAGAAGTTATTTCCTCTGTTTTGTACAAGGCAAGTCCATTTTACATGTTGTCACGTGCAGGTTTTTTGTTTTGTTTTGTTCTTAATCATAGCTTAATGAATATCTTTCTCCCTCTGAATGTGCAAAGAAGCTGAAACTTAGTTTCAAAGGAGTTCTTACTTCTTATGAGACTCTTCCCTCCCTTCCTTCCTTTTCTTTCTTTTAATCTTCCCTCCCTTTGGCTGTTCCTTGGATTGCCGGTTTTCTTTTTATATCTGATAGCTTTGCCCCTTTATTTGTTTTGTTGTTTATTTGTTTTCCTTTCACAGTCTAGTTAGATACTAACATTTTATTTGGGCTACTAAAACAACTTCTTCCCACTTTTCCTATCTCCGATCCCCAAACTATTAAGACCTGCAAGGTTCAGAACTCCTGTGGCACCCGCCTACCCCCTCCTTAGCCATAATATTTCAGAGGCTGGAATAAGCACTCACAACCTACTCTGAAATGCTCATTTTTTTCTCTCCTTTTCATTCACCAGAAGTTGCTTGTCACAATATTATCAGTTTGACCTTATAGATAAATGAAACTTAAGGTCAATAAGTTTTGTTAAAACCCAAAGCATTATTTGTCCCACCTTATAGATAAAGAAATAGGGTCAGTAAGATTTGTGAAAACCCTGTCCTCTGAGACGCAAGCTCAGAGATCCTGATTCAAGTTACATGTGGTTTCCATTACCAGCAAGAGCCTTCCCTATCATAACTATACTTTTTATTTGATCCTCCTCTACCCCTGAGCTGCAATACATCCAGGCAAACTGTTCCCCTGTATCTGATCATGTCCTACTTATTTCCATTTGTCTTGCTATTCCTTGTTCTCTGACTGCCTTCCATATTTATCAGCCACCCTAATGGGTGAAGTATCACCTTTCAAGGCCTACTTCAACTATAGCTCAGTGATTTGAAACGTTTCCCTTCTCTGAACCCCTTTGTATTTTTCTAATGTAGTGAGATATTCTTTGTCTTTTCTAATGAGTGAAAATGTCTCACTTTTCCGTAGCTTGGGACTGCATTTTATTCATATATGCATCATTCATGATACACAGCAAGATGCTTTGCACTGAGTACATTTTGTTATGTAACAGTAGAATGTATGAATAAATAAAACAATGACCATCTACACACCAAACCCCTACCACAGCAATCAAAATATATTTTCAATCAAAGCAGGCAAATGCTTATGTAGAATGATCACAACCATAAATATACTGTACAATTTAAATATATATAGAAATAAATATTAAAGGAAAATACTTTGAAATATAAGGATTTGAATTGTATAGGGAAGAAAATGAATAACATGATTAAGTGTATACAACAATCATTTCCAACATGTATTCTACATACATGTGTATATGGAAATGCAAGAAAAGAAGAGCCGTATTGAATACTGTTTGTTCTCAAAGGAACTAAACAGCTTCATGGAAGAAGCTTAAGAAGAAGAAGGAAAAAAAAAAAAAAGAATACCCTAAAACACACACAAGTGAAAGAGTTCCAAAACAAAACAAAAACTTTGATGTTTGGAATGTTTTAGTCTCTTAAAGGTAGTCTATCACAGTTGGGCCTAACAGCATTACTCTCTTTAATGATAATAATTGATAGTCTAAATAAATAAAGCATTCTAGTATTTAATTTACAAATCTTAACTCATGTAATTCTCACAGTCCCCTGAGAGAGGTACTATTAACACTGCTCACTCCAGAGCTCCCAGCCAAGGTTCAGCCAGCCTAAATTAATAGCTCAGAGTTACCTGGTTAATAAATAGTGTAGCAAGCTTTCAAGTCCATTATTCTTAGTCTTTAAAGCTTGAGTTTCTTCCAGGAATGTGTCTTGTAGCTATAGTTAACACTGAGATATATGTGCACTGAGATGTATACAAGAATATATGTGTTACTTGTAATTAGAAAAGGCTGGGGGAAAAAAACCGACATGTGTATTATAAAGGACTAGCCAAATGAATCATGAAATGTTCATGTAGAGTGAAATATTATGCAGCTATTAAAAATTAGGTAAATCTATATATTGACTTGAACCATTCTCTAGAATATATTTTTAATTGAAAATAGGTTCAAAAAGCCTATACAGAATGTTCCAATTTTTATCATATGTATGCATTTCTTTAAAAATATATATTTTTTTAAATAATGTTCTTTTATCCATTATGCTGCACTGTTTATCTCAATAACTATTGTTTAGAGAGTGTCTACTCTCCAAATTTACACTTTAGTACTAATAGACACAGTTACCATGCAAAGGAGATATTGAAACTGCAGTGTTGCCTCTGAAAACATTGTGGGTGGTTCAAGGTCTAAGCTGGGTCTCTAACATAATTCTGTCTACCTCCAGAGTTAGATTTCTTCTCACTATGCCAGTGATTCTCAAACCCAGGGTGATTTTGTCTACCAGGGAATATTTGTCAATGTCTGAAAACATCACAGCTGCTGGGAAGAAAGGTTTGCATTCTAGTGGGTAAAAAACAGAATACTGGTAAACATCCTACAAGGCACAGTAGGGTCTCCCATAACAAAGAACTGTTTGGTCCAAAATGTCAGTAGTGCCAAGCTTGAGAAACCCACTCATATCAAAAAGATTCCTTCTTTTTTTTTTTTTTTTGCGGTACGCGGGCCTCTCACTGTTGTGGCCTCTCCCGTTGTGGAGCACACGCTCCGGACGCACGCAGGCTCAGCGGCCATGGCTCACGGGCCCAGCCGCTCCGCGGCATGTAGGATCTTCCCAGGCCAGGGCACGAACCCGCGTCCCCTGCATCGGCAGGCAGACTCTCAACCACTGTGCCATCAGGGAAGCCCCGAAAAGATTCCTTCTTATCCTCAGAGACCAATCACCTGTATGAAGCCTGATATTGTGACTGTTGGCCTATCATCACAAATTTTGGTTAAAATAGAAAGCCTTAAAAATATATAAATAAAAACAAATACCTGGTGTTTATAAAAGCTGCTGGTATCAAATTGTCTTGGAAAGATAGGGTGGCAGAGAAGAGAGTGGCGATACACTTTTATGTTTGTTTTCTTTCTTTTAAATGTAACTTAATGAAAAAGAGTCAGGATTTGCTTCTCTTATGTTTCTATTTATACTTATATATTGTATCATAATAGAGAGAGCATACTCATCTGTCACAGTTTTGATTCATTCACCCATTCAACAATTTATCAAGTGACTATTTTGAGGCAGGCACTATTTAGGTGCTAGGTAAACAGCAGGGCATAAAGCAGGTAACAATTCCATTACTATAAGGGGCCGGTATTCCCAGTGTAGGAAAAGAGTGTACAGTTGACCCTTGAACAACACAGATTTGAACTACGTGGATCCACTTATATGGGGATTTTTTTCAATAATAAATACTACGGTACTACACAATCTGCAGTTGGTTGAACCCTTGGTTGCAGAATTGCAGGTAAGGAGGAACCACATAGTCAGAGGGCTGACTATAAGTTATACCCAGATTTTAAACTTCCATGAGGGCCTGTGCCCCTAACCCCCAAGTTTTCCAAGGGTCAGCTGTAAAAGCAAATAAATGAGTGAAGTAAAATTTGTCAGGTGGTGAAAGACACTAATGGAAAAAATTCAACCAGGGCATAAGAATAGGGAGTGTTGACTTGCGTTGGGAGAGAGGAACCAGAAAAATTATAATTTTAAGTAGTGAGGTCATGGCAGTTTTCACTGGGAAATGGTAAGTGAGCAAGAATCTGCAGGAAGTGAAGGAGTGAGTTATTCAGGTATCTGGGAGGAAGAGCATTTAAGGAAGAGAAAGAAAACAGGAAATGCACATTTACTAATGGACCATATTTTCAAATACTTTTTGCTTTTAGAAGAGTTTTTTTGTTTTTGTTTTGTTTGCTTTTTGGTTTTTTAATGCTCTAGGCATCCAACTTACTTTCCTCCTCCATGGAGCTTTTGCTATGTTTAAAAAGTACCTGATATGTACATGTAATTTTACTGCTGTCATTGAACTAATCTACTAAAATAGTATATACAGTTAATTTACGCATATAATATGAGCTAAAAGTAGTCCTCTACAATAACTTTACTTCTCTAAAGGAAAGCTTTTAGTTTTTGTGTGTATGAAATTCTTAATGATGTTGAAATTAGTTCTGCCCCATGTGTTTTTCTTTATTTTATACAAAGTTGCTATTAATTATGCATTTTAATAACAAAGAAATTTCTAGTAAATGATTATTCAAGCTGTTACAGTGTATGTTTATAGAAATAATAAACCATAAATCAGTCATATGAAGAAATTAATTATAGTTTTTTAGAACAAACTTAACTTGGTAGAACTTCTAGTTTGTTGCTTTAATTTCAAATGTTCTAAAATTAAAAGCTTGAGTGATTTATATGTTTATGAAATTGTATTATGCCAGTTAAAATTATCTAGATTTAGGAAAATTATTAACATATTCTTTAAAAAAAGATTGACATTTTTTGAGAGAATGATCTCTAGACACCAGAGTATACATTTGTAAAATATTACTCAGTAGAAAGCATTCATGAAACATGGTCTATAATGCTTGAGAATGGTTCTTTTAATGGAGTCTTTAAAACATATCAGAAAAAATAATGCCAGTTTCTATCACGAGGATTGAAAAAAATGTGAATTCTCTTAGATATATGATCACCAGTGCAATTATATTAGGTATTTATATAATTATCATTGTCATGTTTATACCTGAATTACGTAAGCAAGTTCTACTTAAGAAAATACAAGTGATGAAAAGCTGGACAAATAACATATCATTTAAAAGGATTCAAACGATACCTTATTTACTTAAAAATCGTGTTTACAACCGCTTTTCAGCAAAAGATTCAGTGATTTAATTGTTATACGTATATTGCATTTCCCTCTGTAATTTGATATATACAAACCAGTTTATTTTAAATGCACTATAATTATGCTGTATATCTTAAGTGATTCTGCTTTCAAAGCATACTTTTTAAAGAGGGGTAATTTACTTTTTAGTTTACTGCACAATGTCACTTAGTTCAAAGGACTTCAAATACAACCACCTAAATTTTCTAAGCCGTCAGTCTTCTAATTGCTATAATACTATTCATTAAAGTAACAGTAATATATGAAATATATCCAGGCAATTTTCCCAGTACTAAGTATAGGACACAGTTGTCTTCTCTAAGTACTCAAGCCACCATTAATGAAAACTAATAGCCCATCAAACTTTACATTAAAGTAAAGTGAGAAATCTCCAAAGGACTATATATGATTTTACTCCAGCAATTTTTGTCACCTTAAATTGCTGTGTCCCAATATGTTACAGTTCTTAATGCTAATTACCTTACAGAATGGATAAATACTACAATTGCAAAGTATATCAAGTACTATTTTTTTAACCAGATTATAATTAGTGATCAGAGAATGGTCTCATTAACATAAATGGAATAATTAAATCATCTCAGCTTTACCATACTCAAAAGCATTAAATAGTGATCGTTTCCCTTTTGTAAACTACTAAAGGTTAACTTTCCTGGAGTCACTTTCAGGAAAAAAATTACATTATTCATGTTTATGGTATTAAAACAAGAATAAATTTGAAAATGTATAGTTGTTTGAGTAGAGATATAATTATTTTATATTGCCCCATGTCTCCCCTTTCATTTGAAAAGGAGAAATAGTAAATGTTCACATTGGGAAAAGATGTAGTATGCTTTAGATTTATGATAGAATTTTGAGTTAATATAATTCAACAACATTTTAATTAGAGCTAGAAAATTAATCAAGAGAGTCAAAGAGGTCATTCCAGAAGTCTGCCCATATACTGTAGGCATTATCTCATGTTGGAATATAACAAGTAGCTTGGAATCATATGATCTGGTGAGCATTATTCATTTCAACTGAGTTAAACAATCAGACCTGAGTCCTTTTACGTCAGTAGTCCTGCTTATTCTTGGGGGATACATTCCAAGACCCCCAGTAGATGTCTGCAACTGAGGATGATACCAAATTCTATAGACTTTTTTTTTTCCTATACATACATACCTATGATAAAGTTTAATTTATAAATTAGGCATAGAAGGAGATTAACAATAATAACTTATCATAAAATAGAACAATTATAAAAATATGTTGTAAAGTTATGTGAATGTGGTCTCTGTCTCTTCTCTCAAAATATTGTTCTGTAATCACCTTTCTTCTGGTGATGATGTAAGATGATAAAATGACTATGTGACGAGGTGAGGTGGGGTGAATGGCACAGGTAGTGTGAGATAGCATTAGGCTACTACTACTTCTGACTATCCAGCACAAGGAGAATCATTCATTAGCTTTGGGTGATCCTGGATCACTGAGTGATGACTACATAGATGGTTGGGTGTCAGGAACAGACTATGTTGATGGTTGGGGACCCCAGCCTGGACAGAGCAGGACTGCACAAGATTTTGGCATGCTGCTCAGACCAGTGTGCCATTTAAAACTTATGAATTGTTTATTTCTTGAATTTTCCATTTAATATTTTCAGATCTTGGTTGACCTTGGATAACTGAAACCATGGAAATTGAAACCTCAGATGAGAGGGAATTACTGGATTTGGCAGTTTTGTTTAACCCAAATTAGACTTGGATAGATGGCATCTGATCACAGAGGATTTTGCGGGGGGGGTCATATATACCTAGATTTAGGTAAATTTTAAATAATAATAATTTGTACTTGAGCATCAACATGAAATTTCTGTTTTTTCTCTTTTCATAATCAGTATCAGCACAAAGTTGAAATAAATGCCTGCATCAATTTAATTCTAATTAATAAGGTTCCATATTTAAACTATAACCATTGAAGACAGGAACATGGCAAATGGCAGCACCAAAGATCATTTATTTGTGACAGTATTTATTTCTTAACCTTTTCCCAGTAATATGTTTATATTTACACTCACATATATATTTCTAGTCTGTAAATTTTACAATATTAATTATTTGGCAGTGTCAAGAGTTGGGTAGTAACTACAATGACATTCATATTTTAATAATAAGAACAGAGTAATAAACTATCTAGGATAGAATAGCCATTTGAAGCAATTTTTAAAATATTGGAACCTGCTAATATACAGTGTGCTCAAACCAGAATAAAATACTAATTCATTGATTCTTATATGATATTAAAAGAAAACATTATTCAAGAAGCACACTGTAAAAACGATTTTAATGAATTGAAATCAAAATTTAATATTAATGCTAATCAATAAGTGATTTTAGAAATGGACAGAATAGAATTATTTAAAGGTATCAGTAATTTTTGTTGTCGAACTCTGGTTTAAAACTTTATCTAGAAAATTTTAAATTTATGACATTTAAAAAAATTATATATAAACTTCCTTTCAATTTTAATTTATCATAAACATTGATTTATAGGTCAATAAACATTTCTACAATATCATTTTAATGTTTATACACTTTATACAATGTTTATATACTATATAGTTATATATTTAAATAATTACCTATATATAAATATTTAATTTTTAGGTTTTTCTTGGAAATTATAAATATTGTGATGACTATCCATATAACTAATTATTTGCAGAATTTAGGGTACAGTGTTAGATGTCACATTTCTGAGTCAAATGGTTTACACGTTTTTAAGGCTCTACCATTAATCATCACTTGCACTCATAGGCATTCTGTCAGTTGATGAAAGCAGTACTTTTTTTCCCAGCCCCTGCTCCCACATTTGCAATATCTGGTTAGACAACTAGTTTTCTTTATTTCATTCAGAGCTCATGGTTCTCAAACCCTTCTACATCATGATTTTCATCTTCTAAGCCCATTTCCTATTTTTCAAAGTCTTCACAAAACTGAAAACCGAGACCTGAACATAATAAGGATATATTTAGGGCAAGGTCTACTGAGATTAATACTTCCTGGGCACTGTTTACAGAATTTGGTTACCAGGAACAGAGACTTTCGTTCTGGCTATCTCAAGTAGGGAGAAAATGTCTATTATAAAAATACATGTGACTCCAAAATGAAACAGAAATTTTAACAAAATCCTATATTAGAAGCCATAGAATGCCTGTCATACAGACAGACCGGGAAGGTCAATCTGATAGAAGGCAATTCTAGGGACTTCAGCACAGAAGTTAATGGATAGTTGCTTCTAACTGACTCATGGTCAACTATGGCCCCTTCAACCCCATCTCAAAATGAGTAGAAGTTATAAGGGGGGAAAAAAAGTATATATATGTGTGTGTATGTGTGTGTGTGTGTGTGTGTGTGTGTATATATATATATATATATATATATATATATATATATGAAGAGAGAGAGATGTAGACATAGAGCTTGGATAAATAAAGTAAGTGCATGAGAGATCCCAGAGATTGCTATTCTGTCAGAACAAAATAGCACCGTATTTTTAAAAATTTCACATTAATGTGATTCCAAGTCCCAACCTGCTCAGAATATCAGGAGGTTCAATCTTTTAGTAAGATTACCTACCTTAAAATTTGCCCAACATGTTTAGACTTGCTTATTTTGATTTTATTTATTTAAAAATTTTGAACATATGAGTTTAATTACCTGCTAGACCATCCAGATGGAAATATGTGATAAAAGGATGGAAGCTAGGGTCATAAACTTAGAAGAGATGCAGGTATTTTTAGACCAGTTTAGGATTAGACATTCACTGACTGGATTATTTTTAACATTTATAATAGAACTTTTTTTACCAAAATAAAATAGTAGTGTATTAAAAGTTACATCCAGAGTCCCTCCCATCAGGAAACTTGCACAAGCCTCTTAGATAGCCTCATCCACCAGAGGGCAGACAGCAGAAGCAAGAAGAACTACAATCCTGCAGCCTGTGGAACAAAAAACACATTCACAGAAAGACAGACAAGATGAAAAGGCAGAGGGCTATGTACCAGTTGAAGGAACAAGATAAAACCCCAGAGAAACAACTAAATGAAGTGGAGATAGGCAACCTTCCAGAAAAAGAATTCAGAATAATGATAGTGAAGATGATCCAGGACCTTGGAAAAAGAATGGAGGCAAAGATCGAGAAGATGCAAAAACTGTTTAACAAAGAACTGGAAGAATTAAAGAACAAAAAACAGATGAACAATACAATAACTGAAATGAAAACTACACTAGAAGGAATCAATAGCAGAATAATTGAGGCGGAAAACGGATAAGTGACCTGGAAGACAGAATGGTGGAGTTCACTGCTGCAGAGCAGAATAAAGAAAAATGAATGAAAAGAAATGAAGACAGCCTAAGAGACCTCTGGGACAATATTAAACGCAACAACATTTGCATTATAGGGGTCCCAGAAGGAGAAGAGAGAGAGAAAGGACCAGAGAAAATATTTGAAGAGATTATAGTTCCAAACTTCCCTAACATGGCAAAGGAAATAGCCACCCAAGTCCAGGAAGCACAGCGAGTCCCATACAGGATAAACCCAAGGAGAAACACGCCAAGACATACAGTAATCAAATTGGCAAAAATTAAAGACAAAGAAAAATTATTGAAAGCAGCAAGGGAAAAATGACAAATAACATACAAGGGAACTCCCATACGGTTAACAGCTGATTTCTCAGCAGAAACTCTACAAGCCAGAAGGGAGTGGCATGATATACTTAAAGTGATGAAAGGAAAAATCCTACTACCATTATTACTCTACCCAGCAAGGATCTCATTCAGATTCGGTGGAGAAATCAAAAGCTTTACAGACAAGCAAAAGCTAAGAGAATTCAGCACCACCAAACCAGCTCTACAACAAATGCTAAAGGAACTTCTCTAAGTGGGAAACACAAAAGAAGAAAAGGACCTAAAAAAGCAAACCCAAAACAATTAAGAAAATGGTCATAGGAACATACACATCAATAATTACCTTTAAACGTGAATGGATTAAATGCTCCAACCAAAAGACACAGTCTTTCTGAATGGATACAAAAACAAGACCCATCTATATGCTGTCTACGAGAGACCCACTTCAGACCTAGGGACACATACAGACTGAAAGTGAGGGGATGGAAAAAGATAGTCCATGCAAATGGAAATCAAAAGGAAGCCAGAGTAGCACTACTCATATCAGATAAAATAGACTTTACAATAAAGAATGCTATAAGAGACAAGGAAGGACACTACATAATGATCAAGGGACCAATCCAAGAAGAAGATATAGCAATGATAAATATATATGCACCCAACATAGGAGCACCTCAATACGTAAAGCAACTGCTAACAGCTCTAAAAGAGGAAATCGACAGTAACACAGTAATACTGGGGGACTTTAACACCTCACTTACACCAATGGACAGAATATCCAAAATGAAAATAAATAAGGAAACAGAAGCTTTAAATGACACAATAGACCAGATAGATTTAATTCATATTTATAGGACATTCCATCCGAAAACAGCAGATTACACTTTCTTCTCAAGTGTGCACGGAACATTCCCCAGGATAGATCACATCTTGGGTCACAAATCAAGCCTCAGTAAATTTAAGAAAATTGAAATCATATTAAGCATCTTTTCTGACCACAACGCTATGAGATTAGAAATGAATTACAGGGAATAAATCGTAAAAAACACAAACACATGGAGGCTAAACAATACGTTACTAAATAACCAAGAGATCACTGAAGAAATCAAAGAGGAAATCAAAAAATGCCTAAAAGTTACATCCAGTATTGTACAAATTTTTTTTAAACATGATTAAAAATTTTTTTAACTTTTAAGTGTTTTGAAAAATATATTCAAAGTATTAAATTTTCATTTTAGATCTTAGTTTATGTTTATATAACAGAATGCCCTCAATTGATCCAGGTTCACCATAATATCTTTCTCTAAGCCCTTAATGGTTCATATCTTCCCTTTAAAATGTATAAGTATGTTTTAATTAAGTTGACATTTACAAAGATATTCTGAAAAAAATTATTAATTAAACACATATAAGTTCTTCATCATTTCTGTTATAGTGTAGCAATTTCTCATCTAACCCATAGTGGTCTATCAACTGAGTAAACCTTGATTTCTTAGACACACCTGACTGCAACTCAGAGCAACAGCTGGCTGCAGCTTCTCCACCTCTTTGTTAACAACTGTGTCTGAGACAGACCTTTCTTTGATCTATACATTTTAACTAGTTTTCGCCTCTGGAAAAAGTTTCCTTTCTCTTGAACCTGCTTCACCAATTTTGTTTTTTCTTCATTCAATCTTTTTTTTGGAAGATTTTCATTCAGAAAATCAGTCTGAAGATAACTGCATTACCCAGTATCAAGTGTTTCAGATCCACATGCATTGATGTTCTTGATGGTATTTTTCAAACACATACTTCACATTCACTGTCTATGTGTTTAAACTTTTTTTTGAAATTCCAAGCTGTTTCCTTGTGTTGAAGGTGCTGGATTCTCTGAAAAGTTCTAACAGTTCTCTTCATTCTCTACTTTAAGATATTTTACCACACTGTACAAGAAATTAAATGAAGATCTTGTTTTGCTTAATCATTTTCTCTACGTGTTACACTCATAGGTTGTTTTCTTGTATTGGTTATGTGGGGTGATAGTGGATTGACACAGGCCTGTGGAGTGCTAGGTAAAATCATGCCTGTGTTTCCTAGACTTCCCATCTTAAAAATGAAATCTTGGTTTACCTGGAGGAAATGGAACTCTACTCAACTCCAGCACTGATCCTCAAATTCCAGTTCTCAGATATCACCTGCTTCCCGTCTCCCTCAGCCATCCCCAGAGAGTGCAGAAAACACAAGCAGCTGCAGCTCTCTGCTTACTTTGATTTTAAATGGATCTTCCTATTGTTTGCAATCTCTAAAAGGAACCCAGGGCAACTTCCTGAGGAAGATCTTAACTGCCAACCTGTAGATATTCCCTCTTCTAGCCATGCCTCACTACTTAGTAGAGAGCTGGCACCCAACCTTAGAAATGTCCCCATTTACCACGACTGCCATGGAAGGAGCAATACCAGGTCACTACTTGCTGCCTTAACCAGGTTCACTGATGAAACTCAGCATCAGAAATTTGAGACGCCGTTGCTACTTAAAGAAAAAGATCGGTTTTCCAGTGTCCCACGTATTCAGGGATTTCAAAACAAAAGAAAAAGAAAAATCCATGAAACTGCTCAGGTTCCAGGTGATAATAATTCTAGGTGGTCATTTTTTCAATTTATCTCTTTCTCTCTCTCTCATTCATACACAGCCCTTTTGCCCAAAGCATATCCTAAGCAGCAGAGTGATTGAATTGGGGGTATTTCTAGTATCAGCCCCAATTATTTCTAGAACTAGAATTTCTATTAGAATAGGGAGCATTTATTAATCATTATATAGATTATGCCTTTTCAAGGAGCTAGAGACACAGGGATGAGAAAAGCCGCTCAAATCCCTATATTCATGAACTTGCATTTAGCTGGAGTAGATAGTAAATGCATAAAAATTTATGAAAATGTCAGATGGGGAAAAGCAGTGTGAAATAAAAGAGAGAAGGGTTTCCATAAAGTCCTTGCCAAGGAGGTGCTATTTGAGCTTACACTTGAATGGCATGCAAGATCTAGCCTTGTGAAGATGTCTTAGGAAGAGCTTTCTGGGCAGAGAAAATAGCAAGTAAAACCCCCTTAAGGCCAGAAAATGCTTGGCAGTTTCTAGCTAATGTGGCTGGAGTAGCAGGAGCTTCATGCCACAGGAGAGGAGGGCCAAGGGTGATGAGATTCTGAGGGACTTGCCTGCTACCGTAAAGACTGAGAACTTTAGTAGCCAGTTTAAGGGTTAAACAGGAGTTTTTAAATCGTGGTTGGTGTTTTAAAATGATTACTCAATGCTGTGTGAAGACTACTATAGGAGAGGAAAAGGATGGATGCTGGTGAACTTTAGGAGGCTGGTATAGGAATTCAGGTGAGAGTTTGTGACCACTTGGACTAGTGTGGTAGCAGTGGAAGTGGAAGCAGTGGAGGTCTTAGAAATTTGGAAGTAGGTAATTGGAATATATTTTAGAGGTAAGGTTCAGATCTGCTTTAATTTAGGGTGAGTTGCTCCTATTGTACTTCTCCTATTGTGCTCCTAAGGTCAGCTTGGACCTTCAAAATGTCTCAAGACTCTTAAATAACTTTCCCAGTGCTCTGTTCTGCTCCTAATAAGTCAGCAGATATATGTCAGTGTATTAGTCAGCGAGGGCTGCCATAACAAAATACTGTAGACCGGTGGCTTAAACAAAAGAAATTTATCTTCTCACAGTTGTGGAGCCTGGAAGTCTGAGATCAAAGTGTCAGCAGGTTTGATTTCTCCCCAGGCCTCCTTGGCTTGCAGATGACCTCCTTCTCACTGTGTCCTCATGTGGTCTTTCCTCTGTGCTCACATCCCTGGTAAAGTGTCTTCTTATAATGACACCAGTTCTATTGGATTAGGGTCCCACCCTTATGACCTACTGTAACCTTAGTTACCTCTCTAAGACCCTATTCCAAATGTAGTCTACACTGGAGGTTAGTACTTCAGTGTCTGGATTTGGGGAGGGGGAGGATGGTGGAACACAACTCAGTCCAAAACAGAGAAGGTCATTATTTAACTTAACCCTCTTTAGACCTTGCTTAAGCTGAGCCCCTTAACAGCAGGGAAATGATTCTTTTAAACCTTTCTCGTAAACAATGCATACGTAAAAGTCAAACAAAGAATTAAGTTGTCTTTGAATGCTGTTAATCACCCTTGTTTACAACAGTTACAAATATAAATTGAGGTTCTAATATTCTATTTTTTCTATCTTAGTAGACCATTTTATATGTGACTTGAACTTGATCACTTTGGAGTGATCACCACAGGCAATTAGTATTATTCTTTTCCATTGCCAGGAATTACACTACTAATCTCAACCAACCTCCAGGTGAATGAATCTAACTAGTGGTAAGGGGGAGGGAGGAAACAATTTTCTCTCTACCCTCCTAGACTCTTGGCTGATATCCGTTGAAATAAAGGACAGATTAACAAGAGGAAAAAAAGTAATTATCTATGTACAGGAGCCTCACAAAGATATAAAATTCAAAAGATGGCTATACTATGGAGGTTTATGTACCATTTATTATTTTATATACCATTTATTTCCTGAGTTAAGGAAAGGGGTCTGTGGCTTCAAAGAAGAGAAGGCAATTCATGGAAAAGTGAGAATAGGAGATGTTTAGTAAACAGGGCTTGCCCTGCCTTGCAGATAACTCTCTGAGATGAAAAAGTTCTCAGGTAATAGCTCTCTTCCTGGTACAGGCCCACTTTCTAATGTAAATTTTTCATACCAAAAGGGAATTCCTACTCTGTTTTCAGAGCTTCTCACGTGTCTGGTTTTCCTTAAAATTATCAGTTCCAAATAATCCAAGCCAAAGAGCCATATTTTGGGGTGACACATTCTGCTAGCCACAAGAGAAGTAGTGTAAAATCATAGAAATACAGTAATTCACCATTAATTCCAGAAAAATAATTCCACACACATTCCAATTGACAGTGGGTAGAAATGTTTTTCTGAATTGTTTATGTATTAGAATCAGTATAGTCACATGTATGTTTTAGATTTTAGTTTTTTGACTCATTCTTTCTTTTATTGTATATAGGTACCGATTAGTGTCCTTACCTTTCAAGTCACTTGGCTAACTATTTCATATATTATATGAGTGTAGTAGAATTTTCTTTGTTTTACAGATGAGGAAACTAATAATAAGAGTCCAAGTAAGTTGTTCAAAATCACCCAGAGAGGAAGTGTCATAGCCAGATATCAAAGCACATTTGTGACTCCAAGCCACACTCTCTCACCTACTGTAGTGACTCTCAGCCAGCCTTAAAAACCATCCCTGTAACTGGCATTGGCATATGTATGGAGGATAAGAGTTAATAAGACTAATTCCTCCCCCAAAGAGTCTTACATTTTAAACACGGAGACAGACACGTAAATAAATATAGGATTAGGAATGCCATAGGATTAGGAATGTTAGAATTGTACACAGAACAACACAAAGGGTCAGGTGAACCACTTTACGTCTTGGGGACAATCAAAGTTCCTAAACAGCAGTACCATTTGAGCTGAGTCTGGAAATCTGGTTATGTGTCCATTATTCAGATAATGGGAGTACAGCTAGGTGTAGCAGTGGAGGCAAGGATTCCCTATGGAGGAAGTAAATTGAGGACAAATATAAAAGGGCATAAGATATTAATGAATCGTTGTTTTGGAAAATTATACCCACTCTATATTATCCTATTAACTAGGGTAATGGAAATTGGGTGAATACAGCAAAAACATTGTTCAGACACAATTCAACGCAACTGTGATACAAGGTAGATATTTAATTCAAATGTATTTCATTAAAATATTGAAATAGTCTGCTCTGAGCTGAGTAGGTCTTCTCCTCCTCCCCCTCCTCTTTCTCCTCTTCCCTTTTTCCGATGAAAACAATCTTTTTCATTGAATAAGCTCTACTTTTTGTTTTCTAAATATCCCAGCAAGCAGTTGTTCGGAGCTGCCTTGTTTTTGTCAGCAAATTCTTCCCTCTCACTGTCATTCTCTCCTTCGTCATTGCACAAATACTTCACCGGCAGCACAGTCAGGCCATCAACTTGGAAATTAAATTACCTGCCATTCTCAAGTCTTTTTCGCTACAACCCCAGACTGCCCCCTCAGTCCTCAGTAAGGCAAACCTCAGCGTAACAATGGACTGAGAGAATTTTGGACCACATTTGTCAGTTCAAGGTCACAAAAGCTTCAAAGCAAAATTCTGGGCTTTGTTCTTCAGTTCTCTCCATCCCACCTTCATTGTCATTCTCCAGATTCTCTGTTTAAGAAAAATAAATAAAAACAAGTCTTGGGAGAAGGCAGAGCAAAGAGACTTCTAGTACCGTCACTGCCCTAAGAAATAGATTTTTGCCCAGAGCTTCAGACAAACTGCAAAACGCTGCTCCTGCACCAAAGAGCAGTCAACAGGCTAACAGACTGCTGTAAGCAAGCATATTCACCTCTAACTGTCCAGGTGGAGGGGCTCTCCTGATTTGCAGTAGGTACAATGTAAAAATGGAATGGTTCCTATATAATTATAAGTAATAGACTCATTCTGATATGTAGATTTTTCTCTTATTCACAACAGTTTTAATTCTTTTTCTTTAAAAATAAGCTGTCTTTGGCTTATTTTCATCTTTTTTTTTTTTTTTTTTTCTGTAATGTGGTTAATCTATCCTTGGGAAATTGAAAGTTGACTGCAGTTCAGTATTCCTGGAACATGGTGCATAGTGGGCAGTCGTAGATCTGGTGATGGAAAGTTAAGTAGGCATCAAATCATGGATGGCCTTTGTGCCATGCTAAGTGTTTTGGCAGGGGAAAGCAAGCCTTTGGAGAATTTTAAGTGGCATAGTGACATGCTTAGATTTGCATTTTGGAAAGATCACTCTATTGTTTCCTCAGCAATGATAGTCAGGGGAGTGAGAAATAACGGGGTCCTGAGCTAAGCAGTTTTAGTGGGAATGGAGAGAAAATAAAACATTCCTGAGAATATAAAGTGAAGAATTAAGTGGGCTTGCTCAGATCAGAAAGGCACCTGGGAAATGCCATGGTGATGATAGGGGGAAAAAAAGATGACTATCTGGTTTTTACATCTGATGACTGTGTTGGGGACTATTTACTGTCAGAAGCTGTCTTAGTTCAGGCTGATATAACAAAAATACCATAGGTTGGGTGGCTTAAATAGCAAACATTTATTTCTCACTGTTCTGGAGGCTGGGAAGTCCAAGATCAAGGAGGCAGCAGATTCAGTGTCTGATGAGATTATGCTTCCTGGTTGACAGACAGCCAGATGGTCTTACTGTCTCACAGCAGAAGGGATAAAGAGCTCTCAGGGGTGTGCCTTCTGTAAGGGCACTAATTCCATTCATGAGGGCTCCACCCTTACAACCTAATCACCCCCCATAGGCACCACACCTTGGGAGTAAGATTTCAACATATGAATTTAGCAGGGGACACAAAAATTCATAACAGAAGTCTATTGGGAAAGAAGCATACATGGGAAAAATAAAATGGATTTTATTTTCGTCATGTAAAGTTTGTAGTGACTTCATTATAGTCAGGGAGAAATTCCTATGATGTAGTAGGATACATGGACTAAAGATTAAGAGGGTAGTTAGGCATATGAGAGAGATTTTGGAGCTATTAGGGTGAAACTTAGTTGTTGAAGTCACAAGTGAGAATTCTCCCCTACCCAAATTCCTAGGCAGTAGATACAATCTCAACTCTTTGGGCTATTTCTTTTGATGTTTGTTGCTGTATTTATGAATTTTTTTAAAAAGCTATAGATTTTGTTTATTGACAGGTGTTTTAACACATCACATCTCATTTATGATGAGGCAATCATATGTGCTTATGTTCAAAGCCTAGCAAAGGCCTTGGAACTTAGTAGGTCACAGTAAGTTTATTTCCTTTCTTTATTTCTCTCTCTGTCTGTCTGTCTCTTTCTCTTTTGAGTAAAGAGTTTGGAGACTGTATGGTAGAATCTATTTATATTTACGATATTTATATGAATTCTTTTTTATAGCTCATAAATTTCTTCTATATCCCTATTAGTAAATGTATTTGTTTGCTAGGGCTGCCATAACAAAGTCCCACAGACTGGATGCCTTAACAGAAATTTTTCTCACTGTTCTGGAGTCTTGAAGTCTGAAATCAAGGTGTGGACATGGTTGATTTCTTCTGAGGCCTCTCTCCGTGGCCTGTAGATGGCTATCTTCTCCTTCCTGGGTCGTCCATCTGTGTGTGTCTGTGTCCTAATTTTCTTTCTATAAGGACATCAGTCATATTGGATTAGGACCCATGCTAATAACCTAATTTTAACTTAATTACTTCTTTGAAGACCTTGTGTTCAAATACAGCCCCAGTCTGAGATACTGACAGAACTTTAACACATGAATTTTGGAGTGCACTGTTCATCCTGTAATAGTGAAATAGAGAAATTCATAATTACTTACATACAACTTAAACAAGCAATTTTTGAAACCTGGTAAGTTATGAAGATTCTAGTATATTTGTATGAATAACAATGTGAGAGAAACAAATGTGATTCTAAATAATAATTACACAGTCAAAACTGAAGTTCTTTATGTTAGAGGGACCTTCAAAAAGGATATTTAAAAAGAGAAATTTTTAAAAGATAATATCAAGAGGAAATTGGAGAGATGGCTTTATTTAAATGTTTTCTAAGTGTTGAATTATTATGGGAGATATTTTTAGGGATATTATTTCCCCAGTCATTTCACAGTATTTAGGTAATTTCTACATCATGCTCAGTTCAAAAGAATGCAAAGCACTGTGAAGCATACGAAGAAGTACAAGACAGCATCCTTGTTTTCAGGAGTTTTCATCTCTAGATAAGGAGTCAAAATTAGTACAAGTGAAAAGAAAAGAAAAAGCAACAATTTAATATGAAGCCATATGATTCTGTCTGTAGAGGCTTTAGAATCAATGAGAAGGAAGAGTCAATGTGGGATGTGCTAGTTTGAAGTATTTCACTGAGGGTGGGGTTAGACTTGTGCAATGAAGGGTGAGTAGAATGGAGTTATATGCAGACAAAGGTAGGGAAACTAACTAAAAAATGAAACTGTGCCTGTTTTCTTAATAGGACTAATGGCACTCTTCGGTTATTTCTTATCCTACTTTTTTTAAATTGTGGTAAGAACACTTACCAAGAGATCTATCCTCTTAACAGATTTTTAAGTGCACTATACAGTGTCATTAGTGGTAGGCACAATGTTGTATAGCAGATCTCTAGAACTTATTCATTTTCTATAACTGAAACTTTATACCTGCTGGACAGCAACTCCCCCATTTTCCCCCCTCCCTCAGGCCCTGGCAACCACTATTCTACTCTCTGTTACTATGAGTTTGACTATTTTAGATACCTCATGTGAGTGGAATCATAAAATAGTTATCCTTCTGCGACTGGCTAATGTTACATCATTTCCTCAAGGTTCATCCATGTTGTTGCATATGGCAAAATTCCCTTTTTGTAGAAGACTTTATTTTGTTAGAGCAGTTTTAGGTTCACAGCAAAATTGACACAAAAATACAGAGATTTCCTACATTCCCCTATCCCTACACATGTGTAGCCTTGCCTGTTATCAGCATCCCCCACCAGAATATTTTCCTCTTTTTTAAGGCTGAATGATATTCCATTGTGTATACATACCACATTTTATTGATCCATTCATCTTTTGATGGACATTTAGGTTGTTTCCATACCTTTGCTATTATGAATAATGCTGCAGTGAACATTGGAGTGTTAATATCTCTTCAAGATTTTGAATTCAATTATTTTGTATATACACCCAGAACTGGAATTGCTAGGTCATACTGTAGTCTATTTTTAATTTTTTGAGTAATCTCCATACCTTTTTCAAAAATGGCTGTGCCATTTTACATTTCTAGCAACAGTGTACAAGAATTTCAATTTCTCCATATCCTTGCATCCTTGCCAGCATTGTTATGTTTTTCGTTTTTTTTTTTTATGATAGGTGTGAAGTGATATCTCATTGTGGTTTTGATTTGCATTTCTCTGATGATTAATGATGTTGAGCTTCTTTTTATATACCTATTTCATATACCTGTTGGCTGTTTGCATGTCTTCTTTGGAGAAATGATTATTTAAGTCCTTTGCCCATTTTCAATCAAGTTATTTATTTATTCGCTGTTGATTTATAGGAATTTTAATGATGTCTTTTCTATTTGTTTATTTCTTGTCTGTCTCCCTCACTAGAGCATAGGCTCTATAAAGAAAACTTATTCTTTCAACAATACCACACTGTCTCAATTACTGTAGCTTTATAATAAGTCTCAACGTTTGGTATTGTCAGTCTTCTAACTTTGTTCTCCATCATTTTTTTTTTTTTTTGAGAAAATATCTGCCAAATACCTAAGTCTGAATAGCCATAGATTGTAAGACATTCGTTCAAGGATAAAATGATATTCTGTGAAAAAAAGTAGCACATTCTTCCTGCAGTTCAAGCCATCTCATAAGTACATTTGTTCCACACAGTCATACTTCACTATGCACCAGAAGTGCTTTCTGAACACTCTTGATTTTGTCACTCAGAATATTAAAAAGGCCTGGACTGAAGAGTTAAGATTTAACAAAATCGATACTTTTTACTGGTCAATTAAGGACATTTTTAAGGAAAACTGGAATTTTTCTTCTTTTTTTTTTTTCTGTGACTGCATGGAAGTGAAGAATCCAATGATTCCAAGTACAGCTTTTGGACTTTTTAGACTGACATTTTATTTCTTTCCTTTTCTATCGTATTTTCTGTTTGTCTTTTTCTTCTTTATTATGGAAGATTTCCTCAACCACATTGTCTAGCCATTCTATTAAAAATATTTTTATTTAGAAATACTTTTTAATCTCTGAGTCCTGTTTTATTCTCTAAATATTACTTTTTAAAATGATCTTTAACTTTTCTAGAATGAGATATGTACTTGAATATATGATGATTTAAAAGATATTTTCTGAATTATTCATTTTGCATCTCTATGTTTTATCTTAGTGTTCCACTCTGCTAATTTTCCTCATTGAACTTAATATCCTGGTTTCCCATGACATTTAAGAAAGGACTAGGTGATCTATCCTGGTTTCCTCTATCTTTACGAAAATAAAACTCTTTTCACTTGGTATCTTCCTTGCAGGGGGATCTCTTCCTGAGAGTTCTGCATAGCTTTGAACACATACTGCATTACATTTAGAGATTTAACACATGCAGCTTTCTGCTGAAGGCACAGATAGGTGCATGGCATGAAGATGTCTTGTAGGAGGGAGTTTGCAGGTTTTGCTTTAGAAGGTCAGGATTTGGGTTCTCCAAAGGTCAGAATGAAAAGAACCTTTTTGCAGGGCACCAGCCTTAATATCCCCGATTTTTCACTATCTTAAAAAAGAGCTTTGCTTATGTATTTATTTGAGACTTTCTATCAGCCATTAGCCATCTGTAAACTTAGGGCAAAGGGTGGGGGACATTGTGATGGTAGGTAGTATAACATATAAAAATATCTTGACTTAATCACCCTATTTTTAACCTTTGTTTGCACTTCACTCTGTTATTTCCAAGCTAAAAGCAAGGTCATCTAGAGTTCTGTGGAAGGGGATGTCTTCCATTCCTCCATAGCCTTTTTAAATCACATTCTAGGTTGCAACTTTATCTGCCTATTCCCCCATTTTCCTGTTTCCACACACGGACCATCTTGTACACTTGGTTTATATGCCTGTCATTCTCTTGTTTATTATGTGGATTCACTATGGGTTTATTCTGTTTTATGTTTTCATATTTCTGTTGCAGTGGGTTAGTAGAAGAAACAGAAGTGTAAACACATGTGCTCAATCCACTATACTGTGCTATACACCTTTCAAAAGAGTCTCTTACAAAGTCTCTGCCCTTTTTCTTCACAGAGAACTTCTCTGTTCCTAAAAATAAATTTGTGAGTGTAAATAAAAACATAAATGAATTAGCTACTCAAATTCACCATCATAATCTAAGTTCCATATCTATATGTCAAGAGAAAGAAGACTAAACTATCCATCTATGGAAGGAGACAGTGTAGAAATGAGATTTATGCCATGGACTCTACAATCAGTGCTTGGTTCGTAACCTGGAGCCACTATTCATTCTGTGATCCAGGAAAAACCACCTATCCTCTCTTTGCATCAGTGTTCTTAACTGTAAGATGGTTTAATAATAGTAGTACGTACCTTATAGAATTGTGAAGATTAAATGAATTAATCTGTAGTGTTTAGAACTGTGCATTGCACAAAAGTAGATTTAGAAAGGGATGGTTATTATTAATGTGTATCTTCTAGGTTGAAATTGATGTGGTCTCAGTTGTCATTAAGTTAGATGCTTGTTGAAAAGTCTAAATTGTTCAAAACATTTAAAATTATGATTTAAACTTATTTCATTACGTTAAATTTTTTAATGCACTCAGCATGGAGACTTTGAAAGAACACTAGTTTTAGAGACAGGCCATATATGTATATTTGATTAAAATAATCTCTTTGCATCTCAGAATCTTCATCTATGAAATGAAAAATGATAGCATCCTTATAGCTTTGCTATGACAGTTTGACATAATATAATAATAAATGTGAAATTTTACTAGAATTCTGGCTACTGGACTATTTTCTATCTGTGGCACATTTCAGAGTCTCTGCTACCAAATGAACACTCAATACAAGTTAGTAGTGCACATTTATAAAATTTCAGAGAAAGAAGCATAAACTATAAAAAATATGTTACTATAAATGTGAAGAATCCAGTAATGGAGAGTGCAAATGATTAAAAGCTTACACACTTGAAACAAAACTTAGAGAACAGTCCTTTTTATACTTCTTCAGATATCTTGTTGGATTTTGCTGTTCATTTAGAGATATAGCACAATACTACTATGATCATGGTTCAGATTGAAAATAATAAATTCTGGATTCCATATTAATTTGAAATATACTTTTAGTTATATCATGTGGTTTTTAAGAAAAAGAAAAGTTAAGTATCTCTAATTGGAGAGAGAGGAGGAAAATTTAAACAATAGAATGTACTATGGGTTATATTTTTAAAAGTAAAAATGGAGAGGGCAGACAGCAGAAGCAAGAAGAACTACAATCCTGCAGCCTGCGGAACAAAAACCACATTCACAGAAAGATAGACAAGATGAAAAGGCAGAGGGCTATGTACCAGATGAAGGAACAAGACAAAACCCCAGAAGAACAACTAAATGAAGTGGAGGTAGGTCACCTTCCAGAAAAAGAATTCAGAATAATGATAGTGAAGATGATCCAGGACCTCGGAAAAAGAATGGAGGCAAAATCGAGAAGATGCAAGAAACGTTTAACAAAGACCTAGAAGAATTAAAGAACAAACAAAGAGAGATGAATAATACAATAACTGAAATGAAAACTACACTAGAAGGAATCAATAGCAGAATAACTAAGGCGGAAGAATGGAAAAGTGACCTGGAAGACAGAATGATGGAATTCACTGCTGCAAAACAGAATAAAGAAAAACGAATGAAAAGAAATGAAGACAGCCTAAGAGGATGCCATTCAGATTCAATGGAGAAATCAAGAGCTTTACAGAGAAGCAAAAGATAAGAGAATTCAGCACCACCAAACCAGCTCTACAACAAATGCTAAAGGAACTTCCCTAAGTGGGACACACAAGAGAATAAAAGGACCTACTAAAACAAACCCAAAACAATTAAGAAAATGGTCATAGGAACATACACATGGATAATTACCTTAAAAGTGAATGGATTAAATGCTCCAACCAAAAGACACAGGCTTTCTGAATGGATACAAAAACAAGACCCATCTATATGCTGTCTACAAGAGACCCACTTCAGACCTAGGGACACATACACACTGAAAGTGAGGGGATGGAAAAAGATAGTTCATGCAAATGGAAATGAAAAGAAAGCTGGAGTAGCAATACTCGTATCAGATAAAATAGACTTTAAAATAAAGAATGTTACAAGAGATAAGGAAGGACACTACATAATGATCAAGGGATCAATCCAAGAAGAAGATATAAAAATGATAAATATATATGCACCCAACATAGGAGCACCTCAATACATAAGGCAAGTACTAACAGCTATAAAAGAGGAAATCGACAGTAACACAGTAATAGTGAGGGACTTTAACAGCTCACTTACACCAATGGACAGAATATCCAAAATGAAAATAAATAAGGAAACAGAAGCTTTAAATGACACAATAGACCAGATAGATTTAATTCATATTTATAGGACATTCCATCCAAATCAGCAGATTACACTTTCTTCTCAAGTGCACACGTAACATTCTCCAGGATAGATCACATCTTGGGTCGCAAATCAAGCCTCAGAAAATATAAGAAAATTGAAATCATATTAAGCATCTTTTCTGACCACAATGCTATGAGACTAGAAATAAATTACAGGGGAAAAAAGGTAAGAAACACAGACACATGGAGGCTAAACAGTACGTTACTAAATAACCAACAGATCACTGAAGAAATTAAAGAGGAAATCAAAAAATACCTAGAGACAAATGACAATGGAAACACGATGATCCAAAACCTATGGGATGCAGCAAAAGCAGTTCTAAGAGGGAATTTTATAGCTATACAAGCCTGCCTCAATAAACAAGAAAAATCTCAAATAAACAATCTAATCTTACACCTAAAGGAACTAGAGAAAGAAGAACAAACAAAACACAAGGTTAGCAGAAGGAAAGAAATCATAGAGATCAGAGCAGAAATAAATGAAATAGGAACAAAGAAAACAATAGCAAGATCAATAAAACTAAAAGCTGGTTCTTTGAGAAGACAAACAAAATTGATAAACCATTAACCAGACTCATCAAGAAAAGAGGGAGAGGACTCAAATCAATACAATTAGAAATGAAAAAGGAGAAGTTACAATGGACACCGCAGAAATACAAAGCATCCTGAGAGACTACTACAAGCAACTCTATGCCAATAAAATGGACAACCTGGAAGAAATGGACAAATTCTTCAAAAGGTATAACCTTCCAAGACTGAACCAGAAAGAAATAGAAAATATGGACAGACCAATCACAAGTAATGAAATTGAAACTGTGTTTAAAAATCTTCCAACAAGAGCTTCCTTGGTGGTGCAGTGGTTGAGAGTCTCCTGCCGATGCAGGAGACACAGGTTCATGCCCCGGTCCGGGAGGATCCCACATGCCGTGGAGCGGCTAGGCCTCTGAGCCATGGTTGCTGAGCCTGCACGTCCAGAGCCTGTGTTCCGCAACAGGAGAGGCCAAAACAGCGAGAGGCCTGCATACCACAAAAAAAAAAAAAACAAAAAAAAAATCTTCCAACAAACAAAAGTCCAGGACCAGATGGCTTCACAGGTGAATTCTATCAAACATTTAGAAAAGAGCTAACACCCATCTTTCTCAAACTCTTCCAAAAAATTACAGAGGAAGGAACACTCCCAAACTCATTCTGTGAGGCCACCATCAACCTGATACCAAAGGCAGACAAAGATACTACAAAAAAAGAAAATTACAAAAAAAAAAAAAAAAGAAAATTACAGACCAATATCACTGATGAATATAGATGCAAAATGCTCAACAAAATACTAGCAAACAGAATTCAACAACACATTAACAGCATCAGACACCATGATCGAGTGGGATTTATCCCAGGGATGCACGGATTCCTCAATATATGCAAATCAATCAATGTGATACACCATATTAACAAATTGAAGCATAAAAACCATATGATCATCACAATAAATGCAGAAAAAGCTTTTGACAAAATTCAACACCAATTTATGATAAAAAACTCTGCAGAAAGTGGGCATAGAGGGAACCTACCTCAACATAATAAAGGCCATATACAACAAACCCACAGCAAACATCATTCTCAATGGTGAAAAACTGAAAGCATTTCCTCTAAGATCAGGAACAAGACAAGGATGTCCACTCTCACCACTATTATTCAACATAGTTTTGGAAGTCCTGGCCATGGCAATCGGAGAAGAAAAAGAAATAAAAGGAATCCAAATTGGACAAGAAGAAGTAAAGCTGTCACTGTTTGCAGATGACATGATACTATACATAGAGAATCCTAAAGATGCTACCAGAAAACTACTAGAGCTAATCAATGAATTTGGTAAGGTTGCATGATACAAAATTAATGCACAGAAATCTCTTGCATTCCTATACACTAATGATGAAAAATTTGAAAGAGAAATTAAGGGAACACCCCCATTTACCACTGCAATGAAAAGAATAAAATATGTAGGAATAGACCTACCTAGGGAGACAAAAGAACTGTATGCAGAAAACTATAAGACACTGATGAAAGAAATTAAAGATGATACCAACAGATGAAGAGCTATACCATGTTCTTGGATTGGAAGAATCAATTTTGTGAAAATGACTATACTACCCAAAGAAATCTACAGATTCAATGCAATCTCTATCAAATTACCAGTGGCATTTTTTACAGAACTAGAAGAAAAAATCTTAAAATTTGTGTGGAGACAGAAAAGACCCTGAATAGCCAAAGCAGTCTTGAGGGAAAAAAATGGAGCTGGAGGAATCTGACTTCAGACTATTCTACAAAGCTACAGTAATCAAGACAATATAGTACTGGCACAAAAACAGAAACATAGATCAATGGAACAAGGTAGAAAGCTCAGAGATAAACCCATGCACCTATGGTCAACTACTCTATGACAAAGGAGGCAAGGATATACAACGGAGAAAAGACAGTCTCTTCAATTAGTGATGCTGGGAAAACTGGACAGCTACATTTAAAAGAATGAAATTAGAACACTACCTAACACCATACACAAAAATAAACTCGAAATGGATTAGAGACCTAAATATAAGACTGGATACTATAAAACTCTTAGAGGAAAACATAGGCAGAACACTCTGACATAAATCGCAGCAAGATCTTTTTTGATTCACCTCCTAGAGTAATGGAAATAAAAACAAAAATAAACAAATGGGACCTAATGAAACTTAAAAGCTTTTGTACAGCAAAGGAAACCATAAACAAAACAAAAAGAGAACCCTCAGAACGGGAGACAATATTTGCAAATGAATCAACGGACAAAGGATTAATCTCCAAAATATATAAGCAGCTCATGCAGCTCAATATTAAATAAACAAACAACCAAATCCAAAAATGGGAAGAAGCCCTAAATAGATATTTCTCCAAAGAAGACATACAGATGGCCAAGAAACACATGAAAAGCTGCTCCAAATCACTAATTATTAGAGAAATGCAAATCAAAACTACAATGAGGTATTACCTCACTCCAGTTAGAATGGGCATCATCAGAAAATCTGCAAAGAACAAATGCTGGAGAGGGTGTGGAGAAAAGGGAACCCTCTTGGCACTGTTGGTGGGAATGTAAATTGATGCAGCCACTATGGAGAACAGTATGGAGGTTCCTCAAAAAACTAAAAATAGAATTACCATATGTACAGCAATCCCACTACTGGGCATATACCCAGAGAAAACCATAATTCAAAAAGACACATGCACCCCAATATTCATTGCAGCACTATTTACAATAGCCAGGTTATGGAAGCAACTTAAATGTCCATCGACAGACGAATGGATAAAGAAGATGTGGTACATATATATAATGGAATATTACTCAGCCATAAAAAGGAATGAAATTGGGTCATTTGTTGAGATGTGGATGGATGTAGAGACTGTCATACAGAGTGGAGTAGTCAGAAAGAGGAAAACAAATATCACATATTAATTCATGTATGTGGAACCTAGACAAACGGTACAGATGAACCAGTTTGCAGGACAGAAGTTGAGGCAGATGTAGAGAACAAAGTTATGGACACTGAGGGGAAAGCCACAGTGGGGGGTGGGGGTGGTGTGATGAATTGGGTGATTGGGATTGACCTTATACACTGATGTGTATAAAATTGATGACTAATAAGAACCTGCTGTATAAAAAAATTAAATTAAATTAAAAATATTTTTAAAAAACATTAAAAAAAGAAATAAAAATGATTTTGCTGTTTCTCATAGAAACAGGGTTTGGGAATTTAACAGAAGAAATCAGAAAGCACTAGAGTTTAATAGTTATTTATTATTATTTAATAAGATGATTATCTTTTTCATTAATAAAAACTTTTCATTTTTATAGATAAGAAACTGTGGTGGGCAGACCAAAACTTAGCTCAGCTGGGAACCTGCAGCAAAAGAGATGGAAGAAACCCCACTGTTCTAAGAAATAAGACTTCTGGGGTCGTTCATATGAAAGTGTATGATAAAGAAGCACAGCAAGGTAAGTCACACGGTAATGCATTTGTGCCGCCTTTTGAATATATAATGTTCTCTTTTTTCATATTATTTTCTCAAGTCAAAAATTGAAGTTCCCTATTTTCCTTCTAGTAAAAAAAAGGGGGGTGGCAAATGCTGCTTAATACTGTAGAAGGAATGCCTTTAGCATAAGGTATATAATGAGCTTTCAAAACATTAGCAAAGCTGCCCAAGGAATCTTAATTTGTCAGGTCTTCAAAGAGGTCTTATTTTGTTATTGATTTAAAAATATAAGAATAAGGAAAAAATCCCAGTAAAATATATTCAATGTATAATTATGCCAGAAACAGAATGAACTAGGGGACTTCAAATGGACTATGTTGATGCAAGAATTTCATAACCAAAAGCACTTCATTGTTTGGCTCTAAGCGTTTTGCGTTTTTGTTTTTGCTTGTCCAAATGGTGTGCAGTGAAATGGAGTGAGAACTAACAGATGGTTTACGTACGTGGACTTGTCACATTGCCCAAATGGCAATTAGATTAGAGATGCCAGCCAGTACAGCCCTACACCTGCTAGTCTTTTCTTCGTTTTTGGTTCATGATCCATGACATTAGCAGAACTCCCTTCCTAGAAAAAATATTCTTCTATATTCTACTATCTTACTTAAATCTCTGCCGTGAAATCCTTTTCTTCATATATTTTTCTGCTTAGGAAAAAAATATCAAGAAAACTTAAAAGGATTTTTATCTAAAGGATTTGGGCATGTAGATCAAAGCAGATAAGAGTAGAGATAAGAATAGTGAACCAAAGGGATCACTAATTCTGAAGACAGGTGACAGCAATCAAGCAGGCAGAATTTATTGGACATACCAATTGAGAGCCATTCCTGCACAGCCGGAGACAAAGTGAAGACCAGATTCATGGTTACCTTTTCTGAAAAAAGCATGGGTCAAATTTCGGTCTGGAATCCTTTCTTGCCAGGAGCAGCAGGAAATATTTCTTTTTCAGGAAAAAAAAATTTTTAAGAGAAAAGAATTGCTTTGTAAAACCATCTGAACTGATTTCTGGGATCCATTCATGGTTGAGAAGACATTGACACCCAAACTCTTAGGCACAAAATCTGTACTTATTCTCTGATATATATATATATATTTGGTCATTGTCTATAATAATGAACAGGAATGTTTTCACTAGGAATTACTTAATAGAAAATTTCCTGTATCAAAATAAATAATTTTACTGGCATTCAAGTCATGGAAAATAGATTACTTAACTGGGAATAAAATACTGGCACTCAATAAATAAAATATGGCACTTTTGTGGATTTCAATACAATCTGTTAAGTGTAAAAACTTACAGTACTATGATAAACTTTAGTTCATAGTCTATACTGAATGAGATTATATCTGAAAATATACATTATAAAATACAAATTAGAGACATTATATTTCCAAACATTTTTTAAAAATCTATATTTATTCCTTCAAAATGTGAACAAACACATACTATGAAATTGTAAATTAATATAATACATTGAATTTTTGTAGGTACAGTTCCAATAGTTTCTTGGAAGAAAAATTCATTGTATTATGCTTGTCTCACATTGTTCATTTTAACAAGATCCCCCTCATCTTTTTTTCTTTTTTTTTTTTCGTAGCATAGGGCACTATCCATGATTTTTTTTTTAACATCTTTATTGGGGTATAATTGCTTTACAATGGTGTGTTAGTTTCTGCTTTATAACAAAGTGAATCAGTTATACATATACATATGTTCCCATATCTCTTCCCTCTTGCGTCTCCCTCCCTCCCACCCTCCCTATCCCACCCCTCCAGGCGGTCACAAAGCACGGAGCTGATCTCCCTGTGCTATGCGGCTGCTTCCCACTAGCTATCTACCTTACATTTGGTAGTGTATATATGTCCATGCCTCTCTCGCGCTTTGTCAGAGCTCACCCTTCCCCCTCCCCATATCCTCAAGTCCGTTCTCTAGTAGGTCTGTGTCTTTATTCCTGTCTTACCCCTAGGTTCTTCATGACTTTTTTTTTTCTTAAATTCCATATATATGTGTTAGCATATGGTATTTGTCTTTCTCTTTCTGACTTACTTCACTATTTATGACAGACTCTAGGTCTATCCACCTCATTACAAATAGCTCAATTTCATTTCTTTTTATGGCTGAGTAATATTCCATTGTATATATGTGCCACATCTCCTTTATCCATTCATCCAATGATGGGCACTTAGGTTGTATCCATCTCTGGGCTATTGTAAATAGAGCTGCAATGAACATTTTGGTACATGACTCTTTTTGAATTATGGTTTTCTCAGGGTATATGCCCAGTAGTGGGATTGCTGGGTCATATGGTAGTTCAATTTGTAGTTTTTTAAGGAACCTCCATACTGTTCTCCATAGTGGCTGAACCAATTCACATTCCCACCAGCAGTACAAGAGTGTTCCCTTTTCTCCACACCCTCTCCAGCATTTATTGTTTCTAGATTTTTTGATGATGGCCATTCTGACTGGTGTGATATGATATCTCATTGTAGTTTTGATTTACATTTCTCTAATGATTAATGACGTTGAGCATTCTTTCATGTGTTTGTTGACAGTCTGTATATCTCCTTTGGAGAAATGTCTGTTTAGGTCTTCTGCCCATGTTTGGATTGGGTTGTTTGCTTTTTTTGTTATTGAGCTGCATGAGCTGCTTGTAAATTTGGGGGATTAATCCTTTGTCAGTTGCTTCATTTGCAAATATTTTCTCCCATTCTGAGGGCTGTCTTTTGGTCTTGTTTATGGTTTCCTTTGCTGTGCACAACCTTTGACGTTCCATTAGATCCCATTTGTTTATTTTTGGTTTTTTTTGTTTTTTTTGTTTTTTTTTTGTTTGTTTGTTTTTATTTCCATTTCTCTAGGAGGTGGGTCAAAAGAACTTGCTGTGATTTATGTCACAGAGTGTTCTGCCTATGTTTTCCTCTAAGAGTTTGATAGTGTCTGGCCTTACATTTAGGTCTTTAATCCATTTTGAGCTTATTTTTGTGTATGGTGTTAGGGAGTGATCTAATCTCATACTTTTACATGTTCCTGTCCAGTTTTCCCAGCACCACTTATTGAAGAGGCTGTCCTTTCTCCACTGTACATCCCTGCCTCCTTTATCAAAGATAAGGTGACCATATGTGCGTGGGTTTATCTTTGGGCTTTCTATCCTGTTCCATTAATCTATATTTCTGTTTTTGTGCCAGTACCATACTGTCTTGACTACTGTAGCTTTGTAGTATAGTCTGAAGTCAGGGAGCCTGATTCCTCCAGCTCTGTTTTTCGTTCTCAAGATTGCTTTGGCTATTCGGGGTCTTTTGTGTTTCCATATAGATTGTGAACTTTTTTGTTCTAGTTCTGTAAAACATGGCAGTGGTAGTTTGATAGGGATTGCATTGAATCTGTAGATTGCTTTGGATACTAGAGTCATTTTCACAATGTTGATTCTTCCAATCCAAGAACATGGTATATCTCTCCATCTATTTGTATCATCTTTAATTTCTTTCATCAGTGTCTTATAATTTTCTGCATACAGGTTTTTTTGTCTCCTTAGGTAGATGTATACCTAGATATTTTATTCTTTTTGTTGCAATGATAAATGGGAGTGTTTTCTTGATTTCACTTTCAGATTTTTCATCATTAGTGTATAGGAATGCCAGAGATTTCTGTTCATTAATTTTGTATCCTGTAACTTTACGAAATTCATTGATTAGCTCTAGTAGTTTTCTGGTAGCATCTTTAGGATTCTCTATGTATAGTATCATGTCATCTGCAAACAGTGACAGCTTTACTTCTTCTTTTCCGATTTTGATTCCTTTTATTTCCTTTTCTTCTCTGATTGCTGTGGCTAAACCTTCCAAAACTATGTTGAATAAGAGTGGTGAGAGTGGGCAACCTTGTCTTGTTCCTGATCTTAGTGGAAATGCTTTCAGTTTTTCACCATTGAGGATGATGTTGGCTGTGGGTTGGTCATATATGGCCTTTATTATGTTGAGGAAAGTTCCCTTTATGCCTACTTTCTGCAGGGTTTTTATCATAAATGGGTGTTGAATTTTGTCAAAAGCTTTCTCTGCATCTATGAGATGATCATATGGTTTTTCTCCTTCAATTTGTTAATATGGTTTATCACATTGATTGATTTGCATATATTGAAGAACCCTTGTATTCCTGGATAAACCCCACTTGATCATGGTGCATGATCCTTTTAATGTGCTGTTGGATTCTGTTTGCTAGTATTTTGTTGAGGATTTTTGCATCTATGTTCATCAGTGATATTGGCCTGTAGTTTTCTTTCTTTGTGACATCCTTGTCTGGTTTTGGTATCAAGGTGATGGTGGCCTCATAGAATGAATTTGAGAGTGTTCCTCCCTCTGCAGTTTTTTGGAAGAGTTTTAGAGGGGTAGGTGTTAGCTCTTCTCTAAATGTTTGATAGAATTCGCCTGTGAAGCCATCTGGTCCTGGGCTTTTGTTTGTTGGAAGATTTTAAATCACAGTTTCAATTTCAGTGCTTGTGATTGGTCTGTTTATATTTTCTATTTGTTTCTGATTCAGTCTTTGCAGGTTGTGCATTTCTAAGAATTTGTCCATTTCTTCCAGGTTGTCCATTTTATTGGGATAGTGTTGCTTGTAGTAATCTCTCATGGTCTTTTGTATTTCTGCAGTGTCAGTTGTTACTTCTCCTTTTTCATTTCTAATTCTATTGATTTGAGTCTTCTCCCTTTTTTTCTTGATGAGTCTGGCTAATGGTTAATCTATTTCGTTTATCTTCTCAAAGAACCAGCTTTTAGTTTTATTGATCTTTGCTATCATTTCCTTCATTTCTTTTTCATTTATTTCTGATCTGATTTTTAGGATTTCTTTCCTTCTGCTAACTTTGGGTTTTTTTGTTCTTCTTTCTCTAATTGCTTTAGGTGCAAGTTTAAGTTGTTTATCCGAGATATTTCCTGTTTCTTAAGGTGGGCTTGTATTGCTATAAACTTCCCTCTTAGAACTGCTTTTGCTGCATCCCATAGGTTTTGGATCGTCGTGTCTCCACTGTCATTTGTTTCTAGGTATTTTTTGATTTCCTCTTTGATTTCTTCAGTGATCACTTCGTTATTAAGTAGTATACTGTTTAGCTTCCATGTGTTTGTATTTTTTACAGATCTTTTCCTGTAATTGATATCTAGTCTCATAGTGTTGTGGTCGGAAAAGATACTTGATACAATTTCAATTTTCTTAAATTTACCAAGGCTTGATTTGTGACCCAAGATATGATCTATCCTGGAGAATGTTCCATGAGCACTTGAGAAAAATGTGTATTCTGTTGTTTTTGGATGAAGTGTCCTATAAATATCAATTAAGTCCATCTTGTTTAATGTATCATTTAAAGCTTGTTTATTTATTTTTATTTTGGATGATCTGTCCTTTGGTGAAAGTGGGGTGTTAAAGTCCCCTACTATGAATGTGTTACTGTCAATTTCCCCTTTTATGGCTGTTAGTATTTGCCTTATGTATTGAGGTGCTCCTCTGTTGGGGTCATAAATATTTACAATTGTTATATCTTCTTCTTGAATTGATCCCTTGATCATTATGTAGTGTTCTTCTTTGTCTCTTCTAATAGTCTTTATTTTAAAGTCTATTTTGTCTGATATGAGAATTGCTACTCCAGCTTTCTTTTGATTTCCATTTGCATGGAATATCTTTTTCCATCCCCTTACTTTCAGTCTGTATGTGTCTCTAGGTCTGAAGTGGGTCTCTTGTAGACAGCATAAATATGGGTCATGTTTTTGTATCCATTCAGCCAATCTGTGTCTTTTGTTGGGAGCATTTAGTCCCTTTACACTTAAGGTAATTATTGATATGTATGTTCCTATTCCCATTTTCTAAATTGTTTTGGGTTCGTTATTGTAGGTCTTTTCCTTCTCTTGTGTTTCTTGCCTAGAGAAGATCCTTTAGCATTTGTTGTAAAGCTGGTTTGGTGGTGCTGAACTCTCTCAGCTTTTGCTTGTCTGTAAAGGTTTTAATTTCTCCATCAAATCTGAATGAGATCCTTGCTGGGTAGAGTAATCTTGGCTGCAGGTTTTTCTCCTTCATCACTTTAAATATGTCCTGCCAGTCCCTTCTGGCTTGCAGAATTTCTGCTGAAAGATCAGCTTTTACCTTATGGGGATTCCCTTGTGTGTTATTTGTTGTTTTTCCCTTGCTGCTTTTAATATGCTTGCTTTGTATTTAATTTTTGACAGTTTGATTAATATGTGTCTTGGCATATTTCTCCTTGGATGTATCCTGTATGGGACTCTCTGTGCTTCCTGGACTTGATTAACTATTTCCTTTCCCATATTAGGGAAGTTTTCAACTATAATCTCTTCAAATATTTTCTCAGTCCCTTTCTTTTTCTCTTCTTCTTCTGAAAGCCCTATAATTCGAATGTTGTTGTGTTTAGTGTTGTCCCAGAGGTCTCTGAGACTGTCCTCAGTTCTTTTCATTCTTTTTTCTTTATTCTGCTCTGCTGTAGTTGTTTCCACCATTTTATCTTCCAGGTCACTTATCTGTTCTTCTGCCTCAGTTATTCTGTGCTTGATCCCATCTAGAGTATTTTTCATTTCATTTATTGTGTTGTTCATCATTGTTTCATCTTTAGTTCTTCTAGGTCCTTGTTAAATGTTTATTGCATTTTGTCTATTCTATTTCCAAGATTTTGGATCATCTTTACTCTCATTATTCTGAATTCTTTTTCAGGTAGACTGCCCATTTCCTCTTCATTTGTTAGGTCTGGTGGGTTTTTATCTTGCTCCTTCATCTGTGGTGTTTTGTTCTGTCTTCTCATTTTGCTTATCTTACTGTGTTTGGGGTCTCCTTTTTGCAGGCTGCAAGTTCGTAGTTCCCGTTGTTTTTGGTGTCTGTCCCCAGTGGCTAAGGTTGGTTCAGTGGGTTGTGTAGGCTTCCTGGTGGAGGGGACTAGTGCCTGTATTCTGGTGGATGAGGCTGGATCTTGTCTCTCTGGTGGGCAGGTCCTTGTGTGGTGGTGTGTTTTGGGGTGTCTGTGGGCTTATTTTGATTTTAGACAGCCTCTCTGCTAATGGGTGGGGTTGTGTTCCTGTTTTGCTATTTGTTTGGCATAGGGTGTCCAGCACTGTAGTTTGCTGGTCGTTGAGTGAAGCTGGGTGCTGGCGTTGAGATGGAGATCTCTGGGAGATTTTTGCCGTTTGATATTATGTGGAGCTGGGACATCTCTTGTGGACCAGTGTCCTGAAGTTGGCTCTCCACCTCAGAGGCACAGCCCTGACTTCTGGCTGCAGCACCAAGAGCCTTTCATCCACACGGCTCAGAATAAAAGGGAGAAAAAGTAGAGAGAAAGAATTAGTAGAAATAGGAAGAAAGAAGGAAAGAAAGAAAGGAGGGAAGGAGGGAAGGAAGGAAGGAAGAAAGAAAGAAGAAAAGGAAAGAAGGAAAGAAAGAAAGGGAGGGAGGGACGGTGGGAGGAAGGAAGGAAGGAAGGAGGATAGGAAGGAACAAAGAAAGAAGATAAAGTAAAATAAAATAGAGTAAAAAATTATAAAGTTATTAAATTAAAAATAATTATTAAAAAAAAATTTTTTTTAAAGTACGGATAGAACCTTAGGACAGATGGTGGAAGCAAAACTATACAGACAAAATCTCATACAGAAGCATACACATACACACTCACAAAAAGAGGAAAAGGGGAAAAAATCATAAATCTTGTGCTCAAAGTCCAGTTCCTCAATTTGGGATGATTTGTTGTGTATTCAGGTATTCCACAGATGTAGGGTACATGAAGTTGATTGTGGAGCTTTAATCCACTGTTTATGAGGCTGCTGGGAGATATTTCCCTTTCTCTTCTTTGTTCTCACAGCTCCCAGGGACTCAGCTTTGGATTTGGCCCCGCCTGTGCGTGTAGGTAGCCGGAGGGCGTTTGTTTTTCGCTCAGACAGGATGGGGTTAAAGGAGCCGCTGATTCAGGGGCTCTGGCTCACTCAGGCCGGGGGAAGGGAGGGGCACGGAGTGTGGGGCGGGCCTGCAGCGGCAGAGGCCAGCGTGACGTTGCACCAGTCTGAGGTGCGCCGTGCGTTCTCCCGGGGAAGTTCTCCCTGGATCCCGGGACTCTGGTAGTGGCGGGCTGCACAGGCTCCTCAGAAGGGAGGTGTGGATAGTGACCTGTGCTCGCACACAGGCTTCTTGGTGGCTGCAGCAGCAGCCTTAGCGTTTCATGCCCGTCTCTGGGGTCTGCGCTTTTAGCCGCGGCTCACGCCCGTCTCTGGAGCTCCTTTAAGCAGCGCTCTTAATTCCCTCTCCTCGCGCACCAGGAAACAAAGAGGGAAGAAAAAGTCTCTTGCCTCTTCGGCAGCTCCAGACCTTTTCCCGGACTCCCTCCCGGCTAGCCGTGGTGCACTAACCCCTTCAGGCTGTGTTCATGCCGTCAACCCCAGTCCTCTCCTGGTGCTCCGACCGAAGCCCAAGCCTCAGCCCCCAGCCCCGCCCACCCTGAAGGGTGAGCAGACAAGCCTCTAGGGCTGGTGAGTACCGGTCGGCACCGATCCTCTGTGCGGGAATCTCTCTACTCTGCCCTCCGCACCCTTGTTGCTGTGCTCTCCTCCGCGGCCCCAAAGCTCCCCACGTTCGCCCCCCGCAGTCTCCGCCCGCGAAGGGGCTTCCTAGTGTGTGGAAACCTTTCCTCCTTCACAGCTCCCTCCCACTGGTGCAGGTCCCGTCCCTATTGTTTTGTCTCTGCTTTTTTCTTTTTTTCTTTTGCCCTGCCCAGGTACGTGGGGAGTTTCTTACCTTTTGGGAGGTCTGAGGTCTTCTGCCAGTGTTCATTAGGTGTTCTGTAAGAGTTGTTCCAGGTGTAGATGTATTTCTGGTGTATCTGTGGGGAGGAAGGTGATCTCCACGTCTTACTCTTCCGCCACCTTCCCCTCGTCCCCTCCCCCCCTCATCTTTTAAGGATTTGATTCTATAGGTAGAGTTGTAGCTTATATGCACTGTGAAAGTATTAGCTGACAGGGCCCTCTAGTACTTATAAATTTATGGTATAATATGACTAAGCTTAAAATGCAGTAAAAATACTGTTTTTCCTGGAAGAATATGCTGATAAAAGCATCTGTATTAAAGACAGTCCCATTAACAGAATCATAGCAGGTAGCTTAAAAGCTTCATTAGTATGAAATATGAGCAATTTAAGACTATTTAAGGTGTTAACATTACTAGCACTTTGGATTTCAAAGTACAATTAGCTACTTCATTTATCATTTTTGACACAGATCACTGGAGAGCTGAGACTTCTCATCAGTCAAGTGGACTTTCTATTTCCACTAGAGAATTTAGGAATGAGGTTTGAACATCAATATCATTACAAAATATTAAGCCAAACCAGTATTTCTAACCTGCTAGATATTCACTACCTAAATTATTACTTTAAAAATCTCTCTATATTTTTCCTACATGAAATCTATATTTAATAGGCAAAGATACTTATTAAAATAATGATGTGTTTTATTTTTTTGCCTTTTCTCTTTCACCATCATTTTCCCTTAGAGACTAAACAAATGATACATGGATTGTGTTATTGTTGTACAACATTAACATAATTAATTTTATTATTTATAAAAAATAATTATTACTATTATGTTTAAAAATGCACAGTCCCAGGATCTCCTTTTTCTTCTTTTTTCACATATTTTGGATATTATCAAGGTTATATAATGCCTCATTTTCTCTTGTTTTTATAAATCAACTCCAATCCATTTTTCTTTACTTCTTCAATTCCCTTGTTTCCCGTACTCTCTGTTTGGTGTTTTTTCAAACTTTATAGACGAGTATCACTTGTCAATCTCTTCCCAGTTTTCCAGTCTTTAGTGGTAGTTGAAGTAAATTTATATCCAAACGCATATCTCTATAGATTGGCATTGCATTAATGTACATTCACATGCTTTCTATAAAATGAAATACATACATAGTCAGTATGGAATTACTGTAGATCCATAAATACAATTGTCTCATTATTAAAATAATCATAGAGCTGAAAATTCATCTTAGTATTGTAAGTCAGCTTGGAAAAAAGGGAATAAATCAATGAATCTCCATTAGTTTATATATGAGATAAAGGTAATCATTTCAGAAGTTCAGGGCAACTCAAATCTTAGTATGTGGACCTACATAAGAGCAACTGCCAGGTATAAGAAATGAGCAGAGAATGTGGTAGATCTCCTGTTGAGAACTCTCCCCAGTTAGGACTATTTCACACTTCAAAAATGACAGAACTTGTGACAGGTTTGATTGAACAATTAAATCCCATCAGACTATCTTGAATTCAGGAGATTAGAAATAATGAGCTTCATTGGTATTTTGAATTTTCCATAGAGCACTATTGATATATAGCTTTCATAATGCTTTGTAATTCTCACTGGATTTACTGTACTTCATATCAGAGTTTGAACATCCAGTAAATGGCATTGCATGTCCTAGAATAATAAAAATGTTGTAAAACTGGGATATTTAATGAACTTGATGGATAAGATTGTAAATTACCTAACTTTATGTTACCAGCTTTAATTAGCACATTGGGCCTAGTAAATTTAATGGACCATCTTTATAAAATTCCGACCTGTGATTACCTAATATTTGTCATTGCTACCTCACAGGAATAAGGCAAATTAATATGCCAGTTAATTAGATTACTATTATGGGTGTGTTTTAAATCTATTTTTGAAGAATTATGTTCCTTGGAATGGCAAATTTTAGTTCCTTGCTTTTAAAAAATCAATTATACATATATGTATATATGTACTTCCTTACTTTCAATGGTATAATTTTTGAGTTGAGTCAGTAATATAAATTAACAACTATTTATTTGATACATTTGGATAAAGTATTCTTGAAAAGGAAGTAACTGTAGAGTTGAAGTGAAATTTAGAAGTCAGAAAAGAGATTTCCTTGTTTCTGTGATCTTAAAATATTACAAAGATCTATGACCATATTCACGGCACACCAATTTCCTTTTGCTCTTCTATAACTATGAATCCTCTCATGTATCTTACTTTACAAAAAAATTATTTATTTATTGTAAATGTATTTTTATTGAGATATAATTGACAGATAATGTTGGTTAAGATGTATAATGTGTTGATTTAATACTTTATGTATGGCAATATGATTACCACCATAGTGCTATCTGTTACATCACATAATTATCATTTCTTTTTTGTGGTGGGAACAATTAAGATCTAATCTCTTAGCAACTCTGAATTGTATTCAAATTGTATTCAAAGTTAAATTGATTCTATAAATTGAGTATAGTACTGTTGTCTGTAATCACTATGCAGTGCTTTTTTGGAAGGAGAAACTTCAACCATAATCTGCTACTTCAAATTATTTGAGGGAATAAAATATGATACCAATATGAAACAGCTGCATTTATAAATTAATAATAGCATAAATATTTATTCAAATTACTGATATTGAATTATACTTTCTTTAGTTTTTTTGATTTTTATGTTTCTTTTGTTTGTTTTCCTACTTTGCAGGCAGCAATTCCTGCCAACTAAATAATGGTGGATGTTCTCAGCTTTGTTTACCAACATCTGAAACTACAAGGACTTGCATGTGTACAGTTGGATATTATCTCCAAAAGAACCGCATGTCATGTCGAGGTATGAGGTTTTGAAAAATCTTAGTTCTGATGCATTTACTTCATCCATACAGATTTTAGGCAACCAAAGTCAGCTTTATCTGTGTCTACTGAGATTATCATATAATTTTTTATCCTTTATTTTGTTAGTGTGGTGTAGCACTTTGATTGGTTTATGGATATTGAACCATCCTTGCATCCTTGGCAGAAATAACATTTGATCATGATGTATGATCCTTTTAATGTATTGTTAAACCAGTTTGCTAATATTTGTTGAGGATTTTCACCTCTGTGCTCATCAGTGATATTGGCCTGTTGTTTTATTTTCTTGTGGCATCTTTGTCTGGTTTTGGAATTAGGGTGATGCTGTCCCCATAGAATGAATTTGGAGGTGTTCTTCCTCTTGAATTTTTTTGGACTAGTTTGAAAAGGATCCTGAGATCCCAAAAGTGGCTGCTGCCAGCCTGTCAGTCCCCAGGGGGCTTCCCAATTGCCTCTTGCCGCTCAGAAGGCTCTCTGAGATCAGCAAGTGGATCTGACCTGGGCACCTTTCCAACTATTGTCTCTGTGCTGGGACTTGGCATATGTGAGATTTTGTGTGCACTCTTTAAGAGAGAAGCTTCTGTTTCCAATATATCTCTCCAAAACAAGTCCAGCTGATTTTCAAAGCCCAACTTTCTGGGGCTTTGTCTTTCCAGTGTAGGATCCTCGGGCTGGGAGCCCTGTGTGGGGTTCAGACCCCTCACTCCTCAGAGAGTACCTCTGTGGTTGTGACTTCTCTCCTGTTTGTGGGTCACTGACCTGGGAGTGTGTTTGTGCCCCTCCTACCCATGTCATTGTGGCTCCTTCTTTATATCTGTAGGTGTGGAAAACCTTTTCTGCTAATCTTCAGATTGTTCTTATAGATAGTTGCTCTGTAAGTAGTTGTAATTTTGGCATGCCCGTGGGAGGAGGTGAGTTTGGGGTCTTTCTACTCTGCCATCTTGATACCCACCTCCTGCTAATGGAATGATTTTAATGTTATATATTCATTTTATTTTTGTTTCCTTTTAAATTTAGGTATAGAGTCATTTCTTATGTACTCTGTTCATGAAGGAATCAGGGGAATACCTCTGGAACCAAGTGACAAAATGGATGCCTTGATGCCTATATCAGGAACTTCATTTGCTGTGGGAATAGATTTCCATGCAGGTAAATAGCTTTTATTCATAATTTATGTATAATATTTTCACTTGATTTATTAAACATAATGGAAATATAACCTTTCCATCTGTACTCTGATAGTCAAGATGAGGAATAATAAAGCAAATCAGAAATGAATTTTTAAGCCTAACACAAATTGTTATAAATAGGTTCTGTCTGAAAAAACTGAAGCAGAATTTTTCTAACATATAACATTTGAATTGCAAGTACATTAAAATGCCATGATTGGCATTTGGTTGCTTCATTTGTATTTCTATCTTTTTTTTATCTTTCAGATGACACTTTTACTTTTATCCAACTATAAATATTAAAAATAAAGCATTTTGATTTATTATTTACTTAAACATAATCTTATTTAAATTATTTTCCAGGATGTGGTTATCTATTCTAATATAGGTAATAGCAAATGAAATCCAAATAATGGAAACAATTATAAATGCTAAACCATTCTTTTTACTTTTGAATACAGTAGCTATCATTTCAGAGTCAGATTTTACCTTATCTTCTTGTTTTAGCAAACAGTGAAAGAAAGCAGATTGGACACTGTCGTTTTTTTGTGGCTAACACCAATGTGTGATTTGGGGGGAGTTCCCTCGTGGTCTAGTGGTTAGGATTCAGCGCTTTCACTGCCATGGCCCAGGGTTCAGTCCTTGGTTGGAGAACTGAGATTCCACAAACTGCACGGCAAGGCTAAAAAAAAAAAGAATTTGTGTGATTGGGAATTGATGGTAGAAACTGTTAAATTTATTGAAGGAAATAAATTTTTTGTTCTAATTGCTAACTTCAGATATAGCATAAGCATTGGGTATATTTCTTTCATTAATATTCATATTTATTATTCTACCCTTGAAGGATTAAATTTATAAAAACAAATTTCTCCATCTCTCATCCAACTAAATCATATGCTTCCTGAGTTAATGTTTTGGTGTTGAAGATGTACTGCATGTTCCCAGTATATTTTTTATATATGTAAAGACAGTTTTGTCAGATGTTAAAAAAATCGTTCTTTGATCTATAATCTTTAAAAAAATCTTTAAACAGCAGCACATGGGCTTCTGGTAGTAAGCCTATTATTTCCCTCGGCTCTAACACATTTTGTTCAATCACATGTTAATGAATTTTTGGCTACAAATCAGTGTATTACTGGGGATTTTTACAAATGGTTCAAAGATGACTTTTCTTAAGAAAATTATTTGCACCGAATATTTGGAATCACAAAGAGGGAAGTTTCCTATGTTTTTTAAAATGGCTTTTTCCGAAAGGAAGGTATAGAACAAATATAGCATACTTTATTGAGCATTATGTAAATTTTGCCAAAATTAGTGTGATTTTTGATCAAACAAGGCTCTTTGATCCAACCTCATTTTTTGTGGAAGGCTCACTACCCTACCATGCGTAATCCACCCTGCCTCTTATTCATGTACGTGTTATTCTGTAGAATTTTATTATATAGGATTTAATAGGTGCAAAACTAAGAAAAACTTGAACTTCTTGAAAAGGGTGTATTTATATATGTGTATATATTTTTACTAAGTACACAGTCCCTTGTATTAGCCGGTATCACATAGTTGATTCTTTTAAAGACTACATAATGATTTTTGAAAGTATTTGATAAATTTCCAAATACAAATATCAAATAAGCCATTTGGTCAAATGTCCTGATTAGATCATTTGTAAATCTCTTGTTCCTTAAGGGCAAACTTATTATTTGCATGAGTTGAATTCACTTTCCAAGGTTTGTATGTTGGCCCTGAAATGGTTAAGTTTCATATAATGTGCCATGAGAGCAGATAATTTTATTTGCAAAGAATAGTACTCTCCCTGTTTCTAAATCCTTAGTAATTACTAATATTTTATAACAAACATATTTTGTATCTATTTTGATGATTTTCCATAGAGCAATTACTACTTATTAGTTAAACTTTGTATTCTTCATATTATACCTGCCATATTTTAAAATTACATTCCTAGAAAGGAATTATTTTTGGAAAATCAGTTTCTTCTAAATGCAAAAGGATATAGGCATATGGAATAGTCATGTGAAATTAGAATGTTTAAGAGTCTATTAAAATTTCTACTGTTAATCAGAAAATAGCAAGATAAAACTTGCTTTGAAATCTAAGAGGGCCAGAGACCTAGGGGCCAGTAAAACATACGGTGGGAAGAGACCAGACTTTTGCATCAGACAACTTGGATTCTAAAACCAGTTTAACCACTTACTAGTTCTATGACCTTGGGTGAATTACTTAATTTTTCTGAGGCTCAGTTTCCTCACTTTTGGGGATATTTAGATCGATGTCTGTAAATGTTTGTCACAGTGCTTGATATACATGAGTGCTCAGAAAATAGTAACAATACCTAATAATGGAAAGTAATAAATTGTAGAAATTAGCATATATGATATATATTTACAAACATATTCTGCAAGCTATGTTTAAGCTCCCAGTTAGCAAAGATTTTGTTTTCTGTTCTTTGACTGATAGTATTTTTTCTATTCAGTTATCTGCATATACTTGTTTCTTAACTTCTTGAGGACAGAAAGAGTACATTAGTAAACGCCTCTAGTGAAAATGAACTTATTACTGCTAATGATGATAATGAATAGTCTGTAGAGCAGATATTTAAAGATTAAATAACACCACCAGGTATTTGAAGTCATTAAATGTAAACCTAGGAGGCTAGCAGAGAGTAAACCAACCGAAACACTAATGATGATGGTGGTGTTGGCAGTAGTATCAAGAGTTTTCAACCATGTCTCCACGTACATTTGTGCTTCCATCTACTATACAGTCTGATCTTTTAATAATTGCATTTTATGAAAATATATGAGCATAAGAATGTCAGCAACTTGATTCATAATAGCATTGTAGACCACATACAAGCTCTGTGACTTGATTGAATGAAGCTGCTTTAGGGAGGAAGGAAGGAAAATAATGAATTGCTCCAGAGAGATAGAGAAAATTTTTGATACATCACCCCCTATTTTTTTTATCAAGACCTTTATAACCTGATTATATGTTCTTCCTCTACTAGTTCCCTTTGCAGACATTCTATTTCCTCTTCTTTCATTAACTGCATTCACTTCAGGACATAATCTCTACTTTTAGGATCAATCAAAGGTAAGGATGACAAAATGAAAGAGCACAGTTGTCCCTTATTCTAAACATAATAAGGAAATGGTGTGAAGGAGGATCACTTGTTAAGTATAGCTATCATAATTTCTATAATACCAATTCACTACCACAATTCTCAGGGATAAATATATGCTCAAACCTGTACATTTCACAACAGATCTGAATCTTGCTGGGTTTTGGTTGTAATGAATTAAAGTTTTCTGCAGTGAAAGGATTTCTTTCACCAGATGAAGCAATTCTGGATACTATCCACAGAAGAAAGAAGACCCTGTGGCTCTTTTTAAATGTTCAAAGCATACTTATCACTTCACTGGAAAAGTCCCATTCCACTGGAAAAAAAAATACTAAGCTTTGAAAATCCTGGCCTGCTGGGTGATATTCCTCCTGATGAATGAATACTGCATTTGATGTTTTAAAAGATATATTTTAGTTAGGGGAAAAGCCTTCGAAATAAAGCTCACTGCTCCAGTTAGTAATATGATCTCCAGCAAGTAATGCTCTATTCAGTTCCGCCACCCACACCTTGCGGGTGTTTATGACTTTTTCACAATAATCACGTAATAGGATATTACTTAACTAGAGGAAATTCTACTCAGAGAATGGTGATTGACTGAACTTTCCCAGCTTATATTCTTTTTTCATCTTTTATCTCTTTTGTTCAAATTGGAGTTATCCAACTCAGTGTTAACAAATGTTGATTACTATCTGCTAGGAGTAGTACATCACAGCTAAGTTGCTATGGGGGACAAAGATAAACTAGGAATAGTTTCTGAGGTAATGCATGAATGGATAATCTATGGGAATTTTTTTTCTTTTTTAAAGAGAGCATCAAAGTACCATTATTTGGATGTCATTGCTTTACACTCACTATGGGGAATATTCTAATGCCTTTTTACAGCATCATACAGTGATCTGGCTATTAAGACAATACAAAAACTGAAGGAACATTTAACATTATACATCTGTTCAAATCCATAGAATGTAAAACACTAAGACTCAACCCTAATGTAAACTATAGATCCTAATATAAACTATGGACATGTCAGTGTAGGTTCATTACTTATAACAAATGTACCACTCTGGTATGAGATGTTGATAGTGGAGGAGGCTGTGAGTGTAGGAAAGGAAAGGGTATATGGGGACTCCTGCTCAAATTTGCTGTGAATCTAAAACTGCTGTAAAAAATAGTCTATTGAAAAAAAACTGCAACAACCCTGAAGGAGAATATGTGACAAAATTCTGTTGTCATATTTACACGGTTGAATATCACCTATTTACATGAAAGATTTTCTCCTCAATAGTTCCACAACATTTGCATATATCTTTGAATGTTAGAATTAGAAGGAACATTTGACACAATCTAGTGGCATTTCCTCATGTTACAGATAAGGAACCCAGAGAGATCAAGGGCTGCATGGTAATGGAGTGTCCTACTTTTAATTCTTTACACTATGCCATCTTGCCTTTGTAACCACTTAAACACAATTTTATTTAGACCATTGTTGGCATTACCTGATGAAACTACATGGTACTTCTGCAAATTTGTAGTGGTAAAAGATCATGCTTTATTTTGATTTATGTACTGAATCATATTACTTTAAACCCATCTAATAATTGAAGCAGGTGACACTCAAGTGAGAGTCTCTTTTTTATTATGCCTGGAGGCTTAGAAAAGAGCTGTTTACAATTTTTTTCTAATAACCACTCTGTCACCAACCAAGGCCGAAGAAGAATTATAGAAAGAATTCTTTTTATGTCAGTAACAGCAATAGCTTAAGAAATACAATACTGTTGCTTTGAGACATTTTTTCAATTTTATGGAAACCATTCCCTTAGCTACAAAGTGAATTTTTAGGGCTGGTTCAATTTCTTTCTGTTCTTGTGACAGTGAACAGATACTACTTTGTTGTCGTTTCAGATTTGTTTCAAGACTATATTTTCAACTCATGAGAACAGTTTGTATGTATTTGTAGATGGTCAAGTCCAGTAAATCTTTCAGGATGTAAAGTATTAACTGCCACAAGAAAACAAAAACTTTCCAACATCATGGGGAAACGAATATAACCATGCATAGAATAAGTCATTATAGGTCAAACAAATTATGGGAAATATTTCACGTATCCTTTTTGGATAATGTCTGAACTCAAAACATAAAATACAAAGCAAAACAAAGCAAGCTTCTGTTAGGCATCTGGATCCCTCAGTAGGTTACCTGAAACCAAAAGCTCCAGAATATGCACAGCGATGACCTACTATCATGAAAACTTTGGTCACCTTATTTGGGATATATTATTCTCTGCTATTGAAAGAACCATGAAGTCTCCTGAAATTTCTTTCTCAGGCAGTTAGCACTCCTCAAGAAAATGAAAGGTCCCAACACCAGCTTTGCACTTATTCACATGAAGTACATCCACTCTGTTTGGGCACCTTTCTTTTTCCCTCTCCTGAGTCACTCTATTCTGCTCTATTTCTTTCTAGCTGCTCAGGATTTTCAGCTCAGGAATCTCTTATACATTTATATCTGATACTCATGTCTTTCTCTACTCCTCTCCTTATCAAAATTGAGTTACCTAGAACCCTATTCTCAAAAGGCCTGGTTACACTTATCATAGTAAATTATTAAGAGCTGCTAAGAGATTGACAAGTTATCTTACTAGTATGTTCGAATGCATCACAGTATCTTAACCCAACACTGTAAATCCAACTAAAGCACCATTAAAGACATGTGAAGAAAATATTTTTATGGATAGGTCAATCTTTTGGATGTTTTTCAAATTATTTCATACTCTATTAGACAATAGATTGGTATCTATTTATTTGTGGAAACTGGATACGCAAATGATAATGTGGAGGTCTCCTTTAGCTTAGGTACATTGATACCATTAATATTGTAACGTGTAACTTTAACCTTGAAAAAGTGTATTTCCCCTATTTTAAGAAAACCAAGGGCATACTAGTTTATTTTTCTTTCTGATACTCTTTCTTTTGGAAAAAAATGTATAAAGCTATGATTCAGCTTCTGAGATTGTTGGCCATTAATTTTTTATCAATTTTCTAGTTAAAAGAGGAATAAAAAAATCATCTAATTGATTTTTGGACTGGTCATACGGAATGGATCGATCTTTCTTTTTATCATTTGGTTTCATTCTTAGCCAGAGGCCATAAGTAGTAAGAATCCTTTGGGGGATTTGAAAGGAAAAAAGATCTAATTATTTCTATAAATTTCTTATTACTTTTAGAACAGGGACTTGGCTAAAGTAGAAAGCCTAGAAATGGAACTGATCACCCATGAGTGGGTTAGGAAGAGGAGGTTTGGAAGAGGAAGCAATTAAAATAGCATCACAAAAACCCTTAATACTTATTAAGCACTTACTACATTACAGGAATAATATTTGGAAAATTTTATATATTTATGCAGTTTAAATCATCAGAGTAATCTTTTGAAGAAGATAGTATTTTTAACAATGAAGAAACTGGATTTTGGGATGAGATATGCATGCAGAGGACAGTTGGTTACTTTGGGATGCTCGAATTCTGCATTAAAGATTTGCATTTGGATTTTTGCCCTTGAAATTTACAAAAGCCGTGAATTGAATAACCAATAGTGGAGTAATCAACATCATATCCTTGATAATTTTATAGTGAGAATTTTAATTCTATTGTACTTATGATTGGGAAAGATAATTGATAGGCAATGTCAGCGCCCAGGGTTTGAGGGAATGATGATAATATCAACAATTGTAGAACTGCCCCTGCTAAACTTAGGGGCAGAAGATTAATGGTACAGCCTCATCTGAGAGAGAGTAATGATGATGATAATCATCATCGTCAAAAGGAGAATGAGAAGAAAGAGAAAATCATTTATCTCACTGTGTTTATATTATTTAACTATTGCTGTATAACAAATGACCAAAACTTAGCCACTTAAAGCAATTAATATTATCTTTTAGCATCTGTGAGTTCCCTTAGGTCTCTCATGAGGCTGCCTTCAAGGTGTCGGCCAGATATGTGGTGTCATCATAAGGCTCAAGTAGGGAGGATCTGCTTCCAAATTATCCATGTGGCTGATGGCAGGAATTATTTTCTTGTGTGTGTTTGACTGAGAGTCACAGCTCCTCACTGACTGTTTATTTTAGTTTCTTGTCATAAGGTCCTCTCCACAGGGCATTTCAAAATATGACTGCAAGCTTCCCTTAGAGCTAATGAAAAAAGAGTGAGAAAGGGCACACAGCAACTGGAAGCCAGACCTTTTATAACCCAGTCTCAGAAGTGATATCTCATCATTTTAGTATATTCTATTTATTAGAAGCCAGGTAGTAGGTCTAGGCCACACTCAAAGAAAGGGAGTAGAGGAGGGAATGAATACCAGCTGGTGTGGAACATTGGTGGCCACATTAGAGGCTGCTTATCACAATATTGTAGGTTTTTATTGATATTATCCCTATACAGTGGTGTCTAAGAGGTGAATTTTGATTGTCAGCTTGAATTATTAATGATGCTCCTATATGGACAGCTTCTGTATTCTGGTTTAAACCAAGTGAGGATGAATTAATGTAAAGAACCAGGATCATGGTCTTGAATCCGTTTTTAACTCTAATTAATAGTAAGCCTTGGATACCTGGAGAAGTGCTCCAGGTAGAGAAAAATAATAAAGCCTAAGTGAACTGTCAACTGCTTTACAGGTGGAGTGGGACAAAGCTGGGGTTTGAACTTATACATACATATATACATATACACACACATATTTTTGTGTGTGTGTGTGTGTATATATATATATATATATATATATATATATATATTTCCCAAACCCTAGTTTTCTTTACACTACCATGCTAGGGTAAGATGAAAGTGAGGAAAGATTCCAGAAGTATCCAAGAATGAATGAGTATTCAACAACAACAACAAATGTGTTATATAAGGCAAAGGCTCAGAGATATTGGACCATTCAGTGCATGGGGTTCAGAAAGTCAGGCTGGGGACAGGGGATAGTTGGTGGTCCTAGTACTAAGTATCTAACTTAGCAGTTCTATGGCAGTGGTTCTCAAGGGATGATTATGCGCCCCAGGTTACATCTGGCAATATCTGGAAACATTTTATTTTATTTTATTTATTTTTTTTTTTTTTGCGGTACGCGGGCATCTCACCGCTGCGGCCTCTCCCGCCGCGGAGCACAGGCTCCGGACGCGCAGGCCCAGCGGCCCCGGCTCACGGGCCCAGCCGCTGCGCAGCACGTGGGATCCTCCCGGACCGGGGCACGAACCCGCGCCCCCTGCATCAACAGGCGGCCCCCCAACCACTGCGCCACCAGGGAAGCCCTGGAAACATTTTTAATTGTCATGACTGAAAGGGTGCTACTGGCCTCTACTGGGTAAAGCCAGGGATGCTGCTAAACAATGCACAAGACAGATTACCACAATAAAGAATTATTCAGTCCCAAATGCTAATAGTGCCAAGGTAGAAAAATCTAACATGTATTTTCAATGATTTTGAAATGCACCTCTAGTTTAGTGACACTATCCTTGAAAGTAGCAGACCCAATGTCTTTTTCATTAGAGTACTATTTGTTATCCTGGTCATCTCATTCATTAGTACCCAGCTTTTAATATCATGAACTTGCCAAATTTGCTTTTGACCAGAATTCCGGAAAAATTCTCCATCAAAACCCAGCAACTCTCTCAAATCGACCTTTACAGTTTTTGACCAGTGTCTGGAGAAGTCTTCATGTAATATTAACTTACACTAAATCTTTTACTGACAGCTGTCTGGCACCAAAGCTTTATAAGAAAACCTCTTCCAAAAAATTGCTTAAAGCTGTCTAGGATTGCCTGGGGGATACAGAGGTGTGTAACACCAACAGAATTATGAGCGCAGTTACTTTCTTCTTGACACCAGTGCAGGCTGTGTGTTGACTGATGTTAACTACGCTTAGAATGAGTTCTATTGCATCCAGTGTTTCTGTCTAGAATTTTGTGTCCAGGAAGGGAGCCCCAAAATACTTGGCAACAGTTGACAGTTCTTTATGCTCACCCACCATGGTCCACAGAGCAACTATGCAAATCTTCCAAGGATAGCAAATTATCTCCCTTTGTTTGCTATGGGTAAAGCATTCTGTCAGTGTGTTCATTTAGGACTACGTTGGGGGAAAAAAATCCTGATTTCATTAGTCTAGAATTTTATTTGTTTTATTTATTTATTATTTAATTTTACTGAAGACGGAAGGAGAGGAGTTAGCTGTAAATTAAGTAGGAAAAAACTCAGATGGAACTAGAAATGGAACTTGATTGTCAGTATATTAAATACTAGAATAGATTACTTACTGGTTATAAATCTCTGGCTCTGGAGTATTTTAAAGAGTTAAAACAAACAAACCACCTCTTCTGAATCATGATTTCTCTGGGTCTCTTCCAGCTTTTTGACTATTCAACTCCCACTATTAACAGCTTCAACAGTAACAACCTGTAGGCTATTTTTTAAAACCATCTGTTTTCTTAGTCAACGGTCATTAAAACCTATATGAACAGAATCATAATTAGGTTTGCATAGTTTGAGTACAGAAAGTAGACTATTGTGAATCTGTCCTTTTCTTCAGGGGCAAAACAAATGTTCACAGGACAGATTCTATTTATGTTGCTGCTTTCCTTACAAATTAAATATTAAGATACTAAAAAGAATTGATGATTCCACAGTAATTCAAGGTTCTAACTATATATGAAAAGCTATTTTCTAAATCCTGGATAAGAGGATTCAAAATTTTTATTTTGTTACTTATGAGACATTATTCTGGTTAGAAGGAAAAAGAGCTAAGATTTAATGGTGACTCTTATTAATACCTTACTTAAAATGTGATGATAGCATTATGGTTGTTTCCATTTAATGTTTTCCATTAACACTATTTTAGTGATAAAGCAAGTGATATTTTTGAGCTTGGCTCAGATTTGAATTTATAGATACAATAAAGGATTACAGTGAGTATATTTGTATACTATTTGCAATGTTCATGTGAATCCCTATTAACTCAAAATAATGATGATTAAATAAAACAGTAGATATCTGTCAGCTCAGTCATCATTAAACATTATTAAAATAAGCTTGTGGAGTAATAGTCATTAGTTCAGCAATCATTTATTGATGGCAGATCTCAATTTTTAAATAAATAACTTTTTATTTATTAAAAATTCTTCATTAGAATTGTACATAATGGGAAATTTGGAAAATCAGGAAACATGAAACAAAGTTGAAGTAAAAAATTACCAGTACTATTACTACACCAACAGCAATTATTAACATTTTGGAATATTAATATTCATGCTGTGTTTTTAAAATACAAATAACCTTGCTATTGATAAAATTTTGTCCTAATCTTTTTCTAACTAACTATTTTAACATGAACACTTTGCTATGTTGTGATTAACAATCTGTAAATACTATTTTCAGTAGGGGTACATTATTTATCATTTGGATTACCATGATATTTTGACCTTTCCAATATTTTTGGACATTTTGATTATTTCCGAATTTTGGCTGTAAATCTTTTCAAACATTTTTGATAATTCCTCAAAATACAATTGCTTTTTTAAATATAACTAGCAACTGTTTTGAGATATAATTCACCTACCATAGAATTAATATACTTAAAATGCTAAGTCAGTGGTTTGGGGTATATTCACAGAGCTGTGCAACCATCACCACTATCTAATTTTAGAACATTTTCATCACTCTAAATGGAAGCTCCATACCCATTAGTAATTCTCATGTTTCTCCTAACTTCCTAGCCCTAAGACAACCACTAATCTACTTTCTTTCTCTATAGATTTGCCTATTCCGGATACTTGTCTATTCAGATTAAGAGATGCTAACTGTAACAAAGCGCTCCTTCTGCTACTGTTGCTACTGTATATATATATACTATATATATACTGTATATATCTCTTATATGAGCATTAGTTTATTCTATTGTATTTTGTAATGATTTTCCTGCCACCAAATGGTGGCAGCAGCTTTAATGTTAGAAATATTCCAAAAAGAAAAATGAATCTCAGGGACAAGAGCAAAGGCAGCATAGTTTTAACATCTTTCTCCAAGTAGAAAATCTCTTTTCATTGACAAATTTGGAAAATCAAAGTTTGATTTTATTAAGGGAAATGTTGTCTCCTCAAAATGAGATTTAAATATCTTTCAGGTGTATATGACAGGTATGTCAGGGGAAACTTGAAACCATGAGATCATAGCTCAGTTTCTTGGCATGAATTATACTTGAAGATTTTCTGGGGGAAAAATAGTTCTTAAGATATTATTTTTGTATTTACATCAACTGAGATATCAAGGAATGGAATACACATTTTGCATGGAATTTGAAGCTAAAATTGTATTTCAAAATACACCCAAAATCATAGTGAAAAAATTGAGAATAGTGGTCATCATCAAAAGGATTTTTGAACACTTATTCCTTTAACTTTAAAAACCAAGTTTCATTCATGTTGCTGTAGTCTACTTCTGTTTCCAGATATTTATTTTATGGAGATTACACTTTCACATAATGTATGCCTAAAACGTTATAACTGTGTAGGTAAATATTAGGGGTTTTTTTGTTGTCGTTATTGTTATCTTTTTACGTTCAGGTCACAGATGGGTGTGTGAGATGGTTCCTGTTTACTGGGAAACTATGCCCCATCCATAAGAGACATTTCAGGATACCCAAGAACTGCTTTATTAAGGTTACTTAGATATTAAAGGTCTTTGCACATTTACAGTCACACTTTAAGGATGACTGAGAAATTCAATCTGGAAATTCCTTTTGTGTTGTGTCATTTTCCTTTTGTGTGAAATAATACAGTCCCATAACATGCAGACTTCAAAGGCAGGCCCATATCACAATACCTATAAATTACAAGGCTGGGATTGGTAAATGATATGACCTTGCAAGCTTTAACCTTTTGGTTTTGTTTTCTTTAGACTTTTTTTTAAGTGGACATTGATAAAATCTTTATTGAATTTGTTACAATATTGCTTCTGTTTTTTTATGTTTTGACGTTTTGGCCACAAGGCATGTGGGATCTTAGCTCCCTGACTAGGGATTGGACCTGCACCCCCTGCATTGGAAGGCGAAGTCTTAACCACTGGACAGCCAGGGAAGTCCCCAGTTTTAGCCTTTTTGGATTTAAATTTTTCAACTGGTAAAATGCAGATAAGTCTATGGCAAGAAATAAGGAACAGCTGGTGTCCATGCTTTCTTTAATAAACTTTCGCATACTAGAAAGCCATCTATTTACTGAAAGCAGTCATAAAACATTTTGCATATATAAATTGTGTTTGTGAATACAGAATAATAATAACAAAATAATTCGTTATGCATTAAAACAAATATAAAACTTGAAACCAGAATGGACTGGTTGATATTTTATACATCTGTTTGTAGGTGGATTCCTTCCATTTGTCCTTAGTGGATTCTCCATGCCTTGTTTCACTGTACTCATATAACTGACCTATGTAATCTGCTAGATATCCAGGCAGGCTAATTTTTGTTGTTAAAGACAGTTTCCCACTGGTAACATTGATTCTTACACTCTAGTCAGTATCGGATGGAATGTACAGTATCAGGATGGATGTACAAAAGAGCATTATACTACTATGACTCTAAATTTTATATGGATTGCTAATGTACTGAAATATATACAGATAAATACTCCTAGGACTTTTTTTTTAATCTTAGCAATAGTAATGTGTTGACAACTCTTGATATCGCATCAGGTGTTCAAAATTTAAATGAGCCATGATGATAATTATGTTGTTAAACAGAAAGATTAAATGGCATGGAACAATCAACTTGCCCTATGTCCTGGAAATTGCATCCTATAAAAATAGTCCTGCATTTGCAATTACACATAATCCATAATACCGAAAAATGTGGTAATTGCTGATTTAGATGCTTTACACGCTTCAGAATTACTTACTCTCTGAAGTTCTCCTCCATCCCAATGGGTTAACATTATGTCAGCTGTCTCAGATCACTTTCAAGCTATTCCTGTTTCCATTTAATCAGCGATTTACAAGACTTTCCGAGATAAGAGACTTTAGAGATTATCTAATTCAACCTGATTGTTTTTCATATAAGACAAAGGATTTGTTCCAAAATGGCCATCATGCTGACTAACTTCATGGAAACAGAGACGTACTAAGACGTACTAAGGAACGCTGTGCCAGCTCTAGCTGCTTGAGTTTTCCCATGTACATGAATGAGCGAGCTTTCACATGATAGCATTCTGTCCACCCCAGCTGCTGTCAAGCAGAGCAGAGACATCAGAGCAGGAAGAATTGCCCCTGCCCCTATTGCAGGTTCATAAGCAATACTGTTGCTTTCAGCCACAGAGTTTTGGAATGATTTGTTACACAGCCTTAGAAAATGGCACAGGCACAAGCCTCGTAGATAGTCTCATCCATCAGCAGGCAGGCAGCAGAGCAAGAAGAACTACAATTCTACAGTCTGTGGAATGAAAACCACATTCACAGAAAGATAGACAAAATGAATAGGCAGAGGACTTTGTACCAGATGAAGGAACAAGATAAAAACCCAGAAAAACAACTACATGAAGTGGAGACAGGCAACCTTCCAGAAAAAGAATTCAGAATAATGATAGTGAAGATGATCCAGGACCTCGGAAAAGAATGGAGGCAAAGATCGAGAAGATGCAAGAAATGTTTAACAAACCTAGAAGAATTAAAGAACAAACACCTAGAAGAATTAAACACCTAGAAGAATTAAAGAACAAACAGAGATGAATAATACAATAACTGAAATGAAAAATACACTAGAAGGAATCAATAGCAGAATAACTGAGGCAGAGGCCACCATCACCCTGATACCAAAAGCACACAAAGATACTACAAAAAAAGGAAATTACAGACCAACATCACTGATGAATATAGATGCAAAAATCCTCAACAAAATACTAGCAAACAGAATCCAACAACACATTAAAAGGATCAGACACTATGAGCAAGTGGGATTTATCCCAGTGATGCAAGGATTCTTCAATATATGCAAATCAATCAACATGATACACCATATTAACAAATTGACGAATGAAAACCATATGATCTTCTCAATAGATGCAGAAAAAGCTTTTGACAAAATTCAACACCCATTTATGATTAAAAACTCTCCAGAAAGTGGGCATAGATGGAACCTTCCTCAACATAATAAAGGCCATATACGACAAACCCACAGCAAACATCATTCTCAATGGTGAAAAACTGAAAGCATTTCCTCTAAGATCAGTAGCAAGACAAGGATGTCCACTCTCACCACTATTATTCAACATAGCTTTGGAAGTCCTAGCCATGGCAATCAGAGAAGAAAAAGAAATAAAAAGAATACAAATTGGAAAAGAAGAAGTAAAACTGTCACTGTTTGCAGATAACATGATACTATACATAGAGAATCCTAAAGATGCCACCAGAAAACTACTAGAGCTCATCAATGAATTTGGTAAAGTTGCAGGGTACAAAATTAATGCACAGAAATCTCTTGAATTCCTATACGTTAACAATGAAAGATCAGAAAGAGCAATTAAGGAAACAATCCCATTCACCATTGCAACAAAAAGAATAAAATACCTAGGAATAAACCTACCTAAGGAGGTAAAAGACCTGTACTCAGAAAACTGTAAGATACTGATGAAAGAAATCAGAGATGACACACACAGATAGAGAGATGTACCATGTTCTTGGATTGGAAGCAACAATATTGTGAAAATGACTATACTACCCAAAGCAATCTACAGATTCAATTCAATCCCTATCAAATTACCAGTGGGACGTTTTCCAGAATTGGAACAAAAAAATCTTAAAATTTGTATGGAGACACAAAAGACCCCAAATAGCCAAAGCAGTCTTGAGGGGAAAAAACAGAGCTGGAGGAATCAGGCTCCCCACCTCAAACTATACTACAAAGCTACAGTAATCAAGACAGGATGGTAGTGGCACAAAAACACAAATACAGATCAATAGTACAGGATTGAAAGCCCAGAGATAAACCCACGTACCTATGGTCAACTAATCTATGACAAAGGAGGCAAGGATATGCAGTGGAAAAGTCTCTTCAATAAGTGGTGCTGGGAAAACTGCACAGCTACATGTTAAAGAATGAAATTAGAACACTCCCTAACACCATACACAAAAATAAACTCAAAATGGATTAGAGACCTAAATGTAAGATCGGACACTATAAAACTCTTAGAGGAAAAGATAGGCAAAACACTCTTTGAGATAAATCACAGCAAAATTTTTTTTTGCCTCACCTCCTAGAATAATGGAAATTAAAACAAAAATAAACAAATGGGACCTAATGAAACTTAAACGCTTTTGCACAGCAAAGGAAACTATAAACAAGATGAAAAGACAACCCTCAGAATGGGAGAAAATGGGCTTCCCTGGTGGCGCAGTGGTTGAGAGTCCACCTGCCAATGCAGGGGACACGGGTTTGTGCCCTGGTCCAGGAAGATCCCACATACCGTGGAGCGGCTAGGCCCGTGAGCCATGGCCACTGAATCTGCATGTCTGGAGCCTGTGCTCCGCAATGGGAGAGGCCACAACAGTGAGAGACCCGTGTACCGCAAAAAAAAAAAAAAAAGAAAAAAAATGGGAGAAATTATTTGCAAACGAAGCAACTGACAAAGGATTAATCTCCAAAATTTACAAGCTGCTCATGCAGCTCAGTATCAAAAAAACAAACAACCCAATCCAAAAATGGGCAGAAGACCTAAACAGACATTTCTCCAAAGATATACAGATTGCCAGCCAACACATGAAAGGATGCTCAACATCACCACTTATTAGAGAAATGAAAATCAAAACTACAATGAGGTATCACCTCACACCAGTTAGAATGGGCATCATCAGAAAATCTACAAACAACAAATGCTAGAGAGGGTGTGGAGAAAAGGGAGCTGTCTTGCATTGTTGGTGGGAATGTAAATCAATACAGCCACTATGGAGAACAGTGTGGAGTTTCCTTAAAAAACTAAAAATAGAACTACTATTTGACCCAGCAATCCCAGAGAAAACCACAACTCAGAAAGACACATGCACCCCATTGTTTATTGCAGCACAGCACTATTTACAATAGCCAGTTCATGGAAGCAACCTAAATGCCCATCGACAGATGAATGGATAAAGAAGATGTGGATGGATCTAGGGACTGTCATACAGAGTGAAGTAAGTCAGAAAGAGAAAAACAAGTATCGCATATCAACGCCTGTATGTGGAACCTAGAAAAATGGTACAGATGAACCAGTTTGCAGGGCAGAAATAGAGACACAGATGTAGAGAACAAACATATGGACACCAAGGGGGAGAAAGTCATGGGTGGTGAGTGGTGGGATGAACTGGGAGATTGAGATTGACCTGTATACACTAATATGTATAAAATAGGTAACTAATAAGAACCTGCTGTATAAAAAAAATTTTTTTAATTACAAAAAAAGAAACTGGCACAGAAGCCCATATTGTTGAAGTGACATGTCCAAAAATGCACATCTGTGAGTGACAGAATTGGTGACAGATAATAGTGTTTTCATTCAGAATTTAATGCTTCTTCTGCTTCACCATGTGTTTCTTTTATTTATTTTTTTTAATAGGGTGTGTTTTCGGATTTTGCTTCATTTTTCTTAAAGCTATTTGAAAGAAAATAGTAGGGTTTTGATTTTCTTTTCCTTGCTACCATAGTCTTCTTCGTTGTTAATGAAGATGGCTTTACCTTGAAAGTAAAGGCCAAAACACTTCCCTTTTATTCTGTTGCATAAAATGGCTTCACTTTGCCTGCTGCTGGCAAAAATCTGACTAAAAGGCAGTAACAAATAAGCAGGAATGCATGACCTTTCCTTATATGCATGTGGTGAGAAATTAAGTGCTCAAATTCAGAAAAAAACATGACTACCCTGTGCACATTTGTGAATTCAGAATAATCACAATAAAATACAGAATTAATTAAAATACACAAGTTAACCTTGTGACGCATAAATTACATTATTTCCAGGTTATTATTGGTGCCCTGAGCACTGGAATTTTTCAACTATGATTCAAGCTAAATTGGTTTTAATGATTTCAGTCTAGGTGACTAGCAAAATAAAATAATTAGGAAAAAAGTCTTCATATGCACCTGCTTAGCAAAACTACATTTTGATTCAGTACTAGATAAAGTAAGTTCTTTATTTGTCAATGAATTTTTTACTACATTTTTAACCTAGATTTAAAAACTTCTTGTTTCAGTTTATCTGCTTTTAGCAAAGATAATCAATCATCTTAATTTATTGCTATTTTTGCCAACTCTATAAATACAAAGGAAAAAAATGAAGCTTATATATGGGGGAATTGGAGAAGTGCTGAAGAGTCTCTCCTATACACAAAATTCTTTCATTGTTGGAACAGAAACATACCACTATCCCCAGAAGGCCCCTTCAAGCGTTTACTTATCAACTGTATCATGAGCCATATATTAATCCAAGGCTGGACAACTTCCCACAGATATAACAGAACCTCAGAACAATCCTGTGAGACAGGCTTTATTCTCATTTTAAGGATTTTTACTCAGGCTCAGAGAGGTTAAATAACTTGTTCAAAGTCCCACATTTGATACACTGTGGCGCCCGAATACATATCCAGTTCTCTCCTTCCTCTGAATTTCAATTCTCTTTCCACCTTAACATATTCCCTCTGCTAAACCGTAATAGTTTGTTTATTTACTTAATGCTTTGAATCTAAAGAGACAAGTTATAAGCTAATATATAGTCATTGTGAAGAAGTGGGCCACAGACAGAGTTTTCATACTGAAGATAACAAAAGGGCTCTTGCCTTGGTAGGAAGTCGGAGAGGTAGGGCAGTGGAGCACCTGGGTTCATGAAGAAAATATTTTATTAAATGGAGCAAATCTGATGAAGGACAAAAATGAGGGAGGAAGAAAAGGGAGAGTGAACTCTCAAAGTGGAAAGTATTTTAAAAAAAATATTCACCCAGTTTGCAGATTGTTCCAGGATAGTCATAATTTTAAGAAAACAAACGAGTGCTCATTATTTATTTGAAAGAAGAAAGCACTTCTACAGTGATTTTTTTTTTTTTTTTTTGCGGTATCCGGGCCTCTCACTGTTGTGGCCTCTCCCATTGCGGAGCACAGGCTCCGGACGCGCAGGCTCAGCGGCCATGGCTCACGGGCCCAGCCGCTCCGTGGCATGTGGGATCTTCCCGGCCTGGGGCATGAACCTGTGTCCCCTGCATCGGCAGGCGGACTCTCAACCACCACGCCACCAGGGGAGCCCTACAGTGATTTTTTAAAAGTTAAAAACTGCCTGATCAAATTAGGTTGATTCTTATCCTATTATAAAATACAACAGAAACCAAAAATGTGTCTTTATTTTAAAGAATTTCAATAATAGAAATTGATCATTTAGACTTAGGTATTGCCTTTAAATTCAGTAGAGTTAATTATTTTGAATGGGTTGACCTTCAATTCTTTAAAATAATTTTGCATATTTTTTTTTTTTTTTTACATTTCAACCATCTTTTAATACATTGCTTTGAAAAGAATACCATGACATAAATGTAAAGTTTTGGGGGGCTACAAACTTTCATATGCATCTTAGCTTCCAAGAGTTTTCTCAGTAAAAGTGAGCAGTCTGTGTCCTGTTTACTTTTTTCTACTACTGAAATCATTTGAAAAATAATGATATATTTGAATTTATTCTTTTTAAGCAGCAAATAATTGGAAATCCAATATTATTACTAAATTGTGCTGTTATTCATTAGCCAGCTTCATTGGCCCAACAATCTTGAGCACCGACTTTGTGCCAAACACTCTTCTACATACTGAAGTTGCAGCAGAAACAAAACTGACATCTCTGTTCACATGGAGTTTATATCCTAGTGGGAAAACTAGATCACAAACACTCACCAACACCATCCGCCCCAATATAATTTGATGTCAGACAGTAATAAGAGCTAAGAAGGAAAAGCAGTTTAAAGAGTGAAAGATTCAAAGTGGCTGCTATTTTAGATTGTGTGTTCAGGGAAAACTTTGAGAGGTGAATTTTAGCCTGAATGAAAGAAAAGTGAATCCTGCACAAATTCATTGCAAAGCAGAGGCATTGTAAGCCCTAAAATAGAAGTGTGTTGATGTGTTGAACTAGTAAGGAGGCTGGTGGGGCTGCAGTCCTGTGAGCCAAGCTGGCTGAGAAGTAAATTCCCTGACATTTGGGTGGAACTTGACTCCTTATCTTCTACTTCTTGGGCCGTATGAGTAACTTGGCAGCAATCAGGGAAGCCCCAATCTTTAATTCTCTCTGCCAACCAGATACGACTGGAGGCTTATCTGATGGTGTGACCCAAACCTTAATATCTAAAGGGTCTGAATCCTTGGTCATACCTCTCAGACTGGGGTTTCTGCATGTGTCTTTTCAGGGAAAGTACTAGAAGTCTCCTGATTGAATGACTCGGGTTCCACACATACTCGTCCCTGGTTGTATAGTATGAAAGCATCCCTACCTCCTCATGCTGCTCAGGGTCATACTGGTTTGGAGGCTTCTCTTTTCACCTGCTGATCCCTAGACACAAGAAGTGCAAAGTCTTTCGGCAGCAGCTGTAGCTTGTAGTTCAATGGGACCCTTGCCACGGTCCTTTGGCAAAAGTGTATCCCCTTTGCAACCAGGAGCTCCAACCCTACGGAATCCAGAGTCGCAGGGAAGGAAAGCACAAAATCCTCCAGTGGGTCATTGAGAGTATTGGTTTCATCTTTTAATTCTTAATGCACTATCCTCAGAAGCAATCACTGATCTGATTTTTATCACCATATGTTAGTTTTGCCAATTCTAGAAGTTTATTTAAGTGGAATCACACAATATGTATTCTTTTGTGTCTTCTTTCCCTTCAGACAATATTTTTGAGATCCATCATACCGTTGCATGTGTTAGTAGTGTGTTCCTTTTTATTGTTGAGTAATAACCCATTGTGTGAATATACCATAGCCTATTTATCTATTCTTCCATTGATGAATGTCTTTGTATATTTCTAGTTTGTGGCGCATATGGATAAAGCTTTGGACTTTCTTGTACATAGCTTTTTGTGGGCATAGTTTTCATTATTTAACTTTGTGATCTAATCATCAAATTTCATGCATTGGGATAAAACAACAGCAACAAAATAAGATATATATTGTGGGATTTATAGGAAGACATTCTTCTTCATACATGTCTTAGAGACTTCGTCATGGCAAGCATTCATTCAATTTGAAGTCCAAGGGAAGGCTGCAGGCCCACTTAGTCACTCACTACGTTTCCTGAAGCACTAGAGTTTCCTTTTGTAGACTCCTATCCAATTATCTACTAGTTTGTCACAGTTTTTCTTTTAAGATCTAAGAGGCTTGAAGCTCAAGGTAACATAGCACGAGGGAAGGATATACACACACACACACAAGATATACATATGTAGAGAAAATTGTTCTACCTCTTCTTTGATAATTGGAAACATTTCAAGTTAGCTACTTCAGAAAAGGTTTTGTCCTTGCTCTACCCTTCTTAAGATGTTCTGTCACTAGCTTTCTAAAACTATTTCATTTGTATTCTCACTGAATCAAAATTTCTTAAGGAGTCTTGTTTGTCTTTATCTCCCTAGGATGTATTACATTTTTCAGAATGTCTGAGCCTACCTTATTATTATTTCTTATTAAATTACATCTCTCTTCACTTACTTGATAGTGCAAGCTGATATGGGATCTTTTTTTTTTTTTTTCTGTTTCATTGTAGTTAGTTTTCTGATATAATCTTTAACCTCTCATCAGCATAAGCATGGTTTAATTGAGGTGAAAAAATCACCCTTTGCCTGAGCTGTGCTCTAAGACTGTTTTTAGTCAATTTGTTCCTCATTCTGCTAAGAGCAAGAATACTATTTCTAATATGTACCCTCCAAAGCCTAGCTTATACGAATACCTTCTTTGCTTCAAGGTTTTGTTTGTTTGTTTTTCAAGTATTTCTTCATTCCTAAAATGCAAACTTTGTGGTTAATATAGTTCTGGTAAAATTTTGCTGCAATTGTTGGAGCTTCTTAGTTTACTGAATGGGTAGAATACTGAGTGTTATCCAATTAAATTATATTAAAGATTAGAGATTTTTGACATATTATCATAAAATCTTCTGAATCTATTTAGGAATGATTATTAAAATGAAGACTTCTTTTCAAGCTGGTGGAGCACTGTTTAACCTTTTACTATGGAAACTTTCAAATAAAAAAAAAAAAAGTAGAGAGAAGAGTATAATGAACTCCCCCTACCACTCCACTCCATGCCCATCACCTGTATCAATTCATGTCCAATTTGTTTCATCTAATTCAAGTAAATTCAAGACATCATATAATTTCATTAAGTTGTACTGAACAATATGAGACAAATACTATATGTTTTTGTGTGTAGCTTGTCAAACACTGTTGTAATTTTAAATATTCAAAATGTCAGAAAGTGCTGACTTGAGCCTAAACTTTGTGAAATCACATTTAGCTCATTTAACTAACAGTTGATATATAATGAAATTTATTTTAAAATGATAATTACTATAATGATATCCTGCTACCTTAATTTAATATTTTATCATAGGAGGGAATATATAGTTTCATTAATAGGACACATTGCATATTCATTCTTTAACTGATTCAATAATCAGCTAAAGTATTACTACCTTAGGAAATTATTTCTTATCCTCTGAGCAAATTATTTTTTTTTATATTACACTTCTTTGCTCTATATAATACTCTGATTTTAACAGTATTGTTTCTACCATTACTTTATTCAATTTGTATTGTTAATTGAATATTACATGTATTCAAATATCATGTATGGAAAGCTGGAGCTAGACATTGTGAATCCATAATGAACAAAAACCAGGTTCAATCTATTGGAAAGGAAGATGCATAAAAGGGAGCTGTGCAATTCTCTGAGTTAAGTACAACTATAGAGATAAGTACAAGTTATTATGAAAGCAACAAGGAGGATGATGAACTAGACTGGAATAATCAAGAAGCCTTCCTGGAGGAGGAATGCATGAGTCTTAATGTCTGAATAATAGTTTCCTGGGTAATGAGGTGCAAAAGAATTGACAAAAGAAAAGGCATAGAGATGAGAAGTGATATGATGTGCGTGTGTACTGAGAGTGAGAGTGAAGGCAATTACAACTAGGGCGGTGCTGCTGGAGTCAAGCCTGAGGCAGGAAGTGTACTAGACAAAACCCAAGAAGTAGGACGGGCTGAATCTTTTCCAAGAGGGAAGCAAGGTGCATGCCCTGTAACTGAATAATGTAGTCAAATATAGGGGAAAACATATGAAAATTATTGATATTTAATTTTTTCTTGTACCTTTTAAAAATTTATATTTTTGCATGTTGTATATGTGTTTACATGTATAATGGATTAACATATATTATGTAGGCAGAGAGAGTGAATACTCAAATTATTTTACTCATCAGAAAAGTTTGGAGGCCACTGTTCTTGATCATAGATGTCCTCATATGACTTACTAAGGAATCTGAACTTCATCCGAGGTCATGAGAAACCTAGGAACATGATCAGTGGTAAGTGAGAAGGTCTGATTTGCATTTTAACTAAGTTGCCCTGATAGTTGTGAGAATGGGTTTGAGGAGGATAACATTGTAGGAAGGGAAACCATTTAGGAAGCTGTTGCAACCATTCAGAAGAGATATGGTAAGGACCTGAATGAAACTGTAGTGGTACGTGCAGATTGAAAAAAATAAATAAAAGGAGTTAAAACATGCGGGACTTGGTGATTCACTGGATGTGGTGGTAAGTAGATGCAGAAGGGATCAAGGACAATGCTCAGACCTTTGGGTGATGAGGAGTCTGTTCCTCCCATCAACTTAGAGCACAGAGTGGATTTAGGGCAGCTCTGGTAGGTTTATCTTCTGACATATTGACTTTGAACTTTTTTATGGCATGAAGGCATGCAGCCATGCTAGGTTATTCATTCACTGAGCTTTTATATCATTACAGTCCAAAGTAATGCACTGGCTTCTCAGGAGCTAACTAGAAAGATTATATGGAGCCTTCCTTTTAATGTACTCTCAGTATAGGTGGAGAAACAACTGTGACTTACTATAAAATGATATACAGATGATACATAGATGATATATAAAATGATATATAGATATATATAGATGACTACCAAGTACTTACAAGAGGGTGATTGGTTCTCTGGGAAGATTGAAGGGGGCTTCTTGGTCATTTTGGTATCCCCTAGAATACACGTAGCCTTCAAAAAGTATTGATATACATTTTTTTTTAATTTTTAGCAAGAATTTGTTCATTGTGCTTTTTTCTGAAAGCTCAGAACACATTTTTTTTAAACATCTTTATTGGAGTATAATTGCTTTACAATGGTGTGTTAGTTTCTGCTGTATAACAAAGTGAATCAGCTATATATATACATCCATCCCCACATCTCCTCTGTCTTTCATCTCCCTCCCGCCCTCCCTATCCCACCCCTCTAGGTGGACACAAAGCACCGAGCTGATCTCCCTGTCAGAGCATATTTATATACTGTGTTTTATTATTATGTTAGCTACGACTCAATAGCAGTAAAGTCAAACTAGAAAATAATTATATCATAAGGTTCTTAAACATCTATCTGTCATATATGTGATATGCGTAGACATTTAAGACAGCCATTGAGGACAGAAATTTTATTGATTCTTTAACAGTGTTAATAATAACTCTTTTCTATTCTGAAAAAAAAATTTCTTTTTGGCCTGCCGTTTAAGTACAATAAACACTGACAATGTCAAGTAATCTTTAGAGCAAAGTTTCTGTATAACTTTTAATAGTAAACTTAACTTTGCCTTCCTGAAAATATGGGATGTCACTATGCATCCAAATCAATGTTAACTTTTAATGTAAATAATTCATAGCTAGTTGGCTTTGAAAATATATAGCAACGCCGAGTGTTTGCTTTCAATAAATTTTCTACTGTTTTTGTTATTTCCTTGGATGATAATAATTCACATTAGTTGTTTGTCCTTTTAGAGAGGAAATATTAAAATATTTTCTGTCTAGTTTCACATTTATAAAGATGGTAGTATGTTAAACTAAAACCACATTAAAACTTCAAAAGCATACAAAATTGCCAAATTTATTAGTTAGTATACCTTTCATTTTGTTATATACTCTGTATTTTTAATTTTAATAGTTGATACTTTATTATGTATATTATGCACTAGGCATTAAGTACTGTAACAAAGCATTTATTTCTTTATCCTCACAGCAACTCTATTATTCCCAATTTACATATTGGGAAACTGAATGGAAAGGTTAAGGAACTTTCCCATGTCATAGAGCCTTTAAGTAGTAGAACTGGGATCTATAACTCAGGAAATCAGGACACAGTATGCAAGATGTTAGTTATTATGCTACATTCCTCTCTTTAGTAAACTTCTTAAGTAAGGAAATTTTTTTTTTCCACCAGAGGTAATGAAGAAAAAAAAAATCCAAACTTATTTGCTGGAAAATCCTCTGTGTTTAAAGTTTATACTTCATCTTTGTCTGATTTATTAATTTGAGGTATAATATAGAAATCAAGCATTTGAGGAACAAGATTTCTGTCTTTTCCCTATTCAAAAATAAAAGTGGTACAGAGTGTCATTGTTTTCTGAAACAGGTTGATGGTTTCCTGAATAAATGTCTGAGTAGGTGTCCCCTGAAGATGTATCTACTCAACGTGCTGTCTCAATTTTACAGCTTAGTTTTGGAAGTCTAAAACAGAATAAATTAAAACAATTTCTCCTTGGAGCTGCCATCGGTCCTCTCCAAATGTGAAAAAGAGGAGAGCGTGACAGGACATTTTAGTTCTCATATGTTACCTGAAAGTCAAAATTAGGCGCACAAGGGCTGTGAGAACTAACTTAATGCCTATGAAAAACAGCACAGTGCAATTGCTTTGAAGAGAAAAAACAGTGAATGCTTAAGAAAATGTGAAAGATTCTTTTTGTTACCCTGAGAGGAAACCGTTCAAAACCTGAAAATGGAATTGCTTTTATAATAAGTATGTTTAATGCAAATTTCATTCAGGACACAAAACCTAGGCAGGCATATATTTCTTACTTGATAAAAGAGTAATTTAAAAGAGAATGTACATTATCTAAGGTTTCATAACATTGTACCTTAAGGGGATTAAGATATCTAAAACTTTTGAAGTCTGCAGATTTTATTTTATTCACTCACAAGATGGAGTTCTTGCTGATTTGTTACTGTAGGAGAATTGCCCATTAGTGTTTGTATTGATTTGCCTTTTTCAAAATGAAAGAAACAAATGTAATTCATTAGCACTTTATTATTGAATCCCTTTTAATATGGTATATCAAGAACTTGGATTATTATTAACCTGCAAAATATTTGAAAAAATGATTTCAAAATTGGAAAAGAATAGAAAGTACAACTTAATTCTTATCTGTTCCCAGGCATCTGATAATTTAGAACTGGCTGTCATCACAGCTTTTGCTCACAACTCTTCCTGAAATGATCTTGTTGTTCCCCCACTCCTATTACGGAGGTGATTGCATTTATTAAATTGGTTCTTTCTCTAAACTAGGTTTCTAGGAACTATATTGTGCATCTTTCCTAATCCAAATGCTCTCCAGTCTTCAAGGATCAGCCAAAGCCTCATTTCTTCCATGAAATCTTCCCTGATGACCTTGACTTCGACCTTGCTTTCCTCTCAGTTTCTATAACATCATAGTCTGCTCCAGAGGTTTCAACTGGTGCACCATGGCACAAAGTGTGCCAAAAATGGGGCATGACTGGAAAGTAGCAGCTGCACTGGTAGTACTAAACCTTTCCTTTTTATCAGACAAATTACTGGTTAAACAAAAAGAGATCTCACTCTTTATTTATTTATTATTTTATTAAAATTATTTACTTATAAAGAATATATACTATTACTGTACATGTTATGACTAAATACATTATAAAATATATACCAAATAGAAATTTTAAAAGCATAAGGGACAAAAAGTAAAAACTACAATTTTAACATTTCCTTGCACTGCCTTGGATTTTCTTAATTTTCCAGTTGTTCCCTAGAGTGTGTTTACTCAACTTTGATGTCACTTGTCTATAACATATGACTTGCTATATTAAAACATGTATATGTTTTATATATATTATATATATATATATATAATACCTTATCTAGTTCTAAGAATCATTTTATGTAGCTTCCCAAAAATGCAGGAATTTCAATGAGATGAATAATTAAGATGGAACAAATGAGTGCCAAGAGAAAAATTAGGGAAAAAGAAACATGAAATGAGAGATAAAATCACATTGTAAAAGTCTATATTTTTGCTAGAAGTTTGCAGCAAATTTAATTTTTATATTTCTAACAACCAGTTTGGGAAGAGGAACATAATCAATTTCAGGGCTCACAATGTCTATATAATCAAAAACAAACAAACAAAAAAAAACAAACCAAGCAAAGAATACATACCTGTAACCTAGGATACAAACATTCAGTAAAAGCCAGCTTATTGGGAATGGAGAAGGATCAAAGCAAAGTAATCTCCCTATGAGCTACCTTATAATTTGACCTGATTCAGGCATAGATTGCAGAACAGTAATTTCTAACAGATCTGGGGCCCGTGGCATATCAGAATCAAGTAAACAAATTTTTTTTTGATTATTTTTTTTCAAGTTAAAGCCCTCCCCAAACTGGAGAAAAAAAATACCTCCCCCAAAGCTGATATTCTGGAGGTTATATCAAGCTCTTTTCTCCCCCTTCTCCCCTTGAAAATCCCTTTGGCAAAGAAACATTAATAACAACGAGATTGTAATGGGGGTTACGGTGCGATGTGGTGGGGAGTAGCATTTTATAATAGAAATCTCCTTCTCAAGATCTTGGACCCTGTTAATTAACAAGTGTTTTTCTTCTTATCTGTACTTTTGACAGGTTAACTAGTAATTCTCAACCTGCAAACTACCCCAGACTAAGCAATTTATATATATATATATATATATATATATATATATATATCTTTTTGGGGTTTTTTTAACATCTTTATTGGAGTATAATTGCTTTACAGTGGTGTGTTAGTTTCTGCTTTATAACAAAGTGAATCAGTTATACATATACATATGTTCCCATATCTCTTCCCTCTCGCGTCTCCCTCCAAATCTCTGAGGCGTGACTGCATCTTCAGTATTCTTTTAAAACTTCCCTGGGCAATTCTAATGGGCAGCCAGCCATTTGAGAGCTAAGAAATTTAAATTATTTAAAGGCTGATGTGTTGCTGAGAATGGGAGCAATGATTAGAGAGGGCTTCTTTTTGATGAATGGCTAACCAGAAAGGGGCGGGGATGATAAATTGAGATGAGAGAGAAGGGGAGGAGCTGAGGAAAAGATGTGAGGCTGGGCCCCAATATGAAGCTGCCACTGAAAAAACGCACGTGGTGGGGTGGCCAGGGCACCTTTTAGAATAAGGACATTTGATTTTCAATTTGAAGCTTTTACGTTATGATAATAAATCTTCATATCCCATGCCTCCATGAATTCTACTGCACTGTTTGTATTTCAAGCTTGTATGTATAGTTCTGCACATGATATGGGTGGGAGAGTAAGACATGGATTAAGGAGAAAAAACTGAGTCCTGTATCTGGGCTGAAATGACACAAAACAGAAACAAAATATTGCATTGATACACATGATGATTGGAAAATGCAGGAGTGATATGATAAAGTGTCTTCTTTCCAAATATTAGAGAAGATGATTTTTGAAAGTATAAAAAACAGAGTTTGAATTAGAAGTAACTGTCATATCTGTCAAAGTTTTAGAATAAAAATCAGTTTGGAAACCATAGTCTCAGCTAAACTAGAGGAATTAATGGATGTGGGGCTTGAAGGCAGCCTTTGAGAATGTAGAAACTATTTTGGGGCCTCTCTGTTAAGGTCACTGCTGATAAGTAGCAAAGAAATGAAAAAAGTTTAAACAGCCAGTAAACACATGGAGAATGCTTCTATTTGACTTTAAAATGAGAAAGGTGTCAGCAACCAGTTCATCTGAAAGTGGTAGCAAATATTTGAAGTCCAAGTAAGAGTTGGTGGTTAGAGTGGGGCGAGGGACATTGTTCATTTTGATTACGGCAGAGTTAAAGTGCAGGTTCACTATAATCATTGACACCAAGAGCTTGTATTGGCTCCATACAGCCAAATCTTATTTGTATATAAAAACAAAAGCTAAAAATATAACAATAAAATCCTGACAGCTTCCTCTATAAGGTAGTAAGGAGTGTATCTGTTGACAATTGTTGAATAGCCATAGGTAAAACATTCTTTAGAACCCAACACTGAAGTTTATCAAGAAACCAGAACACACTTTATATAGAATTCTCCATAAGTTAACTTTTGGGATTGAGCATAAGTGTCTTTATTTTTAAAGTATGGGATAGAGTATAATGGGTCCAGCAGGCTAGAAACAAAAAAACTGAGTAGATAAATTGAGCTAGTCAAATTTGTAAATTTTAGTACTTTGGAATTGTCCTTAAGTAATTCTTTTTGGAAATAAAATTTTATTGGAATAAGCCATGCCCATTTAGTTACATATTTTTATTTATTTATTTATTATTGATGTGTAAGTTGATTTACAATATTATATTAGTTAACATAGTTAGATAACATAGTGATTCAATATTTGTATAAATCATACTCCATGTAAAGTTATTATAAAATAGTGGCTATAATTCCCTGTGCTGTATAATATATCCTGTTACTAATCTGTTTTATACATAGTAGTAGTTTATCTCTTAATTCCATACCTCTATCTTGCCCCTCCCCAGTTTCCTCTTGCCACTGGTATCCACTAGTTTGTTTTCTATATCTGAGTACATTTCTGTTTTGCTATATACATTCATTTGTTTTATTTTTTAGATTCCATATTTAAATGATAATACAGAGTATTTGTATTTCTGTGTCTGACTTATTTCACTAAGCATACTACTCCAGTCATTTGCTTTTTTTATCTAACAAGGTAAACACTGTGAACCAAGGTAAATAAGCACGGTGGCTAGTTCCTGGAAATAAGAGAATCTAGAATTTCTTGCATGTTCTTATGTAGTAGGAGGTCTTCATGGTTGAATCAGCCAGATATGAAGAGGGTGGTGGAGTTCAACAGTAGTTGTAGAAGGTCTATAGTGTAGATTATTATTTCGGGGAAAATTGTTTCAGATAATTAATTAATATATTAATGTATTAAAATAAGCCCTACCTACTAAAGCCATCCTATGACTCAGCAATTCTACCTCTGTTTATGTACCCAATAGAAATGACACTGTATGTCCTCTGTAAGACATGGATGAGAATGTTCATATCATTGTTCATAATAGCCAGAAATTGAATACTATCTGAGTGTCCAAAATAGGTACATAATTTATAATTATATGTTACTTATTGTCATATGTCTTAGGATAGTTTATATTAAAAATTCAACTCCAGAAGTAAAATCTACGATTTCAGGGACTGTCATCTTCAACACCGTACTCCTATGCCTATATGGATGTTAGCATGCACTAAGTATTATGTAAGTATCTGTTGAATGAGGATAATTAAAGTTAAAAAAATCATATTTTGGAATAAGTTTCAGAACACAGTTATGATAGTCTTTCTTCCCTTTCTGTCTTTATATGTATTTCCACTTTGTATCTTTAAGGTTTGTGGTAAAATTTTATCATCCTTCCACCTTATTCTATTATAATTAAAACACTCTTGACCTACCTTATGTATGTTTTACAGATATTCCCAGATAATTAGAAGACATATTCTTATATCTTAGTGAAGTCATTCCATTTAGAGCATGGAGGTGTGCAATGTGTATGTGAAAAATAAGGAAAGGAGATTTGGATGAGAATGAGTGATTTAATTATTCTATCCTCTTGGTCCTCCTTAATGCACCACTGCATGATTGATTTGCTTGCTAATATCCCAAATATAAGTAATAAAAGAATATAAGGAAACACCTCCGTTCCTTCAGTGCTGTAATCTAGTGGATTTGACCATGTAGAGATAGCCTCAGCATTACAAATTAATCTATTATTCACATAGTGAATATTCATGAAATGCCTACTGCACTTGTGACTGCCTTGGTAAATGTTGGGTCTATTGCAGTCCCTACCTATGATATATCTCACAGTCAATTTCTAAGAAGAAATGCAAAGATGCAATTTCAGCTCAATATGATAATAAAAGTATGCGCAAGATGTAGTGGCATATGTGAGAAAAAAATGCTTCCTAATTATACTAAATAAAATTTTGCAGGACTGGCAAAGCTATTAGAGAGAAATAGAAAAGTAAGGGTCACATAAATATTTAGTGTCCTTTTTTTCTAATACTTGTTGTTAACGTCTTCTTTGAACTCATAAAAATGCTTGTCTTTACTACTTATATGCTGCTCCTGCTACACTATTGTGAATTGTTAGTCATTTTTCATGTGCATACCTTCTGTTCCTTAATTAGCTTATAAAGTTTCTCACAGTAAGAGCTTTGTCTTCCTTGTATACCCTCCCAACCAGTCTTTGTACAGCACACCACATTCATTCATTTATTCACCAGATGTTTACTTTGAGCTTACTATGTACCAGGCACTATTCTAGGTGCCAGGGATCAGGCAGTGAGCAAAATTAAGTCCCGGCCCTCAAAGAGATTATATTTCTGTGAGACAATACAGACACTAAACCAACAAACCAATAAATATGTAATGTGTTTGACAGTAATAAATGCTACAGAGAAAAATAGGTTTTGTAAGGGAAATGGAGCATGACAAGGAAATAATTTCTGTAGAGAGTAGTCAGGGAAAGTTTCAGTAAGAAGGAATACTTGAGCTAAGACAGAACTGTGCAGATAGCTGGGAAAAGAACATTCCAAGCAGAAGAAAAAGTGATGTAAAGAACCTTAGGCTGAACAGCATTTGGTTTGTTTTTGGAAGAGGAAGTTCTTATTACTAGAGGGGGGAGAGTAGAAGGATAGTAGGTGAAAGAGACTTGAAGGATGTGGGTAGATCTTGAAGGTTTTGGGAAGGAACTTTACTTTTACTTTACAGTTGGATGAGATGGAAAATGATTAGAAAGTTTGAGTGGAGAGGAGAGAAATTATCTTATTTACTTTTTAATAGGGCGACAGTGGACCCTCAGTAGAGAAAAGGTTCATGAGCAAAGGGAGTCCTGAGACAAAAGTGGAAGCTGGAACTAAGTTAGAGGTTATTGCAATACTTCAGTCAAGAGTTAATAATGGCTTGGATTATGTTATAAGTGGAGAGTGTGAGAAGTGGTGGAATGAGGGATCTGATTTGAAAGAAGAATAAAAAGACAAAATATTTGGTTATAGGTTGAAGATGAGAGTAGTTGGTGATGGATTAGATGTGAAGTGTGAGGAAAAGTGATCAAGGACAATATGAGGTTTTTAGCCCAAGAAACAAAGGATGGAGGTGCCTTCCATCATACCACCAAGGCATGGGGAGCTGCCATATGGAAGACTGAGAGAGAAGTACGTTTCAGGTAGAAATCCAAAATTTGTCTTTTGCAATCAAGATTGCCTTTTCTTACATACAAGTGGAGATACAATGTAGGCAGTTGGATATATGGATCTAATGTTAACAGAAGAGAATGGGACTCTTCATATAATACTTAATATTTATACAAAAATGATGCTTATTTTGTTGATTGATTCACTCTTTCAATCATGAAAACATATCAACTGATAGTTTGACAAAATTGGAAAAATGAAACAAGTCCTTGCTTTCCAGATATATATTTGAAAATGGTATCTCTGCTCTTATTCACGCAAGTGTGTATCTGACTTAACCATTGTTGGGAACAGGGGCTATTTGGAATTTTTCCCCAGACAGGTAATAGAATTTAGACTATATTTCATTTGAAACAGAATCCCCAAACTTACTGATAAATGGCTTTATTATGCTAATTGCTTTTTCTTTATTTCCATAGTCTGTCTGTGTGCCAGATGGAAATTATATTGGTCTTAAAGGATTTGTTCTTCAAATGGCCATGTAGGTCACAACACAAACAAACACTTACTTAGTTGGTGGCAAATTTATTATTTAATGATTTGTCCCCAGTGTCTTTCTAGTGGCTGTATTTAACATCATTGATCTATAATTGCTACCCTTTATGCATATGCATGCACATATATTTCATTTATAGTCTTTAGGAACATTTTTCATTCAAATATTCAAAAAGCACTGTTATTTAAAGACTCTATGATAGCATAGAGCCATTCTTCAAGTATTCTTAAGCCCATTTGTACAAAGAGAATTTGAAAAAGAATGCACAGGGTTTGTAGTTGACATTTGGGAAACTAGTATCTCAGAAGGAATAATTAGTTGATAAGGTATTTTTAAGGCTTTATACATTTTGAATGACCTTATACATAAAATACCCTTGATATATTTTAAATGCCTTTATGTTTCTTTCCATTCTCTCTCTACTTTGAGACTTTGTTGATTATCCCCAGTAGCATTCTCTTTATATGTAGAGAACTCAGACATAAGAATAGATGTTAAAAGAAAAACTGTAGTCCAAAGTAATTTGGTTTGATGTCAAGGTTGCAGATTCATGAGGGATAAATATTTACTGAGTTAAAATGAATAGGAAAATGAAGAAAAAATAAAAAGGATGTGATAGACTGTTTCCACATATATTTCAAAAATGCTTTAAAACATTTGACTAGGTTCTCTCATGTGGTTTTAATACCTTTCTTACCATCTTTGTTAGTAAATTTTCCCGAAGAACACTTAAACTCCAGCACACCCAGGTTGATAACCCCCAAAATGCTGATGCAATGTGCTCCTAATACATATATTGATCCCTTTTATAGTGTGTTTGTGTATGTTTTTTTTCTTTCTGTTTTATCCATAGAAAATGATACCATCTACTGGACAGACATGGGCTTCAATAAAATTAGCCGAGCTAAAAGAGATCAGACTTGGAAAGAAGATATCATCACCAATGGCTTGGGAAGAGTGGAAGGGATAGCTATTGACTGGATTGCTGGTATCATCCATGGCTTTCTCTGTTTTTGTTTCACACCTATATTGTTAGTGGCTCAATCTGCTTCATAAAAATGCTGTTTCTGACTCATAACAGGTTTTTTTTTGTACTTCTAGCCACAGGGGTAAATAGCCTCTTTTGCTTTTGGCTTCACTCTTTCTAATGCTTTTGAGCCTTTGGATAAGTGTTTTTATGTAGAAGTAGATTATGTAGTATTAACTTTGCCCAGATCTCCTGAGAGCCCCACGAGGCTGGTAAACAAAAGTGTTAGAAGTTCTCTTTTGCCTGAAGCTAGTAGAAAATGAAAATACAGCCCTTCCTCAGGTGAGAGAAATTTCAATTTATTTTTAACATATAAACGTATCACTATATGGTTTAAACCACAGACATGTGAGATTAAGAAGTATTTGCATATTTATTTATAGCTTTCTGCTTAGGAACTGCACATATAAAAAAAGAATTAGGAAGTAAATGATTTCTTAATAGTCATGTGAATGTTCAGAAAGTTAATTTTCGCTGAATTAATAAATAAGTTTTTCTCATAATTGTATTATAAACATGTTTGTATTTCTTTTAGGTAACATATATTGGACGGATCATGGTTTCAACTTAATTGAAGTTGCGAGACTCAGTGGCTCTTTTCGTTATGTAATTATTTCCCAAGGCTTGGATCAACCAAGATCTATAGCTGTGCACCCAGAAAAAGGGTAAATTTAACGTTTACATATATTTTGGGGATTTTAAGTGACTTAAATTTCGTTAAAAGAAAAATCCAGAAATTGATATTAATATTTATTTTTAGTCATAATGTCTGAAACAAATCTCAAAACTATCTTAGCTAAGCAGAAGGAAAAGTTTATTTTCACTTTGTCATGTATATTTCAGTACATATTTGATAGGTTCATATTTATTATGCCGTTCTTTAATGTGTGTGTAAATCCAAATGATACACCAACATTTTTCTAGATTATCAATTTAAAGTTCTGCCCTAGAACTGTTTACATATTAGGTACTCAATTATTTGCCGAATGAATGAAAGAACCATTTGATAGCCAAACTCGTTCTCCAATATTTCTAAAGCTTCAATTTCCATTTATGTATCTATAATTGCCATATCAACATGTTCATCCCAAACTTTTTTTTTTCCTTCTTTTTCTTCTTGAGATTCAGATAAGTATGTCTACCTGTCTTCTTGACAGTACCATTTTTCCATTTGGACACCCAAACTGTACATATCTAACACTGAAATGAATTCAAGCTGACACCAAATTCTGCTGATTTTTTTCTTCCAGATATTATCAATCTACCACCCTCCATCTTCACTACCTCCACCCTGATTAAATCTGTTTTTGAGCTACACAGATACCCCTGCAATAAGTTCCCAATTGATCTTCTAACCTCACCAGAGTCCAAAATTTCTGTTACGATTCTTCTTAATCAGGCCCTATGTAAATTTTCAGCCTCAGACTCCTCCTGCCTCTTTGCTATCTCAGTCTCTGTTGGACTTCTTAGTTTTTTGAAATGTTTTCAAATATTTCCTATTCTCTTCCACTCTCAGTCTTTGAACAGCTTCTTCCCTTTACCTGCAATGTTCTCCTTCTTACTTTCACCTTGATAAATTTTATTTATCTTCTCCTGGTTTTACAAACAGACATTCTGTTATATGACACCAAAGCACCCAGTACTTTCACTTTTATAAATTATATTTGCTTATTTATATTTATTTGCTTTACCGTACTATGCACTGTTTTTCACTGGACTGGGGAATGTCTGTATTCTTTCGTAAAACTCGATGAGAAGAGCCATGTGTGTTTGGTTTATTTCTCTATCCTCAGAGGGTACAGTGGTTGGTAAGGAATAAGTTGTTGACTGATACAATAATAAAAAAGCAGTCCTATTATAAAATTTTATATTATTCCTCACTATTGTGTTTCTTGCAATAATAATTTCTATTATTACTTTATTTTAGAGGTTTTTTAAAATGTTTTTTTTTATGTTAGTAAAACTCCTGTGTCTTTTGGAGTGGAAAAAAGTGAAGCCATGGTGGTCACACAAAGGTGTATTAGATAAACAAGTATAAGGAACACTGATTTAGGATGAAGTCAATCTATGTAAAACATCAAGTCAACTCTCACGAAAATCTACATTCTTTCCTATTTGTTATATGTTGTATGTGCTTTTTCCAGTGTCATTACTGTCTTCACTTTCTTGACAAATGCTATAAAATTAGTCATACTATCAGTACAGTGAAAGAGGAAACAAAGAAGGTTAATATAAGAGAGAAAAATAATGCCAGCAAATTTTAATGCTTCAAGCTAAAACTAAGATTACAATATAAAAATTGAAAAGCTGCATTGGTTAGGATTGCTCTTGGATGCAAATTAAAATTTAACTAGAATGTGTTAAATCTATAGATTTTCTTTCTCCCTTTTCAACTACCACCTTTACTAGGTTATATTTTGTCTTATGCTTGATGTTAAGGCCCCATTGTTAGAGCACACTTGATATATCCTCAGAGAGTATGTTTACACCTAAGGAAAGAGAAGGAGATAGGAGAAAACCTTTCTCTTGCTAGACTCTATTGTTTTATTTGGGAAGAGAAAGGTCTTCGTGTTAATCCCTTTGTTTTTTTCTTAGCCAGAAATGGGTTACATGCCCATCCTTAGATCAGTCAATAGCCAAAGGGAAGAGGATATCTTGACATATTTAGACAAGTTATGTTTCATCACCTGGGCTAGGATAAGGTCCCAGACCAAATAGTATACTCTGAATATCTGAACAAACTGAATTTCTATTAGTACTAGGGATGATTCAAGATGAATTTCAAAGAGACAATAGGACAACTTTGGTATCTATCTCACATATCCTATGTTCAATATACCAGGAATTCTGTTACCTTTGGCTTCAGTCTACATTTATGCTTTACCTACTTCTCACAATTTTCATTGCTACCACCCTAGTCTGAGTCGTTGTCATTCTTACCAACATTCCTGGATTGTGGTTTATCATCTTCTACCTTGGTATTCCTACAGTCTATTCTTCATGTAGAGGCCTAATGATCCTTCCAAAATGTAAGTAGCTGTTACTGCTTTGCTCAGAACTCACCAGTGGGTCCCCTTTCATTCTGTTTAAAAGCTTACAACAAACGTAGAGTGGTGTTATTTCCTCCATTTCACAGATAAGGAAACTGAGTCAGCAATTTAAAATATATTACTCTATCATAAACATGATATGTGGGAGAGTTAGGTTTTTCTAAACTCCAAAGATTATGCTATATTATGCGTGTATGTATATGTGTGTGTGTTATGTAACGTGTTTACATATGCGTACACACATATATATAGTGTTAAGCGTTACAGAAATTAATAACCAAAAATATCAAGCATATAAGAAAATAGTTTTAACAGTTTTAGCATAAAATTATAATAAAAATGTAAAGATTAGAGCTATACTGAGAGAATAAACAATAATGAGAAAATGCTGGGAAAATTAGGAAAAGTTTTTAAAATTTTTTGAGTTGGGTCTGACTTCCCCCGTAAATTCTCTTACCCACCACTGCCTGCCCATGGACACTTGCCAGTACATATTAAGAATGTTGAGGGAAGGTATAATTTTGTTTAGTTCCAAGAACAAAACACATGACTCAGTTTAGTGTGTCCACATCGTACCTGTAAATTTGAATATAAAAATGTCTTCTAATGTGATGATACTTTTTAAATCTCTTTTTCATTTGTACTTTACAATTAAGCAATAAATCATTATTCCCTCAGTGGAAAAAAAATGATCAATTGCTGGACTATGAATAATTATTCTGATGGTAGGAACAAATATAATTTGAATGTTATGAAATATCATAGATACATAGGAAATGGGTTTGTTTTGAATAAAGAATTTCTTCCCGTCATATTTATAATAAGTCCAACACTTCATTTTATTGTAGAGAACATCTTGTGCCTGGCCTATTAACGATTCATGCAGTTCAATTTAACAGCCCTCTTGCTGCTAACCAGTTGCTCTGTAGTTTTCTTTTGCATTCTATTAAAACCTAGTCTATGGCCTCAAGTTGTTATTCCAGACCTTCTTAAGTATCTTTTGTACAGTCATCTTAGCATATAACTATACTTAACTTCTCTCTAGGATGATTGAGGACATCAGGCAAAGAAACCCACATGTACTTCACTTTTTTGTCAGTTTATTCAATGAATACTCCTCGAGTGCTATGCACTGGGAACCAGGTCATGTAAGGACATCTCAGTCTCCTCCTCAGGCTTTAATTCAGTACATCTTGACAAAATAGGACTACTGGCTATGTGAAAGACACAAGTGGACACTGTAAAGTATGATGGTATAAATAAGATGTAGCTTCTGTTCACAACAGGTTTTCTGTTTAAACTTTTAGTTTAAACAAGTACAAAACTTCAGTTAAAAAAATAGTCTCATAATGTAAAGTAAGACTAATTTGGGGGGCATAAAAACACTAGATTGATATAACTCAAGCTTAAATCTCATATCTAAATTTCATGTTAAAGTGAAAATGTTCATACAGCTATTATAAAATTACATTAAAATTTCAGAAAAAGGAGATAGCATATGATTAGAGTAGATAGTACAAGTGAGGGTAGTAGCAGCAGTGGGTGGTGATTAGGAGAGTCTTTATTGAGGGAACCTGAAGGAGAAAGGTTTCTGAGATGGAGTGGGAATATTTTATGTGAAGAAGAAATAGAATAATTTAAAAATTGGTAGTGGCAAAGCAAAGGCCATTGCCAAGAACAAAAGTGTGTAAGGTACATGTAGGGAAGAGTAGGTAATGTAGCTCGAAGATAAGTTGGGACCATAAAATTGGCAATGGGATTCCCCACGTTTTAAAACTCCATCCCCAGTTTACCAAGTGAAACATAAACTGGTCCTGGACCCTCTCTCCTAACCCTTCCCACTGGCCCCAAACAATCCACATAAGCAGAGATCAGAAGTATAATGAGATATTGAAGTTGTAGCGGTCTTTAAATTAAGGAATTCTTAGAAATGGTTCTTTATTATCCAAGGGAGAGTGTTATGGAGGAGGGGGAAGGTTCTTTCTCAGCCCTCAAACCAAGAAATGGAGAGAGTAAGAGGCAATAAGTGGGAGACTAAAATAAATAGAAAAGAGCAGTAAATGGAAAAACTGTGTGACTTTTTCATGGCAAGTCCTCAGGCCACAAGGAGTCAGATCAAAGTTGGAAAGAGGGAAGAAGATTTTAAAATACATATGAGATTTAAGTTTGGATTTAGAAAGATCTAGTCTTTTTTGCATGAGAATGCATCTTAACAATATCATTCTGTTTTTAAATAGAATTCTCTTGGCGGTCATGGATTCTTCCTGAGATAGCAAATTCTGGAGAAGAGATATTTAGTAGAGTATAAATAGAATCAGGAGTTGGATAAGTGTAAAGTTATTCCTTATTCCAACAGAGTTCAGGCTCTTCAATAAATCATGGTAGTAGATGAAATTATCCAAGGAAAAAGAAGTCTAAGGACAAAAATGAAGAATGTTTGCAGTTAGGAGATAATATGATTAAGAGGAGAAAAAGGAAAATTAACAATAAGGCAAAAGAAATAGGAAAGAGGCAAGAGGAAAAAGGCCATTTCAAGTCCTCAGGAAATCACTGTATCATAGAAATCAAGGGAAGAGTTCTAGGGAGAAGAATGTGCCTGCAGGAAAGAGATTAGGAGAGATAAAAACAGAACATGCAATTGATGATCAGGATGACATTTTTAATTGTTATGAATTTCAGGAAACTGGCAAGAGCAGAAGCCAAATATAAAGAATTAATAAGTGAAAGATAATTAGAAAGTAGAGCCAGCATATTTAGACTACAGTGACAGAAACTTTGACAATGAAGGAAAAGAGGAAAAAATAGCAAGTTTATTGAGAATGTAGTAGAGCACACAGAAAGTTTTTCTTAGTATGGGGTCAGGGAGTATGGGCACATATTCATAGGCAGAGGGGTGGAAGAAAATGCATGTAAAGAGGAGACAGGGCTTCCCTGGTGGTGCAGTGGTTGAGAGTCTGCCTGCCGATGCAGGAGACACGGGTTCGTGCCCCAGTCCGGGAAGATCCCACACGCCGCGGAGCAGCTAGGCCCATGAGCCATGGCCGCTGAGCCTGCGCGTCCGGAGCCTGTGCTCCGCAACGGGAGAGGCCACAACAGTGAGAGGCCCACGTACCGCAAAAAAAAAAAAAAAAAAAAAAAAGGAGACAGATTCCAAGGAGTGTAGGAAGAACCTTGTCAAGGAAGAAGCAATAGAATGGAACAGGAAGAATGGAGGACAGATAGCAGATAGATAAGATTTGCATCTTAAATCGGGTATCTCGGGACTTTCCTGGTGGCGCAGTGGTTAAGAATCTGCCTGCCAATTCAGGGGACAAGGGTTTGATCCCTGGTCCAGGAAGATCCCACATGCCATGGAGCAGCTAAGCCTGTGCACCACAGCTACTGAGCCTGCACTCTAGAGTCCACGAGCCACAACTGCTGAGCCCACATGCCACAACTACTGAAGCCCGTGTGCCTAGAGCCCGTGCTCCACAACGAGAAGCCACCACAGTGAGACACCCGCACACCACACCGAAGAGTAGCCCCTGCTCGCTGCACTAGAGAAAGCCTGCACACAGCAACAAAGACCCAACACAGCCAAAAATAAATAAATTAATTAATTAATTAAATTGTTTTTAAAAATTAGGTATCTCTAAAAAAACAGATCCTGGAATGAGAATTCAAGTCAGAAGAAGCCAGATAGGAAAGGGACCAAACAAAGGTTCAACTGTGAGCAAAGTCCAGACCATAGACATGCCTTTTAAAGCTTTGGAGGGTAAACCTCACTTAGCAGGGGAGCTTGACTTTGAACTCCCACCCCATTATTCACTGGATAAGGGCAAAAATCCTGGGGAGACATACACTCCCAAGATTTCTGGCTTTCAGCACTACTTGTGAAAGAAGATATTCTAGTAGCTGTCCTCTGAAGAAAGTTGGATGTGTGAGCTACTAAAAACAAAAGGACACAGGAGCTGGGCACTGGAGTACATAGAAATAGGAAACAAGATCTGAGGATGTCTAAGTGCAGCACCAACAGTGTCCACTATGGTTTGGAAGCCCAGCTTGGACATTTCCGACCTTTGGGATCTTTTGAAGTATCTTGATCTCAAACGCTTATATCCTTTTTGGTTATTGGGAAGATTAAATGAGGTAAATTTAAATGGGAGGATTAAATTAGGGAAAGTTCTCTTCTTTTTTTGGAGATGAAGTGAAAGAGATAGAGTATAGCAATAGAATATTTTTTAGCGGTTAAAATTAGTGAAATTGAAGAAAACTCATAGATGATATGAGTAGAGTTAGCAGCTTTAAATGAATAAGTAAATTTTGGTGAAACTATTGTGGTGAATAGAATATGAATAAAGTATAATATGAATAAAAGGATTCCAAGCAACACGAGTCCAGCGGAATGGTTTCTAGAATCTAATGGGGTATTTATATGACCTGGAGTAATAGTGCTCAGCAACTTAGCAGTAGCAAAATAACGGGGAAAATGGGCTAAACGAGGAGCAGGTGGTGACAGATTCAAAGCTGGCAATTGTAAGGGAATAACTATGAGTTGCCAATCAGGAGGTGAGGTCTAGAAATTAGTGATGAAATGGAGGGAAACCAAGAACAGGAGATCAGAGTAATGTAAGGCAGAGGCAAAAGAGAGACGAAGGTCCCTGGAACAGATAAGATGAGGAACCAGGAGCTGGGATGTTCATAGGATCAACAACATGAACCGTAAAGTCCCTAAGTATGTCTGCTAGAAGGGAGAAGATGGCAAAATTGTCAGAGATTAGTAAAGCAGTTAAATGGATTTGGTGGTTAATTGTAATAGAGTGACTATGTGATGGTAAGGGAAAATGGAATCTACAAATTCATAATGTGAATGTTTTGAAATAAGTGCATATAACCTCAGAGAAAGTTTTGTTTTTTCTTACTTAAATCTACTTCACTTTTATTCTGGACACGATGGCATCTATTTCCTCAGGCATCTCATTGCAGTAACTGTTCTTTTCTGTTCGATCATCTTTAACTTATTACTTTCAATGAAGCCTTTCCCTTTGCTTTCAAATAGGCTCAGATCCCTCTTATTTGAAAAGAAAAATACTGTCTTATTTTTCTCTGCACGTTTACTTCTCAACTTCTTAGAATAGAAGTAAATGTCTCCTCACTTAACTGCTGAAATGAATTTTCAGCTTTAGTTCTTTCCAGGAATTTCTAAATTTATCCACAGCCAAATCCAGATTTTGTTTTTCAAATTTTTTTTCACACCCCTTGCCTTCTCCTTGACATTTCTCCATCATTTATCTACTCAAGAGTTTATTTTTTCTGTCACCTTCTTTAACTCTGAGTTTTCTTGTTCTCTCTGACTCCTTCCATGTATTTCCTCTGAGCATTGTATTTCTCTTCTGAGCATCTTTCTCCTCACTTAAAGCTCTGTATGCTATTTTCTCTCTTGCTATATTTATCTTTTAAACATATTTTCATGTTTCTGACATTAATCACTACATTACATCCAATATTTCATCTCCATTCCTTTAATTATATTTACAATTTCCTTTAGAAATGATTTATTTGAACATCCAACTGTCTCTGAAACTTACCATGTCCTCCTAGTTTTCATCTACTGACTTTCTTTCCTAACCATGGCGTCTCTTTTTGTGTTATCATGGTTCTTTCGTCCTGACAAGATTGAAACTTACTTCAGACTTCCCATAGGTTTTCATCACCTATTTCCATCTGTCTGTAAATCCTGTCATTCCTTATCTCCAGCTGTCTCTTAAGTTTTCCATTTCTCTCCATTGTGACTCTGAGCTCAGCACTGACTTAGCCGGAGGATCTCAGTAAGCACTTTTGATTTATTAATTTTGAGCCCCCCAAACAAGATTTACATTTCATCCCACAGAACAAGAAATCTTTGACATGTATAACAATATTTTAAATATTGTTTCTCTCTGTCTTCACTTCTTCTTAAAAACTTTTCTTCGATATTGTCACATGGATAGATATTTTTTAGGATTCATAGTTAAGAATTGGTATACCTTTTCAAATATTAGGTTTATTTTCAGGAAATGTTTATTACTGCTTGGAAACATTAGTGATATGTGTCTTCTAATACCTTATCTACATGTTTACTGATGACTTCGGGGTGGGGGGAGAAGGACTTATAAATGACCACTCTATGTAAAAATTTGAATAACTTTTACCTGGAAATCAAACACTGATTTCCAGGTAATATTACATAGACATTTAAGTGTCAAAATTCATATCACAGGAATAAAGTACAGCATTTTAATATTCTGTTTGATGTTAAAACATAGCAGGTGTATTACCAAGAGAAAAGGTGAACCATAATGGAGTAAATTAGCTGAATCCAAGATATAAATGTGCCTTGAAAAGTGGGCATGAAGCCTGTTTGTGAGCAATGGAGACTTGAGGTCTTTTAAAATGTAGCCATATGCAAAACAGAAAGTGTATATGAATTTAGTTCAGCTTGAAAATTCAGTTTCTCCCCTCTGTTGACTTCTTTATTTTTTTTGGTAAGGCCTCACTCTCTTTAAAAAACTTAAAATGTAATAATTCTCTTTATGCTAAAAAGTCATTTTCTACCTACAATTAAAAAAAAAGATGCATAGAAAGTCACAGTATGATATCGAAAAAGTTGGTTAACCTCCCATGATGTATGATCTCTAAGTGAAACACAAATACTCTGTGATTTTTTTTTTTCCTTGTTAGGCAGTTGGATCTACATTGCCTCTCTTAATTTAGCTTTATATCTCTACAACCATATATAACTTTCTGAAAAGTGTTTCTTTCCATGGCAGAGATTCAGCTTTACATGGTATTTTGGTGTTTAAAAAGTACATATTGTTAAATGGTCTTTCATTGACTATATATACATATATGCTTTTGGAATATGCCCAGTAATATACAGAAGGTCTTGAATGACAGTTTAACATCTGTTGAGATAGCAAAAGTATAGCATAGTTTAACACCATCTCCTAAAGTATCAATGTATTTTACATCTGAAGACGAGGTAACGTATAAAGAAGAAGGAATTAAATTTTGCAATAGAAATAATGGTAGAATCAGGGTGATAGTTTATAATATTAATATACCATGATGGTCAAGTAATTCAGAAATACCACAATTATTCCTCAAATCACAGCCACCTTTTTCTACAAGTCTCTGAGGCATACAAATTAGGACAAATGAAAGAAAAGTGCGATACTATTTTTCACTAGAAAAATTCTACTGTAGACACTCTTCTTTCAAAGATAGTTAGGTCTCACCTACTTTTTTCCAATATGCTTTATTCTCATTTCTTAACCTCTAAACATAAATCTTGGACCTTACCTCTCCCGCTAAAATGAGAAAAGAAGGACTAGAAATTATCAAAATGCCCTGGGTTATAATTGCAGCTCTGAGCTGGTGGAGGAGAAAGAGATCCCAGAAAGGTCATGCCACTTCCCAGGGAGCCCCTGGCCCAGACCACCAAAGCTATGTCGAATGGAGACCAGCGATAGCCACACAAAACTGTAGGACCTTTTCCTAATTTCTTAAGGGATCTGACCAATAAAAATGTGGTAAAGGGTAAAAGAGAAGTTTAAGATATTCCTTTCTCTATTTGCCTATAGAAATCTCCTCAGTGTGTTTCGACATGGGATATCCAGGATAGGTTGCATATGACTGCTATTTAAGATGGTTTGGGGTTCATGAAACAAATTAAAATTTTCTGTATAATATTTTAAGAATTCCAAATCAACTCATGAGCACTACGAGTCTAGGCCCTAGGTATCTCAGTGTTAAATATTTCATAGGAAAATTCATAGATTATAGGGAAACATCAAATATTATATACTGAAAATACCAAAAGTGAATAAAAGATGGACCACTCAGGAAAACCATTGTTAAACCATGTAAATAGCAAACGAATATCATATATGTACACGTGAATGTATATGTATATGTACATATTTATTGAAAGGATGGGCAAGGAGGCAGGCTGTAAATAGATACATAAAATAAGAAATTAAAAATATAATATGGGGTGATAAGTCTAACATGCTATGGAATTACAGATGCCAAAGAAATTTTTCTTTCTAAAGCCTGTTTCTCCATACTTCTCCAGTGTTGGCTGGGTACACACATAATGATTGTTTTATATAATTACTTCATATTGGAAAGTAATGAGTCAAGAAGGAATCTAATGTAAAACTAAAGAATAACAAAAACCAGAACAAGGCCTGAAGAACAAATGATAACTTAAAAATATTTTTTAAGCTTAAACATAAGGAGAGAACAACCCAGATGGCCTGTATGTTTATTTTGCTTCAAAGGAAAGGTTTATTTCTGAAGTTGTTTGTAGGAATAATAACTTCTCTCACCACAGCACTTCCACAGTTTCAGTGTTGAAGCCCCTACTTTCATGTCGTATAGAGACTTACAACTAGCAAGTTTTAAGCATTGCTGGTAGCATTTTTCTCAGGTAATTCTTTACTTACCCATCTGTCTCTGCCATTAAACAGTGACCTTCATAAGGGTCACTAAGTCCAATTCATTTCATATTATCAGTTCCTAGCACTTAATAGGTACCTAATTAATATTTGTTGAATGAGTGCATGACTGCAATGAAAGTATACATTTGAGAATCATCCACCGAACCACTGTCAAAAACAAATTAGAAAGTAGTATTCAAGGTTCTACTGTCTCTAGACTCTCTTCCTTTTAGCAGAGTGTTCTGCTGTCTGTGGTTGAGTTCTTTTTATATTTCAGGAGCCTCTTAAGCAATTCAGGGCTTGAAAAGTGATTTGGGATTGGCATATAATACTTTCTCAAAACAAAAACTGCACAGAGAAGAAAAAGGAAATGTGAAGAAGCCCTCCCAGGAATAGAGGAATACACTGTATTCCTCATAGGCAATGAAGGATGTCAATTCACATATTCATGAAATGTATTCAGACTTTGACAGTACTATATTATTTTCCCTGTGCTTTAGCCTGAAGATGGAGACATTGACACGTTGGCCTACAAGGTATTCAATTAATATGTGTTTTAAGTGATTCTAGTGAAACTGCTAAGCTACTATTCCTTATATACAAAATATATATTATATGTGTATAATATATATAAAAGCCTACAGGGCTTCTGTTTTTTGTTTTTCTTATTTTTACAGATAAACTAACACACTGTTGACCTCCACTCTCACAGAGGACACAATGACATTCTTGATTCTCTTTTCAACCAAGGCAACTGCCTACATAAGAGAATTATGTGATCTTCATTTTTGTGCCAGCATGGCAATTTTTGGTTATTTCAGGTTTTCTCTAGCATATCTTATAAGTATCTATTTCATACTCTCTTAGGTAAAGGATAGGAATAGGAAGAAATAGTAAATTTATCGTAAAAACTGCAACCCAGATCTATGCTCCAGAGAAACAGTTTATCAGTCAAAAAAACCTTAAAAGAAAATGATTGATTCAAATTAGTGGCTTTTCACTATGGTTCATATATTTAAAATATAAGAATCATATTTAATACTATTTCTTTAACAATTTAGACACGTTTGTTCCTCTCTTTCTTGCCCATACTCCTTTACTCTTTCCCCACCAACTTTGGAGCTTAGCTTTCATGTTGGCCTTATTTCCCCAAAAATATTTATTTGAAATTATTCAAGGACATTTATAATACATTGAAAGTGTATTTTTCAGCTTGAATCTAATCGTGACATAAAAACATTTGTTTTCCTTTATAAGAGCACCTGTGTGTAAACTAATTCTGACATCAGTACAGTTGTCATATGGTAAGTTTAAAAACTTTTGGGGACCACTAAGTGTATGCTAGGCCTTTGGAAACCAACACTACCAAATGGAGTCTTCTACCTATTAACCAAATGTCAGTAATTAATTGGAAGTTAGCTTGTGATATATATTCTTTGCACATGTTCCTGCCAAGAACTTCTGTGTCTAATTAAGACAATAAGGGATATTTGTGTTATGATTTCTGATAGTATTTCTATAATCCTTCAAACCACTTTTGAATGTCTTTTTTAAGTGTTCTGTTTTTAAATTCTGTAACTATAAGCTTCTGTAAATAAGGGAATTTTCAGTGTAGAACAAATGATTATCCAGAGAAATGTCGATCATACAATACAGCATTTGATTTTGACAATTTTGAAAATTTCTGGATCTGGGATAGCCTTGGAAAGTATTTTCAGGGCTAGATTAACCAAGCTAATACTCTAAAGGCAATTTTCTTGGCTATATCATACAATCCAACACTCCACTACAGCAAAATTTGAACTTAAATGGGGACAACATCTATTTGAAATACCATCACTGAATGTTAATTTCCATGGAGTCTCAAAAACCAGTGAAAAAATTTTCATTTCTTCCCATTGCTGAAGATCACGTTTATATATGAAGAATCTATGTTCATTAAAGATATCCCAAGCACATCTGTGTAAATTACACTCAAATTATTCATAAGTTTCTTGCTGCAGTTTTATAAGTTAGAGAGTGTTCTTTCTCTGTATTTGGTTTGTAATTCCCAAAGGTTCTCAAGGTGCTAATTCTATTCAATTCTTTACTTTCAATTTCAGTTTAGGGAGAAAATAAATTATTCTTTGCCTGACCATCATAAAATGTTGCTTAATTTTGGCAAGTGTGGAATATTTTAGTTGTGTTAAGTTGATAAATACTTTAGCCATAAAAGTGATGCTTGCAGTCAGCTTTGGCTTTACATATTGTGACAGTGTGTCAAATTACTGCTGAAAATTTGAGTAAAATCTATATTCAAGATAGTTTTATTTTGAATATTTTTTTATTCCTAATTTTGTTGCCATTCATCTAAGCCTCCTGCCTAGAAGTACTGCAAATTTCAAAAAAATAGGAACTACTAGGGGAAAAAAGAGACTTGTTTTTAATACTAAGACTTTTTTCATGTTTTGTTTTGTTTTTCAAGTATGGAGATCTTTGTTATATTCCTTATACTTAGGGGAAAATCTTACTTGATTTAAGATTGTTATATTGTTGTATTATATTTCTATTTGGTGAGACAGCATAGAGAAGAAAATATAGCCCTGGGTTAGTAAAGCCTGAGTGCAGTTCCCCTATCAGCCATGTGACTGTGGATCATTAACTTCCTGAACTACAATTTCCAAAGTTGTGAGAATTAAATATGTTAAATGGCTGATTTGACCTACTCGGTATAATATTTTGATTAGTCATTTAGTACATTTGAAAGATTACTATTAAATAAAAAGTATATTATACCCATTGCCTCCCATATTTGAACTCTGGAGTGTATTAAAAGTAGATGACAAGAATCAGATTGAATAAATAAGCGCAGATCTGTCTTGGCTCCCAAAATGCCTCCTTCACAGTGTAACATCCCTGTCATCTTAACAAATGACTGACTTGTCATTTTAGTGTCATTAGTAATGCTAAAATTTCTCCTTGAAAAGTTAAATGAAGCAACATTTTACCTCTCAGTTAAAATAGTGTTTTTATTTTTAATAATTTTTAATGCAATGTCCCTTAAAGATTTAAAAATCATAATTTTAATAGAAATATAGATATTTCCATGCCTGCTTCAACCTAGATCTAACCAATATTAGTTGGATTTCTTTTTTTTTTTTTTTTTTTGCGGTACGTGGGCCTCTCACTGTTGTGGCCTCTCCCTTTGCGGAGCACAGGCTCCGGACGTGCAGGCTCTGCGGCCATGGCTCACGGGCCCAGCCGCTCCGCGGCATGTGGGATCCTCCCGGACCGGGGCACGAACCCGTGTCCCCTGCATCGGCAGGCAGATTCTCAACCACTGCGCCACCAGGGAAGCCCTAGTTGGATTTCTTGCTACAAAGTTTTCCCTTTTTGATTTATAGAGCTTATAACTATGAATGAAAGTTTCGTCAGGATTAATATACTTGGGATTCCAGCCACACCTCATATTTGTCTGGGTGTAAAAGTCCAATGCATTTATTTTGTACAGCATTTTCAGGGGAAAAAATCGACTTTTAAAATAAGTCAAAACAATATGCATAAAGGAAATACATATTTTATGTAGTTTATCATTTTTCATGGATAAATAATACAAAATATGAATGTAGGTCTTCTTTGCTTTTCCTATATGCAGTCTCACTTTCTCTCCTTGTGTATGATTGCTGTTATATCCGTATTCAAATATGCACAGAATACACACTCATTTTTACCTGACTGAATCAATGATTGCCATATTTTTCTAAACTTTAGTCGTTGCTGTTATCTGACAGATGAATAAAACTTCACTGGGCATAACTTCAAAAGAATAGATCTGATTTATCTGAAAGCATGAATTTCTGTATTATAATATAAATACTATATTTATTGAATGAATAGGTGAAAGAAACATGGATTATGTACCTTCTATTTTTTGACATATTTCAGCATACTGTTGGTTTTCTTTCTTTTATATTTTATTTTCTTCCACAGTCCTTCCACATTACGTTAAAAGATTACTAAAATAAGAATGTCTGCTTTGTATGAATTCATGTTTTAAGATGCCTTCACAAGATGATTTATAAAATTCAAAGTTGAATAGCCATTTAGCAATCTAAGTGGACAGAACTGAAAGTTATAATGTATTCATGTATACATTCATAAATTACCTAGTGCTGTAGGTATAATAGTGAATAAGAAAAAAGATCACTGTCCTCACTGAGCTTAAAGTCTAATGGGAGCAAAAAATATTAATAAAAGGTAACTTTGTAAAGAAACACAAGTGTAAATTTGCCACTCTAATTCATGCTATGAAGCAGAGTATATGGTGCAATAATCAGAGAGAACACAGAAGGCTTCTTGAGGGAAATGTTTGATATATTAAAAAAACAGAAGGAATTAAGCAAGTAGATTAAAAAAAGCATTTCAGATAGGGAGCAGCATGTACAAAAGGTATTTTGGAAATTCTTCCTCGTGATTTCTATGAATGGTTAAATTTTTTTTATAATAAAAATTATTTTATTGTAAACAATACACACATATATTGATTTTTAAATGGTGTTATTTTCTGTTAGTATGAATGGTATTGCTGTTGTTATTAATACTACACAGTTTTGTGTTTATCTGCATTTATCTACAATTTAATTTCAGCTACTTGTTCTGGACTGAATGGGGACAGATGCCGTCCATTGGAAAGGCTCGTTTAGATGGCTCAGAGAAGGTTGTCCTCGTAAGCATGGGAATAGCATGGCCAAATGGCATCTCCATTGACTATGAGGTCTGTTGGATTTCTTAAGTATTAAAAGTGCATTAACTGCCAACTTGCATTAGTCTACTTTTAGTGTTCTCTTATTTTCTTTATATAACAATCAAAAACAGCTTGTAATATTACTTTTCAATCAACCTTAGGAAAATAAATTGTATTGGTGTGATGCTCGTATAGACAAGATAGAAAGAATTGACCTTGAGACTGGCGGGAATCGTGAGATGGTGCTGTCAGGGAGCAATGTGGATATGTTTTCAGTTGCAGTCTTTGGGGCGTACATCTACTGGTCTGACAGGTAATTTATTTTTTCATAAGTATTTGAGTCTCAAAATGTTATTTTAGTGCCAGTTGCTTTACCCTTGTAGGATTAGCCATTCCTTAGCAAGGTCACAGAAAGGATCTCACAAAACCATGTAATTTCCACAGAAGAGGCAGTCACTCTTGCTATTCCAGGCTCAACCCTTTCAATGTCACAGACTAATGTTGGTTTCTTTTCATTCTGCTGGGCCATCTGTTACCTTCAGCTTAAATAACTGGCTTGATTTGGATTAAAGATTGTTGATCACGTATGTTCAATTTCTTGGCAGAGCACATGCCAACGGGTCCATCAGAAGGGGCCACAAGAATGACGCCACAGAAACCGTAACCATGAGAACGGGTCTTGGAGTCAACCTGAAGGAGGTTAAAATCTTTAACCGAGTAAGAGAGAAAGGTCAGCACTCTTGTATGATAAATACATTTTATGTTATTTCTTTCTCTTATTTTTTTTGACATTTATTTATCAAACTTAAGTTAGGGATTAATTCTTATATGAGTCCAAAACCTCAAGACCCTATTTTTTTACATCTAATTTCCTACAAAAATCATATAGTAGCCTAATGAAATAAATATATAATAGTTCATGGATAGTTTTGCCTAGGACAGTGCATGTATATGGATGTTATATACCTGGTATGGCTTCAGTATAGGTTTAGACTAAGTAATATAGAAACACTTGATAAATATACATGTTCAATGAAGTATATACAAAGCACAATTAGGATATTAGAGAGTAAAAAGCAGCCAAAATTTTTTTTTGATTTTATATATATATATATATTTTAATAGTCACACACTTTATTTAGAACTAACTAAATATGCCACATTACTTGGGCCAAAAGGTTGTTTTTATGTCAGACTATATTTTAATACATAAAGTGATGATGGCTCCAGAAGGTTGCTATTAGTGTGAAATAAGTCCAGAGTCATCATTTCTTTAAAATATGTGTTTTGAAACTGATATGACATGATTTGGATTTTTTTTAATATCACTTCCATTAAGATAATGTTCATTTTAAATGTCCATTAGAGTAAATTGTAATTAATTTTCTTGACATCAAAGGAAGGTATAATAATTTTGGAGAGGATGATGGATTCATAGAGGAGAATTAGTCTGATGCAGAAATCTTAATATCATGTTATATCTTCACTCAAAACTGGAGTGAAAAACTTATGCCCAATATACTTAGGAAGGTAGGCACATTAGAGCCATAAATTTCTTTGATATCTTATATACTTCATCGACACCAAGTTTAAGGTACTGCCTATTTCTTTTGGTGAATGCAGTTCATGTTTTGAGTGAATCAGTTACTTGTACCAAAGATTACAATATATACAACCTATTGTAATCTCAGTATCAAGTTTCAAAAGGGTTATGCACTTAACTGGCTGATTAAGGGAAATTTTTTATGCTTCTCTTTGGATGGTCAGGGGAGCAGAAGAATGTGATCTTTGAAATAAAAAAATCCCAGGTTTTAAACTGAAGTGATTAAAAATAGCAGTACTTTATAGTGTTTGGATTTATACTGACCAGTCTAAAAGTTAAGCATAAAATAACCCAGAATATTCAACATTAAATTTTTAATATTTTTCTAAGAAAAAACTATCTGGAAAACAAAAGAAAAAACACAGACATACGTGTGTGTACCTTCTTTTTCTCCCTAGGGACCAATGTTTGTGCCAAGGACAATGGGGGATGTCAGCAACTCTGTCTTTATCGAGGAAATTCCCAGAGAACTTGTGCTTGTGCCCATGGATATTTAGCAGAGGATGGAGTTACTTGCTTAAGGCATGAAGGCTATTTGCTGTATTCAGGGAGAACAATATTAAAAAGTATACATCTTTCTGATGAAACCAATTTAAATTCACCAATAAGGCCATATGAAAATCCACATTATTTCAAGAATGTCATAGCTTTGGCTTTTGACTATAATCAAAGAAGAAAAGGTACCAACCGAATCTTCTACAGTGATGCACACTTTGGAAATATACAGCTTATTAAAGATAACTGGGAAGACAGACAAGTAATTGTTGAAAGTAAGTACAACAATTTATTTTTAAACAGTTTGGTGGAAATGAGTATCATTTGGAGTAGTAGAGAAATTAGAGTGGTAATTGCATGTAGCAATTATATTTTCCTAGAGTTTATATTCAAGAATGAGTGAAACTATAACATCCAAACCCCCAAAAGTCAAATAATTAACTGCTAGCATATACAGTGTGAATATTATGATTATTAGCTTCTAATCATGGAACACTCAGTATATTCCTTTATAATGTTTCTTATTAATAAGTATATTAAAATTCATGGAAAATAATTTTTCAGTATAAAACTTACTAATTTTATTTTCTTCCAGTGGGTGAAATTATATCTTTAAGAATATCTACCTAATTATATTCAGTGAATTTTATTTTCTCAAGTATCAGATTTTTTGTGTTCATATATATGACAGTCTTGATGAGAAAATGTTATTAAATAATCTAATATTTTAAAAATATTTTTAATAGTCTACAGGACAATACTTCTTTTAATATTTTACAGGACTCAAACATAATATTGTGTGAATTATCTACACATTATAATTTAGAGAAACCTCTTTCCCGTCATCCAACGTTTACAGGGACAATCTTCATATTCTTCATTCAGCATCTCTCTCTTCTCTATCTCTATGTGATTTCCATATATTCCTCACTTTTCCAATTTCACTATACTGAGGTCAATCTTTTTCATTACTTTTTAAATTGCAAAATAATACATAAATTATAAAATGTTCAAGTAATATGGATTTTTAACTGAAGTTTCTGCCTCATCCCTGCAACATCAATTCCATTTACTTGTGACAGCTGTCATGCCTCCAGAATTTTCTTGCGGTGTGTGTATCATTTTTAATTACAAAAATGTAATGATACAATATTCACCTGCTTTTTTTCACTTACAATATATCTTAAAAAGCTTTTAAGGCTATTTAAGATAAGGCTTTATCTTATTCTTTTGAAAGCCTGTATCTATCCTATACTAAGAGTAAACTAATTTATTTAACCATTTTCTCACTGACATTTAGGTTGTTTTTGGTGTCTTATCACTACCTACAATGTCACAGTGAACATTTGTGCCCATAAATATGTTTTTTCACACATGTGAATATTTCTTTAGCATAGAATCCTAGAAATAGAACTGCAAAATCATTGTTTTATTTTTTTTTTAGAACTGGTCAAATTTCTCCAAAAAGACCATATCAATTTATGTTTTCATTAACTGTTTATAAAAAGATCCATTTTCCCACACTTTTGACAATGATTTTATAATTTTTATTAGCTTATGACCAATATGTTTAAAAAGTCAACTTATATTAATATACATTTACCTGATAACTAGTGAGATCCAGCATCTATTCATATGCTTACTCATGTGAAAAACACATCAAACTCCCTATTGTACATGGCCATCCCATGCTAAGCCTGTCACAGTTTATTTTGTTCTTTCAGTATTTAATATCCTCACAATCCCTTTTGCCTATTCAAACCTGACAGCCTTTCCAAATCAGTTCAAGTGTGTACTTTCAAGCATATACAAATACACATTCTTGTTTCTTTATTCTCTAGGTTACTATACTTGTGGATAATTTCGTAACAATTTGTATATTCCAGCACATGCCATTTTGGCTTCCCTGTGTGTGTGTATATATATGAAGATGCAACTATAACTGTACTGATCATAGACTTGAGACATATTCGAGAATTACTGATTCTTTGGGTTTATCCCTATGAAGTTTACATTATAATTCTCTCTGGTCCTCCCTCCATTTTCCTAGACTGACACAATTCAGAGTTGGAAGTGCTTATGTTGCATCTGTAATCTATTAACTAACTTATTCATTTTCTGTGCTCCAGATTCTTTGTCAGGTACCCTGGGTATAAAGATGAATATGAGTCCATAGACCTTTAGAAGCCATAGTTTAAGAAGAAAACTATGAGTAAAAAGACATTGAAATTCACTAGACTCTATAATATACTAAAGGCCTAGAGAATAAATAATCTTTCTGAGGAAGCGCAGAGGATGTCACTGAGATGAGTTGAGGAAATGTAAGGGATCAATAGGAGTCTGCCTGTTGAGCCTGGTGGAGAAGGAAGAATTTTAGACCAATGGTCCCCAAATGTGGTTCCTAGGGTCTCCCAATACATGTTCAAAATTATTTTCATAATAAGAGATCAAAATTATTTTCATAATAATACTAGATATTTGCCTTTCCACTGTGTTGACATTTGCACCAATGGTGCAAAAGCCATTGTGGCTAAATTGCTGGTACCTTAGCACTAATCAATACAGTGGCACCAAACAGCACTAGTAGTCATTGCATTTTTCACTGCCACTTAATAGCAGGAAAAAAAAAAAAAAAAAAGCCAGTTTCACTTAAGAATGTCCTTGAAGAAAAAGTAAAATAATTTTATTAAATATTAATCCTTCAATACACATCTCTTTAATATGCTGTGTGATATTATAAAATACATATAAGGAACTCTGATGCATTCTGAAGTATAGTTGCCTGAAGGATACCACGTATTTCTGTCATTATTTGAGTTTATGCTTTTTTTAAGGAATATCATTTTTTACTTAAAAGAATGAGGAACAAACTATGGTTACTCAAACCTGGGTGTATGGCAGACTAAATACAATGAGTCTGTCACTCCAAGGAAAATGACCTACATTATTTATTTATTGCAAATAAAAATCAAGATTTCAAGTAAAAATTAAAATTTTCAAGACTTGTATCCACCATAGTTAGCTTGATAGCTTCCCATACTTCTGATGAGATGTGTAGTGATATTACTAATGATTTGGGGTGGGGGGGGGGTACTGCATGATAAAATTGTCAGCATTTGGAGGATATGCATAACTCAGGGAACCAATATTTTCCAAATGACATGATAAAATCATGCCTGGGTAAATGATCCATTCAGAGTATAAGATAGACGAATGAATTTTAATGTAATAGAATAGGAAAAGTTCATCACTATAGTTTCTGATTCCACACGGAAGCTAACCTTTAAGTAACTACCATTTGTGTTGTTGTAGTATAAAATCATATCCAGAATTATCTGAAAAGGCTGTTAAAACCCTCCTTCCTTTTCCAACTTCACTGCTGTGTGAAGCTGGATTTTCTTCACAAATTTCAACTAAAACAACACAACAGATTGGACGTAGTAGATGTGAGAATCCAGTTGTCTTCTAGTAATCCAGAGAGTAAACAAATCTATAAAATGATAAAACAATGCTGTCTTCTCATTTTAAAAAAATACAGCTATTTTTTAGATGTTATTTATATTAATATGCAGTCAATTCATTTTTGTTTTTTAAAATATATTAATACATATCAAAACAAAATTTTTAGTTTAAATTTCTAACACAATAGCTATAGACGTAACTCACATACACAAAACTTTTGCTGGAGTCTTCAATAATTTTTAAGACTGTAAAAGTCCTCAGAACAAAAAAGATTACAAACTACTCTTCTAGACTAAAGGCTCAGAAAATTTTAAGTATAAAGACATGAAAAAGCACAGTGTAGACAAGGAGGGACACATCATTTGGCATGAATAGAACATGGGTTTCATGGCATGAATGGTGTGAGATGAGGCTATCGAGTCCTAGAGAGAGGTCCAATATTGAAGGATTTGGTCTGCCAAGATAAGTAGTATTAAAGAAAAAGTTTCATTGAGATATAATATACATACCATACAACTCGTTCATTAAAAGTGTACTGTTCAATAATTTGGGGTATGCTACATTATTAGTATATTACATTATTAATAATTACATTATTAATTTTTAAAATTAGGTAAAAAATATATAAAACATAACATTTGCCATTTCAACTTTTAATTGTACAATTCAGTGACATCAAGTACATTCACAATATTGTGCAGCCATCACCATCTATTTCCAAAACTTTTAAAATAAATCTATTTATTTATTGGCTGCCTTGGGTCTTCGTTGCTGCACACAGGCTTTCTCTAGTTGCAGCAAGTGGGGGCTACTCTTCATTGTGGTGCATGGGCTTCTCATTGCAGTGGCTTCTCTTGTTGTGGAGCATGGACTCTAGGCATGCGGGCTTCAGTAGTTGTGGCTCACGGGCTCTAGACTGCAGGCTCAGAAGTTGTGGCACATGGGCTTAGTTGCTCTGCAGCATGTGGGATCTTCCCAGACCAGGGCTCAAACCCGTGTCCCCTGCCTTGGCAGGTGGGTTCTTAACCACTGTGCCACAGGGAAGTCCTTCCAAATCATTTTTCTCTCTTTCAACAGAAACCCTGTTTAAGCAGTTACTCCCCATTCCCCCTCCCTGTATTCTCTGGTAATCTTTCATCTATTGTCTTTCTCGATGAATTTGGCTATTGTATATATTTCATGTAAGTGGAATCATACAATGTATGTTTTGTTGTGTGTGGCACAATTCACTCAGTATAATGTTTTGAAGGTTAATCCATATTGTAGCAGGTGTCAGAAGTTCATTCCCCTCTTTAGGGCTGAATAATGTTTTATTGTATGTATATAACACATTTTATTTATCCATTCATCTGTTTATGGACACGAGTTTCTACCTTTGGTTATTGTGAAAATGGCACAGTGAATACTGAGATACTAATATTCAAAATAAGGAGTTATGATTTTTTTCAGTAGATGAAGGGAAGACAATGGAGTGTTCTAAGGTAAGTATATAATAGGACTTTTGTTTTATGAAGATAACTCTGGCTATGTTATGTTTGATGACATTTAAGAGATGCCATGGGAGGTTGTTGCTGAGTTATAGATCCTATTTATATTGTGGTAAATTAAACTGAAAACAATTTAATCAAAGTATATACATATTTCTGTTCAGTAGTTGGCCTTTTTGTTTGGTTGATAGTTTCCTTCACTGTACAAAAGCTTATTAATTGGATATAGTCACGTTTATTTTTACTTTTGTTGCCCTTGCCTGAAGAGATAGATGCAAAAAAATACTGCTAAGACTAATGTCAAACACTGTACTGCCTACGTTCATCAGGGATATTGGCCTGTAACTTTCTTTTACTGTACTGTTTTACTGTACTTCTTTTATCTGGTTTTTGTATCAGTAATGTTGGCTTCATAGAATGAGTTTGGAATTCTTCTTTCCTCTTCAGTTGTTTGGGATAGTTTGAGAAGGAGAGGTATTAACTCTTCTTTAAAGATTTGATAGAATTCACCTGTGAAGCTGTCTGGTCCTACACTTTTGTTTGTTGGTCTGCTGAGATTTTCTATTTCCTTGGAAAATTGTATATTTCTAAGAATTTATCCATTTCTTCTAGGTTGTTCAATTAGTTGGTGTACAATTTTTTGTAGTAATCTCTTACTATCCTTTGTATTTCTGTGGTGTCAGTTGTAAGGCTAGATTGTTTGAGATTTTTCTTGGTTCTTGACAAAGGCCTGTATTGGTATAAAATTCCCTCTTAGAACTGCTTTTGCTGCATACTGTAAATTTTGGATATTTTGTTTTTATTTTTATTTGTCCAAAGGTATTTTTCTGTTTTCTCTTTAATTTCTTCAATGGCCCATTGGTTGTTTAGAAGCATGTTGTTTAGCCTCCACGTTTGTTTTTTTACAGTTTTCTTCTTGTAAATGATTTCTTGTTTCATAACACTACAGTCAGAAAAAAATGCTTGATATGAATTCAGTCTTCTTCATTTATTGAGACTTGTTTTGTGGCCTAACATGTGATCTGTCCTGGAGAATATTCCATGTGCACTTGAAAACAATGTATATTTTGCTGTTTGGGGTTGGTATTTTGTCTAGTTATCTATTAGTTCCATCTGATCTAATGTGTCATTTAAGTCAATGTTTCCTTATTGATTTCTTCTATCCATTGATGTACGTGGTTGTGTTAAAGTTTCCTAGCATTACTGTGTTACTGTCATTTTTTTCTTTATGTCTGTGATTTGCTTAATGTATTTAGGTGCTCCTATGCTGGGTGCATAGATATTAACAAATGTTATAGCCTCTTGTTTGATTAATCCCTTTATCATTATGTGATGCCCTCCTTTTTCCCTTGTTACAGTCTTTGTTTAAAAGTCTATTTTGTCTGATATAAATATTGCTATCCCAGCTTTTGTTTGTTTCCATTTGCATGGAATATCTTTTTCCATCCCTTCACTTTCCAGTCTGTATGTGTCTTCAGATATGAGTCTCTATTAGGCAGCATATATATAGGTTGTGTTTCTTTATCCATTCAGCAACCCTGTCTTTTGATTGGAGCATTTTGTCTATTTACATTTAAAGTGATTATTGATAGCTATGTATTTATTGCCATTTTGTTAATCATTTTCTGGTTGTTTTGTAGTTATTCTGTTCTTCTCTCATTCTCCTTTGTGATTTGTTGACTTTCTTTAGTGTTATGTTTATATTCCTTTATTTTTTGTGTATGTATTATAGATGTTTGGTTTGTGGTTACCATATGGTTCGTATATCAACCTACATATATGTTATTTAAGTTGATGGTTGCATAAGTTTGGACACATTCTAAAAGCACTACATTTATTACTGACCCTGTTCACAATTTGTGTATTTTGTGTCATATTTTACATCTTTTTGTGTATTGCTTATGTAATTATTTTAGAGGTAGATAATTTTACTACTTCTGTCTTTTAACCTTCATACTAGCTCTAGAAGTGATTGATCCACTACCTTTACTACATGTTTGCCTTTACCAGTAGGATATTTTTTCATTTGTGGCTTTTTCTTTTCCATTTAATGATGCCCCTTTAACATTTCTTGTAAGGCCAGTTGAGTGGTGATGAGCTCCTTTAGTTTTTGCTTGTCTGGGAAACTCTGTATCTCTCCTTTCTTTAGTTCTGAATGATAACCTCACTGGAGTATTCTTGATTGTAAGTTTTTTCTTCCAGCACTTTGGATATATCAAGCCAGTTCCTTCTGGCCTGTGAGGTTTCTGCTGCAAAGTCACTGGATAGTCTTTGTGGGTTTCCTTGTGTGTTACTTATTTTTCTCTTGCTGATTTTAAGATTCTCTAACTTTTGACATTTTAATTATAGCATGTCTTGGTGTGGGTCTCTCTGGGTTCATCTTGTTTGGCACTCTCTGTGCTTCCTGGACTTGGATGTCTCTTTCCTTTGCCAGGTTAGGGAAGTTTTCAGTCATTATTTCTTCAAAAAGTTTTTCTATTCCTTTCTGTTTATCCTTCTTGAATCCCTATAATGCAAATCTTAGTTTGCACTGTATTGTTCCAGAGGTCTCTTAAACCATACTCATTAAATTATTCATTCTTCTTGCTCTTCCAATTGGGTGATTTCCACTAACCTGTAGGCTGGTCCTTCCCCCTATTTTTTATTTTGGTTACTGTATCCTTTGGTTCCGAGTGGTTCTCTTTTTAATATTTTCTCTTTGTAGAAGAGCTTGCTGAGTTCATTCACTTGTTTCCCAAGTTTGGTGAGCCTAGTTGAGCTTTTTATCACATAAATTGCTTATCTAGCTACGTTTTATTTACCTTTTTTTCTGAGATTTTGGTTTGTTTTTTTATTTGAAATGTATTCCTTTGTCGCCTCATTGTGCCTAAGTCTGTGTTTGTTTAGGTAATTAGAATAATCAGCTATGTCTCCTAGTCTTGAAAGAGTGGCGATATGTAGAATGTGTCCTGTTGGCACCCTGATAGGTGGAGCTGACTCTCCAAAGTGCTTGCTGCTTTGGAGGGACACCATTGTCATCCAAGGCAGCTTGCCAGGTTGGGCAGAGAAGGAGCCACTTTGGATGAACTGGCCAAAGTAGGTGAGTTGGGCAGGACAGGTCCTTGGGAACACTGGGACAGGGTGCCCAGTGTTAGCTGGGTTGATGGATAATGACAGAAATGGTGCCTCCCAGCACTAGGTCAGCTAGGTAGAAGGAGAGTTTAAAAACATGTTGCCTTTCAGCACTTCTGTACATGGAGAAAGTTCTAACAGATTCCTGCCACTGTGGCACATGCCCTAAAATCAGTCAATGAATCTCATGACCCAGGTGCTTTTCAAAGCTACTGCCTCTGCACTGGAACTTGGAGTTTGTGCACGAGCTCTTCAAAAGCAGAGTCTCAAGCTCTCTTGGACGTAGTCCTCACTGATTTTCAAAGATGGGGCTCTTCTTTCCAGTGCAAGTCCCCTGGGATGGGAGCCCAATGTGATGCTTTGAACCCTTGCTCCTTAGGGAGCACCTCTGCAGCTGTGATATTCCTCCTGCTTGTGTGCCACTATACTAGTTGTGTGGGTTCTGATTAGAACACCATTCTGCTCCTCCTTCTTGTCTTGATGTAACCTTTTCTTTATACGCATAGTTGTAGAAAATCTATTCTGCTAGTGTTCAGATTGTTCTCAGAAATGGTTGTTCCACATGTAGTTGTAGTTTTGGTGTTTCTGTGGGAGGAGATGAACTCAGGTTCTTCGTACTCTGCCATCTTAATTCAGAACCCCTTTGATATTCTATTTTGATAAATCTGGAAAAACACATTTCATTTTGATACATCTTTTACCAGTTAGTTATGAAAAAAGTAAATTCACTGACATGTGATTAAGTATTTAAAGATAGAAGAGAGTTCTAAATACCTTTACAAATCAGATTTAGGTTTAGATCCTTTATATATCTGAATATGGGGAAAGGATAGGATGAAGGCTCTCTTCTTTATCTTTCAATTCATGTAGAATTAAATTTTTGCTCTGAGGTATAAAAGATGAGATGAAGAGCCACTAAATACACTTAAATGTGTATTACATGCTTACAATGTGCCATAGATTATTAGGTAGTGGCAAATAAAGATGAAAGGTCTATTTTTTTAACCTCTGGGAACTCAAAGTATGGCAAAGGGAAAATGCCATGTTTCACTTTTCATATTTGAAGAGTCAAGACTGTTGGTCAACATGTATTAAAACACCGAGATTATCTCTGGCTTTAAAAACATAGCATGATTGATGATAATTATAAAAGAGATTCATAATTTCAAAGCACAAAATAAGATTTTCCTTGAATAATAAACAAACAAACAGAACAGAAATACAATGCAGTTAGAATGACTTAAATATAGAGGAACAGGAGCAAGTTTAAAGCCTGCTTGAACCAGGGACTGGGGTGAGGCTGCCACATAGGAAAATAAGGCTGAATTAAAGCTGTGCCATCTCCTTCATATACCAATGTCCTATGTGACGTTTTTGCCGTAGAGGCTTAGAGAATACAGAAACAATCCTGTGACCAACACTAACATCAGTCTTTTACACATTGATGGCTTTTCAGGCTCTCATAGGCCCTGTGGAGCAAAAATCCAAGTGAATTATGAAAGACAGGGCTGCAGCTTAAGGCCCAGGAGACAAGTGAAGGCAACTGAACCAACAAACTACAGGGAATGAGTGCTGGAAGAGAGGTTAAAAAATTAAGGAGAGTCTGCAAATTCAAATTCCACAATAGATGGATTTTAAAGAAATACAGCTAAAAATAAAAGTGTACCAACCAGCAGATGAGTGAAAACAAATAATAGAACAATTAGAAGGAGACTTTTATAACTTTTGGGGGAGTTCATCAGAGAGGAAAAGGAATACATGTTTATAAGAAGTACAAGAAATGGTAAAACCAAAGAGGCTAAAATTATATAAGAAAAAAATAATTAAAATGAAAACTAAAAATCTTAGAACTGAAAAATATGGTCAGAATAATAAAAATTAAAAAGAAATCCCAATTGATAAAGTTTATGTTGGACTAGTCAAAGTGAGAATGAACCAATGGTATGATAATTAGTGAGGAATTAATATGTAAATTACAGAATAAAATGAGAGCAGTTGTGAAGCTTGGAAGGTAATTTGGTAGGTCCAACATGATTATAGCTAGTAGAGGTCAACAAATGACAAAGAAGAGAGGGAAGGAAAGAAAAATATCATCCAAGAAACAATAATGGAGTTTACTACAAAAGAGGAAATAAATGGGTCCTTAGATTGAAAATGAATTCTGAGTACTGAAAAAGAATCATAAAAAAAAGGGACAACCTTAAAATGCTACCAGAAGTAACAGAGAGATTATCTACAGAGGAACAATAATTAAATTTAAGCAGGCATCTCACCAGAAGCATTAGAAATATGTTCACACACCTAAGGAAATATATAACCCTAAACTGTTATTCAAAATGAAGGGAAATAAAGATTTTTCCAGACATACAAAATCAGTAACAGTACATCAACATATTCTCACTAAAAAACAAACCAAAAAACCTTAAAATAATGGCTTCAAACTTGACCATAATAAAGTAGTAAATTAGTGTTTTACATTATGACTTGGTATATATGTTTCAGTTTTATAGATTAATATTTTTATTCCATAGGATTCATTCTGATGTTTTGTTTTAGCCAATCAGAGCAGTTTATCATTTAAAAAAACAACATGGCTTAAAATAAGGTTTCCTTACATTCAATAACCAGTTAAAACGTGTAATTAAGCAAAACTTCTCAAACTGGAAATAAAAACAGAGGCACAAAATTGTAATAGAGAAAATTATAAAATATTAGTGGACATAAAGAATGACTTTAAATAAAGGGAGAAAATGTAATTTTCATGATGGGAAAGTAACTTTTTTCATACAACTTCATATGCTGATCCTAAAATGTACATGGAACAGCCAAATTCCAATAATACCTAAGGCAATTTTGAAAAAATATAAATTTGTAGTCTCTCCTTGACAAGAATTTCAATTATAAAGTTATAATAATGAAAAGAGTGTGATATTATTAAAAGAATAGTAAAATGGAAAAGAGGACTTAAGCAGATCCACACATACACGTCTTGTAAATGTTTTTGTTAACAAGTTGATATTACAAATCAGTTTAAAAATAATGAACTGCATTTAATAAATTTTGCTAGTACAATTCGCATGCAAGAAATAAGTAAAATTCTATCTCTAGCTTATACTGTACTCAAAAATAAGTTTCAGTTGAGAAAGATGGTGAAGTAAAAGGACTGTGAGCTCACCTCCTCTCACAAACACACCAAAATCACAACTAACTGCTGAACAACCATCAATAAAGAAGACTGGAATCTACCAAAAAAAAAAAAAAAGATATTCCTCATCCAAAGACGTGAAGAAGAAACCATGGTAGGAGGGGCACACTCGCAATATACTCAAATCCCATACTGCCCAGATTAGCAACCCACAAACTGGAGATTGATTATATTGCAGAAGTTCTCCCACAGAAGTGAAAGCTCTGAGCCCCACACCAGTTGCCCCAGCCTAGGGGTCCGGCATTGGGAGGAGGAGTCCACAGAGCATTTGCCTTTGAAGGCTAGCAGGGCATGATTGTAGGAGCTCCACAGGACTGGGGGAAACAGAGACTTCACTCCTGGAGAGTGCATATAGGTCACGCAGGCACTGGGACCCTGGGCAGAAGCAGTGACTCCAGAAGAACGTGTGCCAGACCTACCTGCTAGTCTTAGAGTGTCCCTGGGGAGGTGGCAGATGGCTACAGCTCTCTCTGGGGTCATAAAAGGTGGCAGACATAGCAGAGACCTACGTGCACTCTGGCTTCAGGCAGACATTTTGGGTCTTTGGCCCCAAGACCTGGCCCCACCCAACAGCCTGTAAGCTCCAGTGCTGGGACGCCTCAGGCCAAACAACCAACAAGGTGGGAACACAGCCCCAACCATCAGAAGACAGGCTGCCTAAAGACTTCCTGAGCCCACAACCACCTTTAGACACACCACTTGACATATCCCTGCCCACCAGAGGGACAACACCTAGCTCCAAACACTAGTGGGCAGACCCTCCGACCAGGAAGCCTGAACAAGCCTTTAGACCAGCCTCACTCACCAGGGGAAAGACACCAGAAACTAGAAAACCACCATACTGCAGCCTGCCAAACTGAGTCCATAAACACAAGTCAGAACCTATTCTGGGGAAACAGCTGGTCTTTGGCCCTTGAGTGAAGGGGAGTATAATGCTGGGACACATAAGACATCCCCTACAGAGGGCCACTTCTCCAAGGTTGAGAAGTGTAACTAAACTACCACATACATAAAAATACAAATAGAAATGTGAACAAAATGAGATGACAAAGGAATATGTTGCAGATGAAAGAACAAGATAAAACACAAGAACAACTAAGTGAAGTGGAGATAGGCGATCTACCTGAGAAAGAGTTCAAAATAATTATTGTAAAGGTGATCCAAGAACTCAGGAAAAGAATGAATGCACAGAGCAAGAAGTTATAAAAATATTTTACCAAAGAGTCAGAAAATATAAAGAGCAACCAAACAGGGTTGAAGAATACAATAACTGAAATAAAAAATATAGTAGAACGAATCAATAGCAGACTGAATGAGGCAGAAGAACAAATCAGTGGGCTGAAGACAGAATGGTGGAAATCACTGCCATGGAATGGAATAAAGAAAAATAATGAAGAAAATAAGGGCAGTTTAAGAGACCTCTGGGACAATATCAAACACACTAACATTTGCATTATAGGGGTCCTAAAAGGAGAAGAGAGAGAGAAAGAGCCTGAGAATATTTGAAGAAATAATACCTGAAAACTTCCCTAACATGGGAAATGAAACAATCACCCAAGTCCAGGAAAAAGCACAGAGTCCCATACAGGATAAACCCAAGCAGAAACATGCCAAGAAACACATTGATCAAATTGACAAAAATTAAAGACAAAGAGAAAATACTAAAAGCAACAAGGGAAAAGCAAAAAATAATATACAAGGGAATTCACATAAGGTTATCAGCTGATTTTTCAGCTGAAATTCTGCAGGCCACAGGGGAGTGGTGCCATATATTTAAAGTGATGAAAGGGAATAACCTACAACCAAGAACACTCTATCCAGCAGCAAGGCTCTCGTTCAGATTCAGTGGATAAATCAAAAGCTTTACAGATAAGCAAAAACTAAAAGAACTCATCACCACCAAACCAGCTTTATGAGAACTGCCAAAAGAACTTCTCTAAGCAGAAAACGCTGGAAGTAGAAACAAGACAATTAATGGGAAAGCTCACCAGTAAAGGCAAACATATAGTGAAGGTAGAAAATCATCTACATACAAATATGATATCAAAACCAGTAATCATAAGAGGAGGAGAGTATGAATGCAGGATATTTGAAATTAAGACGTCTGCAACTTAAAACAGTCATGTGTACATATAGACTGCTATACCAAAACCTCATGGTAACTGCAAACAAAATATCTATAATAGATGTACACACTAAAATTAAAAGGAATTCAAACACAACACTAAAGATAGTCATCAAATCACAAGAGAACAAAAGAGAAAAGCAAGAAAAAGAGATCTACACAAATCTAAAACAATTAACAAAATGGCAATAAGAACATATAAAATAGATAATTACCTTAAATGTAAAAGGATTAAATGCTTCAACCAGAAGACATAGACTGATGGAATGGATACACAAATAAGACCCATATATATGCTGTCTACAAGAGACCCACATCAGATCTAGAGACACATATAGACTGGAAAGTAAGGGGACAGAAAAAGGTATTCCATGCAAATGGAAATCAAAGGAAAGCTGGAGTAGCAATTCTCATATCAGACAAAATAGACTTTAAAATAAAGACTGTTACAAGAGACAAAGAAAGACAATACATAATGATCAAGTCATCAATCCAAGAAGAAGATATAATATTGTAAACATTAATGTATATGTACCCAACACAGGAAAACCTCAATATATAAAATGCTAACAGCCTTAAAGGATAAATCAACAATAACACAGTAACAGTGTGGGACTTTGACACCTCGCTTACATCAGTGGACAGATCATGCAGACAGAAAATCAATAAGGAAACACAGGTCTTAAATGACAAATTAGACCAGATGGACTTAATATTTATAAAAGATTCCATCCTAAAGCAGCAGAATACACATTCTTTTCAAGTTCCCATGGAACATTCTCCAGAATAGAATGCATGCTGGGCCACAAAGCAAATCTGGCTAAATATAAGAAAATTGGGACTTCCCTGGTGTTCCAGTGATTAAGAATCCACCTGCCAATGCAGGGAACACGGGTTTGATCCCTGGTCTGGGAAGATCCCACATGCCACGGATCAACTATGACCATGTACCACAACTACTGAGCCTGTGCTGTAGAGCCTGCATGCCACAAGTACTGAAGCCTGCACACCTAGAGCCTGTGCTCTGCAACAAGAAGCCACTGCAAAGAGAAGCATGCACACTGCAACAAAGAGTAGCCCCCGCTTGCCACAACTAGAGTAAGCCCATGCACAGCAACAAAGACCCAACACAGCCAAAAATTAATTTATATAAAAAAAGAAAATCGATCAGGGGGAGGAGTCAAGATGGCAAAATAGGAGGACTTGGAGTTCGCCTCTCCTCACAAATACAACAAGAATACATCTACAAATGAAACAATTCTCACAGGGCACCTATTGAACACTAGTAGAGGTCCTTGGACACCTAAAAGGACAAGAAAAATCCCCATGCAACCAGCTAGGATGAAAGAAAGAAGAAAAGAAAAGAGGAAATAGGATGAGACCAGCACCCTGGGCACGGGAGCTGAAGGAGAGGAGAGGTTCCCACACTCAGGAAAGCCACCTCACAGTGGAGAGATCATCTGGGATAGAGAGGAAGCTTTGGGGGATCAGAGGGGAATGCAGCATCCAGTCTCTGAGAGGACAGAGTAGGAACTACGTGCATGGTCCATGCTACAGCCCTGCACACTCCAGCCCAAGTCATGTGTCTCGTGGTGTAGAGGGGGGCTGGGTGCTGGAAAGTGGGGTTTGGAGAGCAGACCCAGGGAGAGGATAGATGTTGGCTGTGAAGAGACAGTCTGAAAGGATGGGACTAAGGAGCTCCACAACTGGAAAAGACTGAGGGAGAAACCTGGACCACCATAGAAGCACGGTGCATCTGTTGACTGGCATGCAAGGGGCAGGGCCACCTTTGAAACTCCCTTCCCCATATGGTGGTCCCTGCCTCTGCAGGCACTAGCAGGGGTGCCTACCTCAGCAGGCTCGCCTGCCCCTCAAGCTAAAACCTCCTCCAGCCATGCAGGTCCCGGCGGGCCCAAGTACTACCCCTGCCAAAGCCTCCAAAGGTCACACCAGTCCTGGTGGGCCTGAGAACCGCCCCTGCCAAAGCCTCCTCAGGCTGCGCCGATCCTGTGGCCCAGGCACCACCCTGCCAAAGCCTCCTCCAGCTGTGCTGGCCATGCCTGTGAATGCCTTCACTGGCCTGTGCAGACATGTGTGCTTCAGGGCAGCCTCGGGAGCAGAAACTCGTGGGAGGAAAACATGCAGAAGAGGAGCTGAAACCACAGCTGAGCCCCAGGGGCTGTGCAACTAAGGAAGAAGACCTGAAATGTCTCTTCACAGCTACACAAACCATGGAGTTAAACTTCTGCTGATGGCTTCCTAAATTCATTGCCTAAGGAACATCCAAACAGACAAGTGCTCCTGCAGCTGATACAGATCTGGCTTTAGCAGCTGTGGGCTTTGTGTGCACATACAGTTGAGGGTTGGGTGAGGCCAGAGTCTGAGCTGCCTCCATAGATCCCACAGTGGGTACAGATGCATGACTACTGCAGTACTGGGACTTGACCTCAATGGATCTGTGCTGGTGGCCTGGTGAAAACAATACCTGAGAGTCATGAAGGCCATTTGCCAGCAAATGGTGAGACTGAGAGGAGTGCAAACAACAGTGTAGTTTGTGAGCCCGCACAATGGGTGAAAGGGGACACAACTGAGCACACTCACAGGTGAACAGCCCCAGAAGAGGAATACTCAAAAGCTTCTCTCCAAGTGGGAGTGCTCCAATACCACCTATCTCACATCGCAGATCAGAAACACAGCTAAGAAACAGATCTCAGGGCTTCTACCTCAACAACTACAGAGCACACCATGCCCCTGAGAGGGGCAGTGACAACCACAGAGCAAAGGGGAGGCCTCACTCAATATCCAACTCACGCACCCCAGGGCAGACACCAGAAGCAAAAGGAGCTACGATCCTGCAGCTTGCAGAAAGGACACCACAAACACAGTAAGTTAGACAAAATGAGACAAAAGGGAAATCTGCTGCAGACAAAGGAGCAAGATAAAAACCTACAAGAACAACTAGATGAAGAGGAGATAGGCAATCTACCTGAAAAAGAATTCAGAATAATGATAGTAAAGATGATCCAAGACCTCACAAAAAGAATGGAGGCATGGATTGAGAAGATGCAAGTGATGTTTAACAAGGACCTAGAAAAACTAAAGAACAAACAGAGATGAACAGTGCAATAACTGAAATAAAAAATACACTAGAAGGAATCAATGGCAGAATAACCAAGGCAGAAGAATGGATAAGTGAGCTGGAAGAGAGAGAATGGTAGAAATCACTGCCACAGAACAGAATAAAAGAAAAAGAATGAAAAGAAATGAGGACAGCCTCAGAGACCTCTGGGAGAACATTAAATGCACCAACATTCAACTTATAGGGGCCCCAGAAGAAGAAGAGAAAAAGAAAGGACCTGAGAAAATATTTGAAGAGATTATACTAAATAAACTTCCATAACATGGGAAAGGAAATAGTCAACCAAGTCCAGGAAGCACAGAGAATCTCATATATGATAAACCCAAGGAGGAACAGGCCAAGACACATATTAATCAAATTAACAAAAATTTAATACAAAGAAAACATATTAAAAGCAACAAGGGAAAAGCAGAAAAAAACATACAAGAGAATCCCTATAAGGTTATCAGCTGATTTTTGCAGCAGAAACACTGCAGGCCAGAAGGGAGTGGCATGATATATTTAAAGGGGTGAAAGGGAAAAACCTACAACCAAGAATACTCTACCCAGCAAGGCTCTCATTCAGATTTGATGGAGAAATCAAAAGCTTTACAGACAAGCAAAAGCTAAGAGAATTCAGCACCACCAAACCAGCTTTACAACAAATGCTAAAGGAACTTTTCTAGGTGGAAAACACACAAGAGAAGAGAACAAAACAGGAAGGGAAGAAAAAAGACCTACAAGAAAAAACCCAAAACAATTAAGAAAATGGCAATAGGAACATATTGATGATTACCTTAAATGTAAATGGATTAAATGCTCCAAGCAAAAGACATAGACTGGCTGAATGGATATAAAAACAAAACCTGTATATATGCTGTCTACAAAAGACCCACGTCAGACCTAGGGACACATACAAATTAAAAGTGAGGCTATGGATAAAGAATTTCCATGCAAATAGAAATCAAAAGAAGCTGGAGTGGCAATACTCATACTAAACAAAATAGACTTTTAAATAAAGACTGTTACAAAGGGCAAGGAAGGACAGTACATAATGATCAAGGGATCAAACAAGGAAGAAGATATAACAATTGTAAATATTTATGCACCCAACATAGGAGCACCTCACTATATGAGGCAAATGCTAACAGCCACAGAAGGGGAAATCAACAGTAACACAGCAATAGTGGAGAATTTTAAACCCCTCTTACACCAATGGACACATCATCCAGACAGAAAATTAATAAGGAAACACAAACCTTAAAGGACACATTAGACCAAATAGACTTAACTGGTATTTATAGGGCATTCCATCAGAAAGCAGCAGAATACACTTCCTTCTCAAGTGTACATGAAACATTCTCCAGGACAGTTCACACCTTAGATCACAAATCAAGCCTTAATAAATTTAAGAAAATTGAAATCATATCAAACATCTTTCCTGACCAAAACCCTCTGAAATTAGAAATCAATTACAGGAAAAAAGGAAACTGTAAAAAACACAAACACATGGAGGCTAAACAATATGTTATTATTAAATAACCAATGGGTCACTGAAGAAATCAAAGAGGAAATTAAAAAATACTGAGAGACAAATGAAAACAAAAACATGTTGATCCAAACCTATGGGACGTAGCAAAAGAAGTTCTAAGAGGGAAGTTTATAGCAATACAATCTTACCTCAGGAAACAAGAAAAATCTCAAATAAACAACTTAACCTTACAGCTCAAACAACCAGAGAAAGAAGAAAAAACAAAACTCCAACTTAGTAGAAGGAAAGAAACCATAAAGATCAGAGCAGAAATAAATGACCTAGAGATGAAGAAAACAATAGAAAAGATCAATTAAACTAAAAGCTGGTTTTCTGAAAAGATAAACAAAATTGATAAACCTTTAGCTTGATTCATCAAGAAAAAGGGGAGAGGACTCAAATCAATAAAATTAGAAATGAAAAAGGAGAAGTTATAATGGACACTACAGAAATACAAAGAATTATAACAGACTACTACAGGAAACTATAAGCCAATAAAATGGACAACCTAGAAGAAATGGGCAAATTCCTAGAACAGTGCAAACATCCAAGACTGAACCAGGAAGAAATAGAAAATATGAACAGCCCAATCACAAGTATTGAAATTGAAAGTGCAATTAAAAAACTCACAAAAACAAAAGTCCAGGACCAGATGGCTTCACAGATGAATTCTATCAAACATTTAGAGAAGATTTAACATCTACCCTTCTGAAACTCTTCCAAAAATTGCAGAGGAAGGAACATTGCCAAGCTCATTCTATGAGGCCACTATCACCCTGATACCAAAACCAGACAAAGACATCACAAAAAAAGAAAATTACAGGTCAATATTACTGATGAACACAGACAAAAAACTTCTCAACAAAATACTAGCAAACAGAATCCAACAACACATTAAAAGGATCATACACCCTGATCAAGTGGGATTTATCCCAGGGATGCAAGGATTCTTCAATATATGCAAATCAGTCAATGTGATACACTATACTAACAAATTGAAGAATAAAAACCATATAATTATCTCAATAGATGCAGAAAAAAATCTGCATCTGACAAAATTCAACACCATTTATGGTAAAAAACTCTCCAGAAAATGCGCATAGAGGGAACCTACCTCAACATAATAAATGACATATATGACAGACTTACAGCTAACATCACACTCAATAGTGAAAAGCTGACAGCACTTCCTCTAAGATCAGGAACAAGACAAGGATGTCCACTCTTGCCACTTTTATTCAACATAGTTTTGGAAGTTTTAGCCACAGAGAATAAAAAGATGTAAAAGAATCCAAATTGGAAAAAAAGAAGTAAAACTATCTGTTTGCAGATGACATGATACTATACATAGAAAACCCTAAAGATGCTACCAGAAAACTACGAGAGTTCATCAATGAATTTGGCAAAGTGCTAGGATACAAAAGTAATACACAGAAAACCCTTGCATCCCTATACACTAACAACAAAAGATCAGAAAGAGAGATTAAGGAAACAATTGTATTTACCATTGCATCAAAAAAAAAAAAAAAGGTACCTAGGAATAAACCTACCTAAGGATACAAAAGACCTGTATTCCGAAAACTATAAGACACTGATAAAAGAAATTGAAATGACACAAAGAGATGGAGAAATATACCATACTCTTGGATTGGAAGAATCAATATTGTCAAATGACTATACTATGCAAAGCAATCTACGGATTCAATGCAATCTCTATCAAAGACATTTTTCACAAAATTAGAACAAAAGAATGTACAATTTGTATGGAAACACAAAAGACCCCTAATAGCCAAAGCAATCTTGAGAAAGAAGAATGGAGCTGGAGGAATCAGGCTCCATGACTTCAGACTATACTACAAAGGTACAGAAATCAAAACAGTATGGTACTGGCACAAAAACAGAAATATAGATCAATGGAACAGGGTAGAAAGTCCAGAGGTAAACCCATGCACCCATGGCCACCTAATCTATGACATAGGAGACAAGAATGTACAATGGAGAAAAGACAGTTTCTTCAATAAGTGGTGCTGGGAAAACTGGACAGCTACATATAAAAGAATGAAATTAGAACACTGTCTAACACCATACACAAAAATAAACTCAAAATGGATTAAAGGCTTAAATGTTAGGCCAGATACTATAAAACTCTTAGAGGAAAACATAGGCAGAACACTCTCTGACATAAATCATGGCAAGATCATTTTTGATCCACCACGTAATGAAAATAAAAACAAAAATAAACAAATGGGACCTAATAAACTTAAAAACTTTTGCACAGCAAACAAAACCATAAACAAAACAAAAAGACAGTCCTCAGAATGGGAGAAAATATTTGCAAATGAAGCAACTTACAAGGGATTTATCTCCAAAATATGCAAACAGCTCATGGAGCTCAATATCAAAAAAACGAACACCCCACTCAAAAAATGGGCAGAGGACCGAAATAGACATCTCTCCAAGATGGCCAACAAGCACATGAAAGGATGCTCAACATCACTAGTTACAAGAGAAATGCAAATCAAAACTACAAAGAGGTATCACCTCACACCAGTCAGAATGGCCATCATCAAAAAATCTACAAACAATAAATGCTGGAGAGGGTGTGGAGGAAAGGGAACCCTCCTACCTTGTTGGTGGAAATGTAAATTGATACAGCCACTATGGAGAACAGTATGGAGGTTCCTTAGAAAACTAAAAATAGAGTTACCATATGATCCAGCAATCCCACTCCTGGTCATATATCCAGAGAATACAATGGTTCAAAAGGATACATGCACCGAGTGTTCAGTACAGTGCTGTTTACAATAGCCAAGACATGGAAGCAACTTAGATGTCCATTGACAGATGAATGAATAAAGGAGGTATGGTAGATATATACAATGGAATATTACTCACACATAAAAAAGAAGGAAATAATACCATTTGCAGCAATGTGGATGGACCTGGAGATTGTCATACTAAAGTCAGTTAGAGAAAGACAAATATCATCTGGCATTGCTTATATGCAGAATCTAAAAAAAAAATAATACAAATGAACTTATTTAAAAAACAATAATAGACTTAGAGATTTAGAAAACAAACATGGCTATCAAAGGGGGAAAAGAGGGGAGAGGGAGGGATAAATTTGGAGGTTGAGATTAAGTTATACACACTACTATATATAAAATAGATAATGAGCAAGGACCTACTTATATAGCATAGGTAACTGTACTCAATATGTTTTAATAACGTAACAAACGAAGAATCTGAAGAAAGTGTATGCAAATATATTTGCATATATAGCTGTATATATATATATATGTGTGTGTGTGTGTGTGTGTGTGTATATGAAATGGATTGGTCTGTTGTACACCTGAAACACAATATTGTAAATCAACTATACTTCAATAAAAATTTTTTTATAAAAGAAATTATTACCAATAAAAATGTTTCAGCTACACTGATCATGTAAATGTGCTACTTTTTAATTTCAAAGAAAATATAGACGAATATATTTATGCACTCCAGATAGGAACATATTTCAAAAATTAGACACAAAAAGTTTGGTATATTTTACCTCATTGAAGTTAAAAACTCTTTGCAGCAGAAGATATAAAGAGCTTTAAAAGGCAAAACAAACACTAGCAGAAGGTATTTGTATTTCCTAAAAGCAACAAAGGATTGAAACTACAGTTTATAATGTACCACTACAAAGACTAACAGAAATATGGGATTGTTATGCCAGGAGGCAAATCCTGGAAAAGAAAACATTATATTAAAGTATATTCAGCCTCACCAATCATCAAGAAAATTCCTAGTCAAACAACGAGATGCTATTTTCCACCCATAAATTTGGCAATTTTTTTAAGATCTGACAATGTGGCCAAACCAGAACTCTCATACGCTATTGAAAATGACTATTTTGTACAACCACTTTAGAGAGCCATTTTGCAATATTTTGAAAAATTGGAAGAGTATACATTCTTCCATGAAGCAGTTCCCACTTTTAGAGTAAACTTACGCAATTCTACTTTTAGAGAAAACAATGGCATATTGTACAACAGTAAAATAACAATAACAACAAAACAAAACCTAGTGTTATATCTATCTATCCACATTAACCAAATACAATTTGATTACAACAATACAACACAACAAAAATATTGCCAAATGATATTACAGTGTAATATGGTATGTAAGATTGAAAAATATGCTAAACAATGCTATGTATTATTTTTGGATAGAAAGATAGTAATATTTTTTAAAGCTAGTACTCCTTTTGTGATAATTTTGTGATGGTTATGTGAGATGTTATCATGAGAGATAGAAGGGAACTCTTTGCACTGTTTCTGAAACTTCTCTGTACGTTTAAAATTAGCTCAAAATAAGAAGCCTAAATAAAAATTAAGTAATACATCTTGAAAATCACACACACAAACATCAACATTTTGCTTTCTCAAGGGAGTAACAAAGAGAAATGGTGCTGAAAGGATATATGGTTCCAACACAACTTTAATGTGTTTGTCTTTAAAACTCTGAAGCATTTATAGCAAAATGTTAAGATTCGTTAAATCGTTATATTACCACCTCTGTTACTCATGGCTACTAGTGGCAATATGACTTGCTTTTAAATTATATTTCACTAGAAATGTCTTTTTCTTTAAATGGGCTAGTTCTATATCCTTTTATGAGTGTCTAAAAATACATTTGATTATGTTAATTTTTCTTTTTGCAATTTCAAAGGTAAAAAATGTCAGCTTTTAAAATGTATTTATTTTTAATTTGCTTGGTACATATCATAGAGACATTCAGTCTCAAAGTGTAAGAATTTTAGCTATTAAAAGTCAGATTTTATAAAATAAAGAAATGACTTTTAGTCATGTTACACTTATTAGCTAAAGTAATTTTCAGATTACCTATTTAGATAATTGCAGCTACTGGAAACTTATAATGGAGCACTGTTTTATTAGATATTAAAATTAACAAGAAAAGGGTAAAATTAAAGGGTGAAAGTTGTGCATAGGGAATCAGCAAGCAGTAAGGCAAGGAATAATTTTTATGGTCCAAAGGAAGAGAGAGGGTAACGTTAATTATGGAGAACAAAATCTGGAGTGAGTCATGATTAGTGCTGAGGAAAAGAGAACATGAGATCTCTCGCTTAAGTTGCAGGCTGTAAATTCGTTTCAATATGGCTTCCATAAATTCACAATTTCCTAAGATATTGGAGTTTCTCATAGAAGATGGCCTATGGCAGGTGTTGGGGAGGAACACAACTTTTCCTTCACCCTTTTATGTTTTGGTCAGTGAGCTACAAATTAAACTGAACAAAAAAATAGCTTAACAAGAGAAAAGGCAATTTTTTTTTTTTTAATGGAAAAGGGGAAACCTTCACGGAAAAGCAGTGAAGACCTAAAGAAGTAGTTAGACCCAGGGACTTATATACAATTTTAACAAAGGGTGATAAATTATAGAGAAATGGTTCAACAAAGGAAAGCGTTTTGGGCTTCTAGAAACAGTAAATTGTGGGGAGGAAAATATATGGGAAAACTAATGGAAGATAAAGGTTCTTTAGTAATGTGTTGTTTATGCAGATTCATTTCAGTGTTATCTTCATATCCGGTGATGATGATTGTTCCTGGTACAAGAGAGGGGACACCTTCAAAAGGGAAATTTATGTCCACTTTTCAGGTAGATAGGAGGAGAGCAGAGAGCTTCTCCTGCATCTGCCGTGTCCCAGCTTGCTTCAGCTCAAAATAATCCTCATGCTAAAGTGGCATGTTTTGGGATGGCATGATTATTCTAAAGTCTCTTACCCCACAACATCAACCAAGGCCAAATCTAGAAGGTAATGACATACTTGAACAAGAGACATTGGAACCGTGGGTAGAGGCTTCTTAATATAAGGAGTAGAAAAATTCATGAGGAGCATTATGCTAGAGAAAGAAAAAATGTGTAGAACATTCTATTGAAGTTCTACAAAGTCAATACACAGTGTGGTTCAGGTCTTGGAGGCAGATAACTTACAAGGAGAACTCAAGAATCTTCAGCCAACAGTGTTAGGATTATTCACAGGTTGAATGCTGCCCAGTTCTTCTTATATGTGTCCAAATAGCTGACAACAATATTCCCAAGAAACATGGGCAAATACTAGGATTCCCATGTTGAGAATCAGACTTACCAAGAAAGTAGCCGAAAAGTTTTCTGCAAGGTGTTCAGGCTCAAGAGACTGCCCTGGTAGATCATGTTAGATGGTCTGACAAGGTTTCTGTTTGCATAATCAGAAACTGCTGGACCATGTCCATGTGAAAGAGAGTTAGGGCCAATGTTTATCATAAAACTAGAAACCTATTGTGGACTCTCAAAGTATTTTAGTGAGTCTGATTAGGAATTGAGAGAAGGATGAATAGGAGACTGGCAAATTGATACAGCTCTTAGAGGACAGAGCAATTGTAGAGATTTGAGGTGGACTTTGGGAACAGATAGTGATTCAGATATAAATAAATGTCCCAATATTGGATCACTGCAAAATAAGGTGTCAGTAGGTGAGTGAGGGTGGGGATAGTGAGATTACTAATCCCTGATCAGGATCATTTTTGTGTTAAATGTCAGTTTAAACATAATTACATATATTTCTTTTTTGATCCCTAGTTTAGTTGAGAGATTAGTTTATATCAGCTAGACTTAACAAACCATCCCAGAATTCAGTGTTTCACTTTAAAAAAAAAACAAAACCTGCTTATTTATCCCACTATTATATGGGTTGGCTGGGTGGTTCTTCTGTTCTGTGTTAGCTTTTCAGATCTCTGGCCAGCTGGTAGATCAGATGGTGGCTGGATGATCAAGGATGGCCACCCTCATATGTGTGACAGTTGGCAGGCTGTCTTCTGGGTTACTGGGCCACAAATCTCTCATTATCCAACAGGCCATCTTGGGACAGCCTCCGAGTGTCAAGAAAGATCTGGATCCAACAAACATCTTACAGGTCATGTTTACTAATGTCTCATTGGTCAATCCAAGTCACATGGCCAAGTCCATATTCAGGGGATGGAAGAATGAACTCACACTGATGGGAAGAACTGCAAAGGGGTTGCCCACATACATGGAGAGGAAGAATTTGCAACTTCTGCAATCAACACAGTTGTATAACTGATTATTAGCCTATCTCCAGTATTTCCTAAATAATACATTAAAATTTAGCCAGGCTTTTCGAAACTCACTTTCTTTTTTGTTCTATTTGTCTTATAATGTTTCTTGACAACCAATAGTTATCAGTGCCAATAATATCTGGCTTTACACATGAGGTATAAGTCAATCTATGTTTGATGGCAAAGAAATAAAATGAGACAGGAAAGGATTATCTAGTGGGAAAAAGATATAACAAAACTATGGAAAGGTTAGTGGATTTAAGGTACGGAACTGATTCTGTCACCTTCAAGGGTATAAACTTTTTCAGACTTAGCTCAAATAATGCTGATTTTTTTCTCACAAGTCTCTTGTGATTAGTTGCTATTAAGCCACTTTAATTGCCCCTCATTTCTATGTAAGCAATGTGACTGAAAAAATTTTTTTGTAGTTTTGACTTGAATGAGGAAGTTGTAAATGGCAACTAAAGAAAAAAAATCTGTGCCATAGTGTTAGAAGAGGCATTGTTCATAGAAAGTAATAAAAGAAAGTATACATATTAGAACTTTCCTTTCCTTTTGAGAGATCTATGGCATGAATTCAGCAGATGAAATCAATGTACTATGCATTATAAATAGGTCTTTGAGGGGCTGTATGGTGAATTCAGAATTCTTAAGAAAACAGTAGAGCACCTGTAGAAATAGGCAAGGAAACAAGTAAATTCAAGGTTCCTCTTGAAATATTGTTATAATTTGTAGGTGTGAAGATGCCTGTTATTATTTGAAAGGGCAACGTGTTTCAATTTCATATACTCACTGAGATGTGCTTTGTTTATTCTCAAATCATAAGCCTAAAAAACCAAGTTTACTGGAAATCAAGAAGTATCATTTATATATTCAACTTGCTGTTCTGATCTTTTCAGTATCACATATCTGGTTAAAAGTGCTGAGAGAGAGAGAGAGAGAGAGAGAGAGAGAGAGAGAGAGAGAGAGAATGTCCAAAGAAGTTATCCTAAAACAAACCATTATAAATGGTTTGTGAATGTAAATTTCCTAAGACAGAAATCGATGTACAGATTTTTCCTTGAGTTTTAATTACGTTGCTTTAAAAATGGCATAAGATAAATTATATTCCAGAATTTTTCAGTAGTCTTATTTGCAACACCTACTATAAAACAGTATGTGGCTTTGTCACTCTTGCAGAATAGCAGTCTCAGTAATACTTCACACCATATTCAAATGAATATTTTCAGCTCTTGCAAACCTCGTTAACTTGTTTTAGATTTCTACAAAGTATAATTTTCAATATGCAGTTCTGTTTTACTGACATTCTGATAAAACTAAATGTTAGCCAATACTCTCCTCCAACTACATACCAAGTTTCCTTTCCATCTCCTTAGACAATTTAAACCAGTAGTCTTTCTTTTTCTTTCCCTTCCCTCTCATGCAGTCTTTCTTGGATGATAGCATTCTTATTGTTGCTCTAGTGCACTAATCAATCTCCCCACAATTTTCAGTAACACTTCTCAACTCTCGATCTCTATTTTCACTTTCTTCTATAGCTTGATGACAGCCTGGATCACATCACTTTTTGGCACTTCTATCTAAAGTCCTTGAACTTAGTGTCCTTCCTCTCTGAACACATTTTGATGACATTGCATCAAGCCTATGTTATCATATCTATTAGCATGCTTTTTCCTTTATCTGAATTATAATTACTATCATACACTTCTTACTTCATTATTCAATTAGTTCTCTGTTGACCACACAGTTTTTCCAGGCCTGAACCAAGGGATGAGTCATTTAATATTTTCCTATCATTTTCCTATACTATCGAATGTTCCTCCCTATATTTTGTTTCTGACTGTACAAGTGCAGTTCCTGCAGAAAAATATGGATGGCCATATTTTCCCTTTTAGAGAGTTCAATCATTGTGATGATTCATACTGGGATCTTCACTATTATTATCCCAAGTCCAAATTTGCCAATTTATCTCCTCACTAACGGAATAGTGTGAAATCTCTAGACATTTACTGAAATTTTCCTTTTTATATTATTAATGTAAACTCATAACATACCAAAGTTGTTTTCCCACCTAAAAATCAGAACCCTTCCTATTTTCATTGTTAGTAAAATCATTACTTTTATTCCCAATCAGAATCTAAACTCACTTATTACTGTTTTTTACTTCCTCTACTCCTGTTTCACCTAAACCATTTATTCATCAAGTACATTTCCTATTCATTGTCATCATTATAGACCATGTTTTTACTCCTTCATTTCGGAATAACTGTTGATCTTCTTTGTACTTTCCCTTTCCCTGACGTAATTTTTTAAAAGTTTCTATCTATCATGAGCAATGCTTCCATTGAATTACTCTCTAAAATACTGCATCTCAAACTGTAATTTATTTATGTCTTCTCCAGGCATCGTGTGATCTCAATCTAGTTGCTCCATCTCACCAGAAATCTCTCTACTGTGTAAAATTGACCCTTTCCTCCAGACCTACGCACACCTTTTTGTCTCAACGTACATATTCTTTTCTAAAATTCCATACTCATGTTTAACTAGAATGGAAGAGATTTTATGGCTGTTCAGCTGGTCTCGACTTTGTGGGATTTTTATCATTCAGTTCACATCCCTCCACAGCATTAAGAGATGTGGGTTTTTTCTAGAACTGCAAGCCAGAGTGATCTCCCTCTTAACATTCAGGATTTGTCATGTGTGCTTCACACATCCTTACCACTCCCTTAATTACGGCCACATGCTTTTCTTTTGTTTCATTCATTTTTTTTTTTTTTGCGGTACGTGGGCCTCTCACTACTGTGGCCTCTCCCGCTGCGGAGCACAGGCTCCAGACGCACAGGCCCAGCCGCCATGGCTCATGGGCCCAGTGGCATGCGGGATCTTCCCGGACCAGGGCACGAACCCACATCCCCTGCATCAGCAGGCAGACTCCCAACCACTGCGCCACCAGGGAAGCCCTGTTTCATTCTTGTCTATATTATCTCCTCAAAGAAATGTCAAGTTCTTCTAGGCACAGTTCACTGCATATACCCTTTTATATACCCTTTATAACCTAAAAGAGAACTCAACACTTAGTGGGTAATAAAAATAGCTATTATGAACTTGCTATGTGTCAGCCATATAATTAGGTTGTGAAAGGACTTGTATTAAAGCTTCACTTGCAGAGTAAAAGCAATTCTTTGACTTATAATGCTTGCCTGGCTGGACTGTTGTAATTATTAGGGGGAAGGAGTGTAGAAACTTAAGTTTCTATGAGAAAGTATGAGAGGTAGTATAGGATACTGGTTAGAAGCAGGGATTCTAGAACCAGGATATCTACCTAGATTCAACCCAGCCCCTCCTTCACTGTTCAACACTTACAAGCTATATCTTTGGGTAAATAATTCACCTCTCCTTGCCTCCATTTCCTCTTTCAGAAAGAAAGATATAATGCTAGTTGCAATCTCAAGGACTGATGAGATTCAAAGAGTTAATAACATATGTTGCTTAGAATAGTGCCTAGTATTGGGAGTTCCCTGGTGACCTAGTGGTTAGGATTCTGGGCTTTCACTGCTATGGCCTAGGTTCAATCCCTGGCCAGGGAACTGAGATCCTTCAAGCCACTTGGTGTGGCTGAAATAAAATAAATAAATAAAAAAGAATAGTGCCTAGTATTTAGTAAGCACTCAACTAGCATAAACTATTTTGAGTTTTTGCCTTAATTTTCCTTAACAGACTCATTGTTTTTTAAAGCTACATCATTATAAGTTAATCTGGCCAGTATGCAAAATGACCACTATAGCATACAAAGATTTTCAAAAACTGATGTGATTTCTCCCTTCAAACTTTCAAATAATGTAAATGAAGAAAGTAGAGGGTCCCTAAGGAGAGGGACAACTGTGGGTGAAGAGAATGATAGCTCTTCAATTATTTAACAGTATTTATTGAGCTAATACACTCAACTGATATATCTTCTGGACACTGTAGGAGATTTTTCTTGGAATTACGTGACAGAAGGTACTCGTTCGATAATAATAGAATATGTTAATATGAGTAGCAAAAGTAAGTGAGGGAAGAAATGAAAAAAAAAAACAATAGACTGGAAGACAGAATGGTGGAAATAACTGCCGAGGAGCAGAATAAAGAAAAAATAATCAAAAGAATTGAAGACAATCTCAGAGACCTCTGGGACAACACTAAATGCAACAACGTTCAAATTATAGGGGTCTCAGAAGAAGAGAAAAAGAAAGGGTTTGAGAAAATATTCAGAGGGCTTATAGTTGAAAACTTACTTAACATGGGAAAGGAAATAAACCCAAGGAGGAACACGCTGAGCACATATTAATCAAACTAACAAAAAATTAATACTAAGAAAACATTAAAAGCAACAAGGGAAAAGCAAAAAATAACATACAAGGGAATCCCCATAAGGTTATCAGCTGATTTTTCAGCAGAAACTCTGCAGGCCAGAAGGGAGTGGCAGAATATACTTAAAGTGATGAAAGCAAAAAACCTACAACCAAGATTACTCTACCCAGCAAGGATCTCATTCAGATAAGACAGCGAAATCAAAAGCTTTACAGACAAGCAAAAGCTAAGAGAATTCAGCACCACCAAGCCAGCTCTACAACAAATGCTAAAGGAACTTCTCTAGGCGGTAGACACAAGAGAGGAAAAAGACCCACAAAAACAAACCTAAAATAATTAAGAAAATAGTAATAGGAACATACATATTGATAATTACCTTAAACATAAATGGATTAAATGCCCCAACTAAAAGACACAGACTAGCTGAATGGATCCAAAAACAAGACCCATATATATGCTGTCTGCAAGAGACTCACTTCAGATCTGCGGGCACATACAGACTGAAAGTGAGGCAATGGAAAAAGATATTCTATGTATATGGAAATCAAAACACAGCTGGAGTAGCAATACTCATATCAGATAAAATAGCCATTAAAATAAAGACTGTTACAAGAGATAAGGAAGGACACTACATAATGATCAAGGGATCAATCCAATAAGAAGATATAACAATTATAAATATTTATGCACCCAAAATAGGAGCACCTCAATACATAAGGCTAACAACCATAAAAGGGGAAATCAACAGTAACACAGTAATAGTAGAGACTTTAACACCCCACTGTTACCAATGGACAGATCATCCAAACAAAAAATAAATAAGGAAACCCAAGCTTTAAATGATACAACAGACCAGATAGATTTTATTAATATTTATAGGATATTCCACCCGAAAGTGGCAGAATACACTTTCTTCTCAAGTGCACACAGAACATTCTGCCAGATAGATCACATCCTGGGTCACAAATCAAGCCTCAGTAAATTTAAGAAAATTGAAATCATATCAAGCACCTTTTCTGACCACAAGGCTATGAGATATCAATTACAGGAAAAAAAAAAAAACGTAAAAAACACAAATACATGGAGGCTAAACAGTGTGCTACAAAATAACCAGGAGATCACTGAAGAAATCAAAGAGGAAATAACTAAATACATAGAAACAAATGACAACAAAAACACTATGACCTAAAACCTGTGGGACACAGCAAAAGCAGTTCTAAGAGGGAAGTTTATTGCAATTCAATCTCACCTCAAGAAACAAGAAAAATCTCAAATAAACAATTTAACCTAACACCTGAGGCAACTAGAGAAAGAAGAACAAAGAAAACCCAAAGCCAGTAGAAGGAATGAAATCATAAAGATCAGAGCAAAAATAAATGAATCTATAAATGAAGAAAACAATAACGAAATTCAATAAAACTAAAAGTTGGTTCTTTGAAAAGATAAAATTGATAAACCTTTAGCCAGACTCATCAAGAAAAAAAGAGAACGCAAACCAATAAAATTAGAAATGAAAAAGGAGAAATTACAACTGATACTGTACAAATACAAAGGATTATAAGAGACTACTACAAGCAATTATGTGCCAATAAAATGGATAACCTCGAAGAAATGCACAAATTCTTGGAAAGGTACAATTTTCCAAGACTAAACAAACCTGGAAGAATTAGAAAATATAAACAGACTTATCAAAGTAATGAAATTGAAACTGTAATTAAAATATTCCAGCAAGGGCTTCCCTGGTGGCGCAGTGGTTGAGAGTCCGCCTGCCGATGCATGGGACACAGGTTCGTGCCCCAGTCCGAGAAGATCCCACATGCCACGGAGCGGCTGGGCCCGTGAGCCATGGCTGCTGAGCCTGCACGTCCGGAGCCTGTGCTCCGCAATGGGAGAGGCCACAACAGTGAGAGGCCCGTGTACCACACACACACAAAAAAATCCAGCAAACAAAACTCCAGGACCAGATGGCTTCACAGGCGAATTCTATCACATTTAGAGAAGAGCTAATACCTATCCTTCTCAAGCTCTTCCAAAAAGTTGCAGAGGGAGGAACACTGCCAAATTTGTTCTATGAGTCTACCATCATATACCACAAAAAGAGAAAATTACAGACCAATATCACTCTAATAGATGCAAAATTCCCCAACAAAATACTAGCAAACAGAATCCAGCAACACATTAAAAGGATCATACACCATGATCAAGTGGGATTTGTCCCAGGAATTCAAGGTTTTTTCAGTATATGCAAATCAATCAATGTGATACACCATGTTAACAAATTAAGGATTGAAAACCATATGATCATCTCAATAGATGTAGAAAAAGCTTTTGACAAAATTCAACACCCATTTATGATAAAAACTCTCCAGAAAATGGGCATAGAGGGAATCTTCGTCAACATAATAAAGGACATATATGACAGAATCACAGCAAACGTCATTCTCAATGGTGAAAAACTGAAATCATTTCCACTAAGATCAGGAATAAGACAAGGATGTCCACTCTCACCACTCTTATTCAACATAGTTATGGAAGTCCTAGCCATGGCAATCAGAGAAGTAAAAGAAATTAAAGGAATACAAATTGGAAAAGAAGAAGTAAAACTTCTTCTTTTCCAATTTGTATTGGAAGAAGTAAAACTGTCACTGTTTGCAGATGACATGACACTATACATAGAAAATCCTAAAGATGCCACCAGAAAACTACTAGAACTATCAATGAATTTGGTAAGTTTGCAGGACACAAAATTAATGCACAGAAATCTCTTGCATTCCTATACACTAACAACAAAAGATCAGAAAGAGAAATTAAGGAAACAATCCCATTTACCATTGCAACAAATAATAAAATACCTAGGAATAAACCTACCTAAGGAGGCAAAAGACCTGTACTCAAAAAACTATAAAACACTGATGAAAGAAATCTAAGATGACATAAAAAGATGGAGAAATATACCATGAACAGATGGATTCTTCTTGGATTAGAAGAATCAATATTGTGAAAAAAAATACCCAAAGCAACCTACAGATTCAATGCAATCCCTATCAAATTACCAATGGCATTCTTCACAGAATTAGAACAAAAAATGATTACAATTTGTATGGAAACACAAAAGACCCTGAAGAGTAAAAGCAATCTTGAGGAAGAAAAATGGAGCTGGAAGAATCAGGCTCCCCAACTTCAAACTATACTACAAAGCTACAGTAATCAAGACAGGATGGTACTGGCACAAATACAGATCAATGGTACAGGATAGAAAGCCCAGAGATAAACCCACACACATATGGTCACCTAATTTATGACAAAGGATGCAAGAATATACAATGGAGAAAAGACAGCCTCTTCAATAAGTGGTACTGGGAAAACCAGACAGCTACATGTAACAGAATGAAATTAGAACATTCTTTAACATGATACACAAAGATAAATTCAAAACTGAGTAAAGACCTAAATGGAAGACTGGACACTATAAAACTCTTAGAGGAAAACATAGGAAAAACACTCTTTGACATAAACCACAGCTTGATCTTTTTTGACCCACCTCCTAGAGTAATAAAAATAAAAACAAAAATAAACAAATAGGACCTAATAAAACTTAAAACCTTTTGCACAGCAAAGGAAAGCATAAACAAGATGAAAAGACAACCCTCAGAATGGGAGAATATATTTGCAAATGAAGCAACAGACAATGGATTAAACTCCAAAATATATAAACAGCTCATGGAGCTCAATATCAAAAAAAACCAAACAATCCAATCAAAAAAATGGGTGGAAGACCTAAATAGACATCTCTCCAAGGAGGACATACAGATGGCCAACAAGCACATGAAAAGCTGCTCAACATCACTAGTTATTAGAGAAATGCAAGTCAAAACTACAATGAGGTATCACCTCACACAGGTCAGAATGGCCATAATCAAAAAATCTACAAACAATAAATGCTGGAGAGGGTGTGGAGAAAAGGGAACCCTTTTGCACTGTTGGTGGGAATGTAAATTGATACAGCCACTATGGAGAATAGTATGGAGGTCCTTAAAAAACTAAAAATAGAATTATCATATGACCCAGCAATCCCACTACTGGGAATATACCCTCAGAAGACCATAATTCAAAAGGAACCATGTAACCCCATTTTCATTGCAGCACTATTTACAATAGCCAGGACATGGAAATAACCTAAATGTCCAACAATGGATGAATGGATAAAGAAGATGTGGTACATATATACAATGGAATATTACTCAGCCATAAAAAGGAGCAAAATTGGGTCATTTGTGGAGATGTGGATGGACCTAGAGTCCATCAGTCCATACAGAGTCCATACAGAGTGAAGTAAGCCAGAAAGAGAAAAGCAAATATCGTATATTAACACATATATGTGGAATGTAGAAAAATGGTACAGATGAACATATTTGCAGGGCAGGAATAGAGACACAGACGTAGAGAAAGGATATGTGAACCCGGGGGGAAAGGGAGGGTGGGACGAATTGGGAGATTAGGATTGACATATATACACTACCATGCGTAAAAGAGATAGCTAGTGGGAACATTCTATAAAGCACAGGAAGCTCAGCTCAGTGCTCTGTGATGACCTAGATGGGTGCATGGGAGGGACGTCCAAGAGGGAGGGGGATATAGGTATACATATAGCTGATTCACTGCATTGTACAGCAGAAACTAACACAACATTGTAAAGCAATTATACTCCAATTTAAAAAATAAAAAAAAATAGTAATATATTCAAGATAACAGAATGAATTCTTATCTTTAGAAGCATTTGATTATCCAAAGATCCAAAGTGTTCCATCCTTTGCAACTTCAGGGCTGCTGACAATTTAAGTTTGGTTGAGTGCCAAGACAGAAACAACACTAAAACCTGAAAAAAAATTAAAAAGGAATGTTGGTATTAATATAAGTATGCATCAGATATACAGGAATGCCTTTATCATTGTAATAAAGCACATTTTCATAAGTTCCTTTTGTCTCATCCCTTTTGAATCTGCAGGATAATGTTGCTTAGACACCTATCTGTGTAGAGTGATAGCTAAGAACAGAATTATTCATTAAGCCATAAAATCTGAAAATGGCAAAACCTTTGTAGAGTGTAAAGTTCTGTGTTTTTGCTATATTCACAAAACCCTGGGATTTGAATGGGCTAGACAGTATGAAATGAATTGGCAAGGCAGGTCATCATATAGTAATGTGCATGGTTAGGATGACAGGAGTACTGAAGTCTGGAACAGCTAATGTCTGTGAAAAGTGCCTGTTAGTTTCACCTAATAGATAATAATAGAAAATAAGATTAATTTAGTCACCATTCAAAAAAGACATCTACAATAACCTTTCCCCTCTACCAATGTTAAGCAGAGAACAGAGTTCAGAGAAAAGATGAACATTTGTTTCAAAATTAATAAAAATAGAAGCATAATTTTCCAAGCAATTTCCACCAGAATGACATGAGCCATGTATTTATACTCAGAAGCCAAATTCAGTAATTGATTAAAGACCTCTCATATAGCATTAGACTCTTATTTATAATTTATTTTGTAAACTCAGTAACATTTTCCTCACACTCTGATTTACCTCCATTGCTATTATTAAAATGTATTCACAATGCAAGGGAGCAAACTGTGACTGATACTTGTATTTAGCACATTACATAATACAGTCTGTCATTCTGAAGAGGTATTAATGACAAATGAGTTATTTAAGCTATAGGAAGTGTAAATCAATGCATAAGTTTTCCACATACTCGAATGCAGGGGATTCTTTCTATGTAATTTGCATATATGAACACAGATTCAGAGATAAGGGAGGATAAGTCTATCTTCTGAATGTATACCCAAATTAAATAATTCTATTAGGATTTATTAAATGTCTACTCTGCTAAACAGTTGGAATGTATCGAGTGAGACATTCTGTCTCTTACCTCTAGATAAATATTGAATGTGCTGTTTCCTTACCTGTATTTCACTTACTTAACTTGTGTTCACACATCACACTTCAGTTTCACTTTCTCGATACCCACATGGTACACACACACATCCATGAAGTCAGAGATAAGCATGTCTTCCCAGTTTGCACAATTTGCTTCTAGCCTTATTTATAATATTATTCTATTTTTATTGAAACAGCTTCTTTGTTGTAAGAGGGCAGACAATGTGCCTTGCCCATCAGTGTATCTCCAGCCCAGCCCACTGTAGGCCCTCACGACACTGTGTTGACTGTTGTACAAATGACTTTGCGGCAGTCTGACCCTGGCTGCAGACTTGCTGGAACTTACTAAGCAATTAGTGATATTCACCAAAGGAAGGAGTCTTATGCTCTCTGAAAATCAAGATTCTTGCCCTCTTGGAATTTACAAGGTAGTAGAGAAAATTTTACCAGCAGAAATAACTACAAGTTAGTACGACACAAGGGTGGTATGAGTATAAACAGACTTTTACAGGCACTCAGAGTAAAATGAAATCTCTACCAGTCAGGATGATGAAAGGGGCTTTCTAGAGTAGATAGTCTGAACTACTAGTTTTGTCACATTATAATGAAGTATGACCAATAACCATAAGGATTAACTGATGACTTTTGCTTATAAATCAGGTTATTAATATTTTTTCTGAGAATAGTATTAAGCCAACAAACATTTATCTTACTTTAAAATCATCCGGTAACAGATGGATTCTTAAAATACAAGTGACTTCATAATATGACTTGCAGTTATATCCACATATGCCATTCCTGTTTCTGCTGTGCACGAAATTTCTTAGGCATAGCGTATAAATCAAATCCATACCACTGTTTACCTTACTTGGTGAGTATACACTATGTGCTCCTTTTATTACTGAGTTCCTTACAAAAGTGATTGGTTTAGTAGTAAAGCTAGAAAAGAATTTAGTGTCTGGATTGAATTATCCTAAAAAAAGATAAGCTTTACCTAAACTTAATATTTTCTTATCTTTGCGGAGACAGAATCACAGTTAGTTATCAAGTAGTTTAATACTTTTGCACAAGATAATATTGCAGTCTGAAATTATCACCTCCCTATAGACTCTGTTAAATTAGCCTTTTTATTCTTGCCTTAATTCAATTTGTCAAATATTCTTTTAGTATCTACCATGAACACAATCTGCTTACTCTCATTTAAAATGAAATATTAAAGGTTCTATCATTTAATAAGTAATAGTATGTTTTTACTTGCACTCATCTCTTTAGCAGGACTTTACATCAAGGTTTAGAAAACCATATACATCATATTTATTTATTCTTCATAGAAAGTATTGAAGTGTTTTATTTCACTGATATGAAAATATCCTTTGTTAACATGAGCAGTTACTCGTGACTTTAGGTGTGAATAGATTAATAAATAATGCTCATGTATCAATTCTTTTGCTTTTCCTTTATTTCAAAAATATTTATTGTGGGGCTTCCCTGGTGGCGCAGTGATTGAGAGTCTGCCTGCTGATGCAGGGGACACAGGTTTGTGCCCCGGTCCGGGAAGATCCCACATGCCGCGGAGCGGCTGGGCCCGTGAGCCATGGCTGCTGAGCCTGCGCGTCCGGAGCCTGTGCTCTGCAATGGGAGAGGCCACAACAGTGAGAGGCCCGCGTACAGCAAAAAATAAATAAATATATATATACATATATATATATAGTGCATTTAATATATTACGCTAAGTATTATGGGAAATGTGATTTCCTATTTCTTCAGCACTCTTCACTTGGAACGTCAGAAATAATGTAATTTAAGTATGATAATACTGGCAAAAATGGTTAGCATTGAAAACATGAGCCATAAGCCAAATAAATCTTCTCTTTGTTAACCATCATGAATCAGGTAACATTTTTGGTCAATAATGCTAATAAAGCCACTTTTATTGAGTCACATCTTCTCATGACTTATGCCCCATGTAGCGCAACTTTACACGTTTAATGCAACAAACCATTTCATGCAGCGTTGCCACTGAAATTCCACAAAATCAATAGTGTCATTTGCACGATTTTGGGACTACTAGTATTTTGTGTTAAAGAGTTACAAATCATATTTAAAGGTTCAAATATGATATCTAAATCTTTCTTTACCCATTGCCATCACAAAATTAGATTTTTAGAGATTTGTCTTATGCATTTTGGTAATATCAAAATCAGGGTCACATTATCCAGTCCTCATAATGTCTATTGATACCAGAGATATTTGGTAAGTTAGTATTCAGTTACGATTAAAATCATGGACTTTGGAATAAGTGAGGCTTGGATTCAAGTTTAGGTTCTGTTCACCACTGTAATATAATCTGTTTAAGCCTTAACTGAAAATTAGGAAAATATTTGCATTAACCATCAGTTTGTATGAGTATTAATGAAAACAATGACAATAGAGCACTTACCACAGTGCCTGGCCCAAACTATTCCAGTTAAGCACCAGTAGTTTTTGATTGTAAAGGTGAAGTGAATCTTAATTCAGTCTGAAGCAGCCACTGAAGAAAGTTTGTTGCTGTTTTGACAAAGTCACAGTGCACAAGGGTTGCTGACTTACTTTTTTTCCCCTGATTCCTATAACACTAAATGTGCCAATTATTTTTAACTTCATTCTTTCCTTGTTAGACTGATATTCATTTTTCTTTATTATCAAAGCTCATCATTATGAGTTTTTATTCCAGAGTGCTAAGGATGCTGAGGAAAAGGATAGCTCAAACCTGCTCTTGAAGTAATCCCACTCTTGTTCTGACCAGACAGATGAACAAACATATAAGTTTTTTTAATGTTCTTTGTTATGGATCAAATTATGTCCCCTTCCCCAATCCCCTAAATTTATGTGCTAAAATCCTAACTCCCAGTACCTCAGAATGTGACTGTATTTGGAGATAGGGCCTTCAAAGAGGAGAAAATAAGGTAATATGGGTGGGCCCTAATTCAGTATGACTGATGTCCTTATAAGAGGAAGATATTAGGACACAGACAACACAGCAAAGACCATGTGAGGACACAGCACGAACATAGCCAAGAAGAGAGGCCTCAGAAGAAACCAAACCTGCCGACACTTTGATCTTGGACCTCCAGCCACCAGAACTGTGAGAAAATGAGTTTTCTTGTTTAAGCCTCCTCGTCTGTGTTAGCAAACTAATACAATATTCAAAGGCAGGGACCAGTAGATTACTTTTAGGAGAAAACATATACATAGAGTTGGAACTAGTTATATGTAGAACACTTGTTTTTGATTCCTTAATGGAAAATAAAAATGTAATGTCTTGTCCTATCTTAAATGCTAATATGTTCTGAGGTTTTAAAAGTATTAAGACCTCTGCTAATTTTGAAAAATCTCATAGGTAAGAATTGAACTCTACAACCTAAAAATTTAGTAACTAAATCAGAAAATTTAGTAACTCTAAAGTACCTACTAAAATTTAGTAACTCTAAAGTACCTACTAAAATTCCACAAAATTTTATTAGTTTCTCATTCCAAAGTAAAGGTATTTTATGAGAGAAAACACACAGAAACATATGATTCCATAGTTTTCTTTGCCATCATCTTAAAACTCTTTCTATTCCTGTCCTCATAATTCTCAGTAAATGTATTTTCTCCTTATCTTACAGGCCAAAAATAGAATGTCTAAGAAAATATCCTCAGTTTTTCTCATTTTCATTTACAGAATTAATCAGCTTTATTGAGATGTGGTGGATAAGAATCTGGACTCTAAAATGATTCCTTGGTTCAAATCATGGCTCTCCTCCTTAGTAATTGTATAAGTTCTGCAAATTATTAACCCATCTGTGTCTCAGCGTACTCATCAATAAAATAAGGATAATAATAGTGCCTATTACAACATATCAAGGACTTTGAACAGAGATATACATGCGTATGTGTATCTGTGTGTATGTATGTGTGTGTGTGTGTATATATTTCAAATAATGTCAACGATTATTACTTACCATTATTATTATTATTTATCCTGATTTACCCATTTTAATCTTCCACTTTTTAATTTTAGAAGGTGGACTTTCAGCTCTAAACTTTACAGCTAAACCCTTTTTCTCCTTGTCCCAAGAAATGCCTACTCTTTATTCTCCTACATGTTTCATTTCTCCTTCCCAGTAGCTATCCTCCTAAACCTAAAATCATGCTTATTCTTCATACTAAAAATAAAAGCATGAACAAACCTCTCTCTTTCTCAGCTTTCCACTATCCTCTTCACCTTTCCTTTCACAACATTTTTTAAACGAGTAATCTGTACCCACTGACTCATTCTCATACTCCATCAACCATTGCTATTTGTCATGTGCTCACTCATATCTGATAACAGACACCAATGACTTTCTGCTTGGCAAAGCCAGTGACCTTATCTCATTTGAAATTGTTGACCACTCTCTACTTCTGATAATCCATTTCTCCATTGAGGCCCGTGACACCATTTCGTCCATGACACTTGGTTCTCCTAGTTCTCAGGCTACTCTTTTTTTAAAGATCTTTGCTAGATATCTACAAAGCTGCTTTTCTTCCCTAGGAAGTAGCAGTATTGTATGTATGACTGCATGATATTCACCGGAAAAGAATTGCAATGATGGTCCATTTGGTTTTGGTACATTGATATTTTTATTTGAAAATCATGTTTTGAAATATTAACTAAAAACTTAAAATGCTATTTGCACTATCCCTAATGTTTAGGATAGTGTTTGGTACACAATAGGTACACAATAAATATTTGGTACGTGAAAGAGTTTAATTTTTTTCTATGATCTTTTGTATCTCACAATCTATGTGATCAAGGAAAAATGTACTATGTAATATAAGGGAATAAATGATTAACTGATGGCTATTTGGGACCATAAGTTAGGTAAATAGAAATCTAGCTACCTTTTTAAAATTGTGTTTAGCTAAATTTATTTTTAAATAATTTTTAAAAACCCAAATCTCATATGCATTTTTCACCTTTCCCCAATCTGAAATTATAATACCTATTTAATTTCAAAAAGTGAAAATTGTAATGAAAAGATCAATTTTGTGAGAAGAAAGTCTCAAAATGTCCACTTTTATGTGATTGCATGTCTTACAAACTCCTTAATCTGTTTTGAATTTATTTTTGTGCATGGCATGAGAGTAATCCAGTTTGATTCTTTTGCATGTCCATGGACAGCTGTCCAACTGTCCCAAATCATTTACTGAAGAGGATGTCTTTTCCCCATTGTATATTCTCATCATATGCCTCCTTTGTTGTACATTAATAGACCATAAAAATGTCGGTTTATTTCTGGGCTCTCTATTCTGGTCCATTGATGTATATGTCTATTTTTGTGCCAGTACTGTATGATTTTGATGACTGTAGCTTTGTAGTATAGTTTGAAATCAGGGAGCATACCTCCAGCTTTGTTCTTCTTTCTTAAGATTGTTTTGACTATTTGACTATTTTGACTTTTGTCGTTCCATACAAAATTTAGAATTATTTGTACCAGCTCTATGAAAAAAACAAAAATGCCATTGGTATTCTGATAGGGATTGAACTGAATCTATAGATTGCCTTGAGTAGTATGGTCATTTTAACAATATTAATTTTTCCTATTCATGAACATTATATATATTTCCATCTATTTGTGTCATCTTCATTTCTTTCCTGTCTTATAGTTTTCCAAATACAGATATTTTACCTCTTTAGATTTATTCCCATGTATTTTGTTCTTTTTGATGCAATTGTAAATAGAATCTTAAAAAAATTTTTTTTCTTTCTGATAGTTCATTGTTGGTATATAGAAATGCAACAAATTTCTGTATATTAATTTTGTATAATGTCCTGCAACTTGACTGAGATCATTCATGAGTTCTAGTAATTTTTTCGTGGTATCTTGAGGATTGTCTTTCTATAGTATCATGTCATTTGCAATCAGTGGTAGTTTTACTTCTCCCTTCCAAACTGGATATCTTTTATTTCTTTTACTTGTCTGATTGCTAGGACTGTGGCTAGGACTTCCAATACTAAAAGTGGTGAGAGTGGGCATCCTTGTTTTGTTCCAGATCTTGGAGGAAATGCTTTCCTCTTTTCATCACTGAGTATTATGTTACACATGGGCTTGTTGTGTATATGCCTTTATTATGTTGAGATATGTTTCCTTTATACCCTTTTTCTGGAGATTTTTTTTGTCATAAATGTATGCTGAACTTTGTCAAAATCTTCTCCTGCATCTATTGAGATCATCATATGAGTTATATTCTTCAATTTGTTTATGTGATATACCACATTAATTGATCTGCAGACATTGAACCATCCTTGCAACCCTGGGGTAAAACTCACTTGATAATGATAAATGATCCTTTTAGTGTATTACTGCATTTGGTTTGCTAATATTTTGTTGAGGTATTTTACACATGGTATTCTTATTTTACCTAGAACTTAATTATAATATGATTATCTGCTGTGGGAGTTAGATTATACACCTACTTCTTTATCTGAATAAATCAGCTTTAAGAGATTAAGTGTTAATCTTCGTAAACTTTGGGAAAACTCTCACACAGAAATGTTCCAACAGAACACTGGCTATTGTTTGTATGAAAACCTGGCTTTGATTTTAAGCTTAATGGGGTTTTCATATCAAGGCTATTTACATTTATTTTATTTATTCTACATTCCCTAGTGATATTTATCACATCTTAAAAAGGAGATCAACTTCTCTGTATTTTTTTTGAAACAGTAACTCCAACTTACATTAGAAACAGAGACATTGAGGTGACAGTCTGTAATGAGAGCTGAATAGTGGTCTCATGCTTACCTAATTTTTAAATAACTTTTCAGACAATAAATTTATATTTATTAAAACATATCATAATGGAGGCCATCCTAGGGCCAGTGATGAGGATGATAAAAACAGTGCTTTAAGAAGCCATAGGAGAGAGGGAAAAATGATGGCAGAGTAGGAGGACCTTGAGCTCACCTCCTCTCATGAACTCAGAAAAATACAACTAACTGTGAAGGAACCATCAATAAAAAAGAGTGGAATCTATAAAAAATACATTCCTCATCCAAATACATAAAGAAGAAACCACGAGATGGTAGGAGGAGCACACTCATGATATTCTCAAATACCATAACACCCAGGTTCGCAGCTCACAAACTGGAGAACAGTTATACTGCCTGAGTTCTCCCACAGGATTGAGAACTCTGAGCCTCACACCAGGCTCCCAAGCTCAGGGGTTTGGTACTGGGAGGAGAAGCCCCCAGAGCATTTGGCTTTGAGGTCCAGCAGGGCTTGTCCACAGGAGCCCCACAGGACTGGAGGAGACAGAAACTCCTCTCTTGGAGGGTGAACTAAAGGTCCCACATGCACCAAGTCCCAGGGTAAAAGCAGTGACTCCACAGGAGCCTGGGCCAGATGTACCTGCTGGTCTTGAAGGGTGTCCTTGGGAGGCAGGGGGTGACTGTGGCTCTGTTTGGGGTCATAAAAGGTGGTGGCAGACAGAGCAGGGACCTATGTGAACTCTGGCTGAAAGTAGATAGTTTAGGTCCTTGGCATCAAGACCTGGTCCCATCCAACACCCTGTAAGCTTCAGTGCTGGGATGCCTCAGGCCAAACAAACAACAGGGTAGGAACGCAGCCTCACCCATCAGCAGATAGATTGCCTAAAGATGTCCTGAGCCCACAGCCACCTCTAGACACACCACTTGATACCTCCCTGACCACCAGAGTGCCAAGACTCAGCTCCAACCACCAGTGCGGAGGCACCAGCCCCTCCCACCAGGAAACCTACACAAGCCTCTAGCCCAGCCTCACTCACCAGGGGGCAGTCACCAGAAGCAAGAAACCTAAGATCTTGCAGCCTGGTGAATTGAGTTGCAAACACAAGTCAGAACCTAGGACTAGCCCAGCTGGTCCTAGGCCCTTGAGTGAAGAGAGGGGAGTACACTGCTGGGACACATAGATATCCCCTATAGAGAACCATTTATCCAACGTCAAGAAATGGTACTAACATACCACATACATAAAAATACAAATAGAAATTTAAACAAAATGAGATGGCAAAGGAATATGTTCCAGATGAAAGAACAAGATAAACCCCCAGAAGAACAACTAAGTGAAGTGGATATAGGCAATCTACCCAAGAAAGAGTTCAGAGTAATGATTGTAAAGATGATCCAAGAACTTGAGAAACAAACGGATGTGCAGAGCAAGAAGTTACAAGCTTTTAGCTAAGAGTTAGAAAATATAAAGAACAATCAGAGTTGAAGAATACAATAATTGAAATGAAAAATACAGTGGAACAAATCAATAGCAGAATAAGTGAGGCAGAAGAACGAATCAGTGAGCTGGAAGACACAGTGGTGGAAATCACTGCCATGGAACGGAATAAAGAAAAAGGAGTAAAAAGAAATGAGGACAGTTTAAGAGACCTCTGAGACAGCATCAAATGTACTAACATTCACATTATAGGGGTCCCATAGGGAGAGAAAGGGCCTGAGAAAATAGTTGAAGAGACAATAGCTGAAAAATTCCCTAACATGGGAAAGGAAACAGTCACCCATGTCCAGGTAGCACAGAGTCCCATACAGGATTAATTCAAGGAGGAACACACTGAGACGCAGAGTAATGAAACTGACAAAAATTAAAGACAAAGAGAAAATATTTAAAGCAACAAGGGTAAAGCAACAAATAACATACAAGTCAATCCCCATAAGACCATCAGATGATTTTTCAGTAGAAACTCTGCAAGCCAGAAGGGAGAGGTGCAATATATTTAAATTAATGAAAGGGGAAAACCTACAAGCAACAATACTCTACCCAGCAAGGCTCTCCTTCAGATTTGATGGAGAAATCAAAAGCTTTACAGACAAGCAAAACTAAAAGAATTCAGCACCACCAAACCAGCTTTACAACGAATGCTAAAGGAACTTCTTTAGGCAGAAAATAAAAGCACACAACTAGAAAGAAGAAAATTACAAAATGGGAAAGCTCACTGGTAAAGGCAAACATATAGTAAAGGTAGGAAATCACTTACACACAAATGTGATATAAAAACCATTATGTATAAGAGGAGGAGTGTACAAATGCAGGATAATTAAGGAGGAGTGTACAAATGCAGGATAAAAACCAGTAATTATAAGAGGGGGAGTGTACAAATGCAGGATATTTGAAATGCATTTGAAATTAAGAGATGAGCAACTTAAATCATGTATACATATAGACTGCTATATCAAAATTTCATGGTAACTGCAAATAAATAACCTATAATAGATATATACACAAAAAAGAAAAAGGAAGCTAAACACAACAGGAAAGATGGTCATCAAATCATAATGGAAGAGAACAAAAGAGGAAAGGAAGAATAAAAATCTATAAAAATAAATCCAAAATAATTAACAAAATGGTAATAAGAACATACATATTGAAAATTACCTTAAATGTAAATGGATTAAATGCTCTAACCAAAACACATAGACTGAATGGATAAAAAAATAAGACCTGTATATATGCTGTCTACAAGAGACCGCTTCAGTTCTAGAGACACACACAGACTGAAAGTGAAAGGATGTAAAAAGGTATTCCATGCAAATGGAACTCAGAAGAAAGCTGAAGTAACAATACACATATAAGACAAAATAGACTTTAAAATAAAGACTGTTGCAAGAGACAGAGAAGGACACTACATAATGATCAAGGGATTAATCCAAAAAGAAGATATAACAATTGTAAATATATATAGGTACCCAACTCAGTATATAAGGCAAATTCTAACAGCCATAAAAGGAGAAATCAACAGTAACACAACAATAGTGGGGGAATTTAACACCCCACTTTCATTAATGGACAGATAGTCCAGACAGAAGATCAATAAGGAAACACAGGCCTTAAATGACATGTTAGACCAGATGGACTTATTTGATATTTATAGAGTGTTCCTTCTAAAAGATGCAGAATACATATTCTTTTCAAGTGCACATGGAACCTTCTCCAGACAGATCACATGCTGGCCCACAAAGCAAGCCCCAGTGAATTTAAGAAAATTGAAATCATATCAAGCATCTTTTCCAACCACAACACTATGAGATTAGAAATCAACTACACGGGAAAAAAATGTATAAAACACAAATATACGGAGGATAAACAATATGCTACTAAACAACCAGTGGTCACTGAAAAAAATCAAAGAGGAACCCAGAGAAAAATGAAAACAAAAACACAATGATCTAAAACCTATGCGATGCAGCAAAACCAATTCTAAGAGGGAAGTTTATAGTGACACAAGCTTACCTCGAGAAACAAGAAAAACCTCAAACAACCTAACCTTACACCTAAAGCAACTAGAGAAAGAAGAACAAACAAAACGCAAAGTTAGTAGAAGTAAAGAAATCATAACGATCAGAGCAGAAATAAATGAAATAGAGAAAAAGAAAACAATACAAAAGATCAATGAAACTAAAAGCTGGTTCTTGAAAAGATAAACAAAATTGATAAACCTTTAGCCAGACTCATCAAGAAAAAAAGGGAGAGGGCCCAAATCAATAAAATTAGAAATGATAAATGAGAAGTTACAATGGACACCACAGAAATACAAAAGACCATAAGAGACTACTACAGACAACTCTGTGCCATTAAACCGACAACCTGGAAGAAATGGACAAATTCTTAGAAAGGTACAATCTCCACTGATCCAGGAAGAAACAGAAAATATAAACAGACCAAATACAAGTATTGAAATTGAAACTGTAATTTAAAAACTCCCACCAAACAAGAATCCAGGGCCAGATGGCTTCATAGGCAAATCCTATAAAACATTTAGAGAAGAGTTATTAACACATATCCTTCTGAAGCTATTCCAAGAAATTTCAGAGGAAGGAACACTTCCAAACTCATTCTATGAGGCCACAATCACCCTAATACCAAAACCAGACAAAGATACCACAAAAAAAGAAAATTACAGGCCAATATCACTGATGAACATAGACACAAATTGGTAAAGAAGTAAAACTCATTGTTTACAGATGACATGATACTATACATAGAAAATCCTGAAGACTATACGAGAAAACTACTAGAGCTCCTCAATGAATTTGGTAAAAAGGCAGGATACAAAATTAATACAGAGAAATCTGTTGCATTTCTATACACTAGCAAGGAAAGGTACAAAAGAGAAATTAAGGAAACAATCCCATTTACCATTGCATCAAAAAGAATAAAATACCTAGGAATAAACCTATGTAAGTAGGCAGAAGATCTGTACTCTGAAAACTATAAGACACTGATGAAAGAATTGAATATGACACAAACAGATGGAAAGATATACCATGTTCTTGGATTGGAAGAATCAATATTGTCAAAATGACTATACTACTGAAGGCAGTCTACAGATTGAATGAAATTCCTATCAAATTACCAAGGACATTTTTCACAAATTAGAACAAAAATTTTTGCAATTTGCATGGAAACATAAAAGAACCTGAATAGCCAAAGCAACCTTGAGAAAGAAAAATGGAGCTGGAGGAATCAGGCTCCCTGACTTCAGACTTTACTACAAAGCTACTGTCACCAAAACATTATGGTATTGGCACAAAAATAAACATATAGATTAAAGGAAAAGGACAGAAAGCCCAGAAATAAACCCATGCACCTAATGGTCAATTAATATATTACAAAGAAGGCAAGAATATACAATGGAAAAAAAACAGTCTTTTCAAAAATTGGTGCTGGGAAAACCAGACAGCTACAAGTAAAAGAATGAAATTAGAACATTCTCTAACACCATACACAAAAAATAAACTCAAAATGAATTAAAGACCTAAATGTAAGACCTGATATTATAAAACCCCAAGAGGAAAACATAGGCAGAACACTCTCTCACATAAATTACAGTAATATCTTTTCAGATTCATCACACAGAGTAATGGAAATAAAAACAAAAATAAACAAATGGGACCTAATTAAACTTAAAAGCTTTTGCACAGCAAAGGAAACCATAAACAAAATGAAAAGACAACCTACAGAATGGGAGAAAATATTTGGAAGCAATGTGACCAACAAGGGATTAATCTCCAAAATATACAAACAACTCAGTATCAAAAAAACAACAACCCAATCACAAAATGGTCAGAGGACCTAAATAGACATTTCTTCAAAGAAGACATACAGATGGCCAAAAGGCACATGAAAAAATGTTCAACATCGCTAATTATTAGAGAAATATAAATTAAAACTACAATGAGGTATCACCTCACACCAGTCAGATGACCATCAACAAAAAGTCTACAATAATAAATGCTGGAGAGGGTGTGGAGAAAAAGGAGCCCTCCTACACTGTTGGTGGGAATGTAACTTGGTACAACCATTATGGAGAACAGTATAGAAGTTCCTTACAAAACTAATACAGCTACCATATGATCCAGCAATCCCACTCCTGGGCATACATCCGGAGAAAACCATAATTTGAAAAGATACATGCACCCCAATATTCACTGCAGCACTATTTACAATAGCCAAGACACGGAAGCAACCAAAATGTCCATTGACAGAGGAATGGCTAAAGAAGATGTGGCATATATACATATATATATATATATATATATATATATATATACACACACACACACACACACATACATATACATACACACACATATACATACATGCATACATATATATATACAATGGACTATTACTCAGCCATAAAAAAAGGGGAAAATGACAGTTGCAGCAACATGGATAAACCTAGAGATTATCATACTAAGTGAATTAAGTCAGAGAAAGGCAAATAGTATATGATATCACTTATATATGGAATCTAAAAAAAAAGATACAAATGAACTTATTCACAAAACAGAAGCAGACTCACAGACACAGAAAACAAACTTATGGTTACCAAAAGGGAAAGGTGGGGAGGGATAAATTAGGAGTTTGGGATTAACAGATACACACTACTATATATAAAATAAACAACAGGGTCCTCCTATATAGCACAGGAACTATACTCAATATTTTGTAATAACATATAAGGGAAAAGAATCTGAAAAGGAATAAATACATGGCTGTATATGTATGTGTGTGTGTTGTGTGTATATATATATATATATATATATATATATATACACAAACACGTGTGTGCATGTGTGTATAACTGAATCACTGTGCTGTACACCTGAAACTAACACAATATTGTAAATCACCTATACTTCAACTAAAAACATAATTGTAGATTCTTTGGTGACTTTAAGCATACTAAGAATAGCATGAAATAAACACAATTACATGTGGAATGATATAACAAATATATTTTATAGAGAAAGTGTTTACTTGTAGTCATAGATTTCTGTGTTGGATTTTTTTATTTCTTATAGTATACATTAACTTAAAAAATAATGAATTTAGCAAACTGGTACAATTTTATTTAATTTACCACCACCCTACTATTACTATTAACACTGTTCTTTTTAAATTTAGTTTATAAAGATTTCACTCAAGTTTGATGGTCAGTTTTATGTGTCAGCTTGACTAAGGTATAGCCCCTAGTTATTCAATCAAAACATAATCCAGATGTCACTATGAGGGTATTTTGCAGAAGTGATTGAATCTACAATTGGGTGACTAAATAAGGGAGATTGTTCTAGATCATCTGGGTGGGCCCAATGACACCACAAGAGTCCTTATAAGGAGATAGGAGAGAAAGAAGGCAGAGAGTGAAGGTGATGTAGTAATGGAAGGTGATATTGGAGTGATGCAGCCATAAACCAATGAGTGCCATCAGCCTCTAGAAACTGGAACATACAAAGAAACAGATTATCCCCTACAACTTCTAGAAGGAGCTAGAACTGCTGACACCTTGACTGTGAGACTGATTTTGGACTTCTGATCTCCAGAACTGTGGAATGACAAATTTTTTTGCTTAAAATCATTAAATTTGTGGTAATTTGTTTCAGAAGCAATTAGAAACAAACACATATTTTGTTGCCTGGAAGTCGGATGCTACTGTGATAAATACCTGGAAATGTGGAAGTGGTTTTGGAATTGGGTAACTGATAAAAGCTTAAAGAATTTTGAGCACAGTAACAGGAAAAAAAAGCATTGTCTTGAATAGACTGTTGCTAGATATTTGGGTGTTAAGGACTCTGCTAATGAGTGCACAGAAGGAAGTGAGGAGTATGGTAAGGAAAATGTATAGTGTCTTAGAGAATATTTAAATCACCATAAACAAATTATTTCTAGAAATACAGACATTAAAAGTACTATTGGAGAAGGCTCAGAAGGAAATGAAGAACACATTATTAGAAATCGGAAAAAAGAAGATCCTTGTAATGTAGTGGCAAAAAAACATAGTTCAATTGTTTCCTACAGTTATATAGAAAACAGAATGTGTAAGCAATGAACTTGGATATTTAATTGAAGATATTTCCAAGGAAATTATTGAAGGGTGTGTTCTGTTTCCTTCTCTCTGCTTACATAGTAAAATGCAAAAGGAAAGAGATACATTGAGGGGAAAATTAAGAAAAAAGGAAGAAGGACTTGATGTTCTCTTGATGTTGAAAGTTCTCAGCTTATCCAAACTGTAAATGACACTAAATTTAGGATATTTATTATCAGAAAAGTGTGTTCTAAAGCCGGGATATGACTGTACAGTCTTCTATTGATGCCTCAGAAGGGAAAAACATTAAAGGTATTTCATCACATAGAGGACTCTTAAAGAGATCAGTCATGTGACTCACAGATCCCAACTGCCGTCTCAGTAGAAGCCAAAAAATGGGAAGGAATTATCTCAGAAATAACTGTGCAGGAGCATCTTGTCCAATGGAGCAAATCCCATTACACGCACAGAAGAACCACAAGGTTTTTAAGACTATTATATCTCAGAAACACCACTAGCTTGGACTGAAAGTGACAGAGAAAGGAGGAAATAAAAGAAGAATGTTAGACTACCAAAATTCTATAGGCCAGAATAGGTTCATAATTCTGTTCATCCACAAACACATGAAAATGGAGTTATGTCCTAGAGGGCAGAGTTGAAGTTATGAAGGGAAGAGCCTTAAGCCACAGATGATTTTTTCCCTAGCCTTGAAAACTAATGGAGCTTGCTTTGCTGGATTTCAAAATTGCTTGGGACTGGTCACTCATTTTTATCATTCCATATTCTCCCTGTTTGAAAGAGAATATCTGTAACTGACATTTTATGTATGTAACTGACATACATCCTATCATTGTATTTGTCCTATCATTGTATTTTGGGAACAGACAATTTATTTTCTAGGTTCACCATCCCACAGATAGAAAGGAATTTTGTACCAAGATGGATCATACCCAGAATTACACACATAGCTGATTAAGATGGTGAAATTTTAGATTTTCAAGTAGATGAGATCTTGAACTTGACTTGATTCTGTAAACAGATTGAGACTTTTAGTGACCTTAGGATGGGATATATTTACTTTACAAATGGTGTGGATGTGAATCTTTGAGTACCAAAGACAACCGTGTTAAGCTGAATAGTGGACTCCAATGATGTCCATGTCCTTAAACCTGGAACCTGTGTATTTATTACCTCACATGGTGAAAGAGACTTTGAAGATGTGATTAAGTGTTTTGAGGTGAAGAGATTATCCTGGATTATCTAGTGGGTGCAATGTAATCACAAGGGTTCTCATAAGACAGAGGCAGAAAGATTAGTTAGAGAGGGAAGATACAGGGATGGAAGCAGAGTTTGGAGTGATGCACTTGGAAGATGAAAGAAGAGGGCATGGAATGTAGGTGGCCCCTAGAAGTTGAAAAAGGCAAGGAAGCAGATTCTTCCTAGAGCTGCCAGAAGAAATGTAATCTTGCTTATGCCTTAATTTTATTTCAGTGATACATATTTTGAACTTCTAGAAATGTAAGATAATAAATTTATGTTAAGTTACCAAAGTTGTGGTAATTTGTTATAACTGCAAGAGGAAACTAATTACCATTTTATACATATTTTAAAAAGTCATATAATTCTAAAAGACTTGAAGTCCTGCTTTTCCAGCTCTTCCAGGGGGGGTTTTCATTTCTGCTTTTTTTTTTTCTAATTTGCAGGAGTTCTTTTCATTTTCTGATAGTTCTTTTTTTATATCACTTTATTCCTATTTTATGGACACAATAGCTCTCCTATCTCTCCAAGAATGTAAACAATTATCTTTTTGAACTTTTTGTCTCCATGTATAGTTTGTTTCTTCTAAGTTCTTTGATCTTTCTTATTTGAATTAGTCTCTTAATTTTCTATTAAAGATTTTCTTCATGTGTCTGAAACTCTGTTTAGTGTGGGGCACTAAACAGATGATTGGAAGTTCTGTAGGTGTAGCAGGCAAGCAAATAGAAGGGTGCTTGTCAAATATGAATGATCTGGTTGGACCTTTTTGTCTTCAAGGAATTCCCAATGTTCCCAAATCTATAGATCTTTTCTCTTAGGCTAGTAACAGCATCCTGGATAAACTCTTCTAATCACTGCCTGGAAGATATAATTCTAGCTGTCATTAGTTTTAGAGGCAATTAGAGAGAGAAGGGGTGTCCTGATATACAAAGTGTCAACTTTCAAGTAATCTCATTTTTAAGCACACTACTGCTGCCCTAAACTATTGTGGTTCCTCAATTCCCTACGTTTTACGTTCTAGTGAAAGAATACCAAAAATTCACTATCAGGAAAATCTGCAAAGTCTAGCTATTCTGGAGAGAATATGGGGATCTTACTGTCTCCTAAATAGACCTTCCACTAATCTTTACATTTTTAGCACAAAGTTTATCTCCACTTTTACAGGTATCCATTGCTACCTATTCATCAGTTTTGGGGAGTTGAGTTTCCTCACCTCTACCTTACCATTTAGAGTAATTGGGTCTGATAAATCATTAACTACTTGACAACTTTTCTCTCTTCTTTCTATTGTTTATTTCTTCTCACATTTTCTTTATGCTTAGGGCTTATTACTTTAAAAAATCCCTATAATGTCATTTAACTGATGTTTAAGTGAAGTTTCAGGAGGGAATGAATATAAGTACATGTAATCAATTTGCTGCTTTTAATTTGAAGTCCTTTTTGGATATATTCAATATAAATATGATCCTTATTATTTTCATTATTTTATTATTTATGTGTTATTCCATTTAAACATCTACCAATTAGAGAAGGTATTATTAATTTCTATGGGTAAATATTCTTAGACAGGCTTACCTAACTCATGCCACAAGTATGATCCCCAAATCAATTCCTGAGCCAATTTTTAACATTAAACAATCTTTACTGATTATTCCTAAAACAGATTTATGTTATGATATTTTACAGTCTTCAAAGAGACTTGATAAAGGCAAAGTCTTCCAATTTGCTGGTGGTTAAATATTTTTCAGTTTGGAAAAACTACAGCAATGAAACAAATTAATATGTGTGTGACTATCACTGTCTATGAGTGACATTTTTATAAGGCATGGACAATTTGTAACCATCTGAACAGTTCTGAGGAAAAAAAATCTTAATCTTTAGACCACTTTTCCTAAACTTATTCAATAATATTATAACTAATGATAAAGAATTAAAAGGAGTTCCATGCTACATTGATTTTTTTTTAATGATTTATTACTTATAAAAATGTGTTAGTAAAAGTAATGATTGGGGCTTCCCTGGTGGCGCAGTGGTTGAGAGTCCGCCTGCCGATGCAGGGAACACGGGTTCGTGCCCCGGTCCGGGAAGATCCCACATGCCACGGAGCGGCTGGGCCCGTGAGCCGTGGCTGCTGAGCCTGTGCGTCCGGAGCCTGTGCTCGGCAACCAGAGAGGCCACAGCAGTGAGAGGCCCACATACCGCAAAAAAAAAAGTAATGACTGTATGTTCCTTTATCACCAGCATACCTAGCACATAGTAGGTGCTTAATGATTAGTGGTTGAATGTTAGGTGAAAAATGAAAATGAAGTCCTGGAGCATGATTCTGCAACCTCCATTTAATTTCATACTCTACTGCTATCTCTCTTTCTTTTCTTTTTTGTAAACTCTTCTGGTTTCTAATTACTTATTTCCAGAACTATTACAAAATCCTCCTATGTGGTCTCCCCTTCACTTGCTATCAGATCCACCCTAACAGAGCTATATAAGCTATAGAACTAATAAAGTTGTTTATTACCATATTACTTTGTATAAAATATAACACTGTGGTTTCTACAACTACTGCCTTTATTGTCTTATTCAAAATCTCTTAGATTACTATAAGAAACAAAAAGCAGGTATTAATATTTACTAATAAAAATAATTCTGGGACATTAAATTACCACTGCCATATCCATGGCTTGTGAATAGCACAGCAAACACTTGAATGCAGATATTCTGATACCCAAGTTTGTTCTATATATGAAACACTGCAATAACATCCTATTCAAGACTCATAGGAGAGCTATCAAGATGGTGGAGTAGAAGGACATGGAGCTCATTTCCTCCCACAAATACATCAAAAATACATCTACATGTGGAACAACTGTCACAGAATACCTACTGAATGCTGGCAGAAGACCTAAGAGTTCTGAAAGGGCAAGAAGATCTCCATGTAATCAGGTAGGACAAAAGAAAAAAAAGAGAGAGAGAGAAATGAATTGGAATGGGACCTTTACCCCCTGGGAGGGAGCTGTGAAAGAGGACATGTTCTGCATCCTGGGAAGCACCGTCACTTGTGTGGAGATTAGCCAGGACAGAGGGGGAACTTTGGAACCTTGGAGGATAGTGCATCAACTGGCTTGCCAAACAGAGAGAGACCTGCACAGACTGATTGTGCTGCTGCCTTTTGCTCCCCAGAGTGAGACGGACATCCTTCAATACAAGTGGGGACTGGATGCTGAAGCCCAGGGAGAGGAATGGGGTTGGCTGCACAGAGATAGCCTGAAGGGGCTGGAGTGTGGTGCAGCCATGGCCAAAGGTATATGTGGAGAGAGACCTGGCCTGCCATAGAGGCAAGGCACCACTGTTGGAGGGCATACGATGGGAGGAGTGGGGCCCAGTACAGCAGCCTCTATCTCCATGGTTGCAATTTCAGCTAACAGGGCACTGCCTCTGTGGGCTCCAGCCACCACATTTGCACACCCCCTATGAAGAGGATAATGGCCAGCACACACTGAGGAAGAAGGCAGCAGGAATCCATATTATAAATAGGCCTTGCACCAAAAAATTAAACCCACAGAAGCACACAGGGATGCTCTCACATAAAAATAGCCCTGAAAGACTACAGTAGATAATCATTTCTCCTAAGCTCACAGAATAAGAGAGATATAAGTAAAATGAAGAACCAGAGGAACCAACCCCACTTAAAAGACCAAGCAAATTCTCCTGAAACAACAATGAAACAGACCTCTTCAGTCTAATAGACACCGTATTCAAAAAGAAGATAATGAAAATACTAAAGGAAGTAAAAAAGGCTATCAACGGAAATGCAGATTACTGTAATAAGAAGGAGCCAAGAAAAATTAGAAAATTAATTTACTGAGACAAAACCTGAGCTAAAGGCAATGAATAGCAGAATGAATAATGCAGAAGAATGAATAAGTGATCTGGAAGACAGAATAATGGAAATCACCCAATCGGAATACCAGACAGAAAGCCAAATGAAAAAAAATTAAAGCAATGTAAGAGACATACAGGATCATATAAAATGTGCCAATCTACGCATGATAGGGATTCCAGAAGGAGGAGAAAGACTAAAGGGGGTTGAAAATGGATTTGAAGAAATTATGGTTGAAAACTTTCCAAACCTAAAGAAGGAAATAGATATCCAGATACAAGAAGCACAGAGGGTCCCGAACAAGATGAACCCAAAAGACCTACACCAAAACGTATTATAATTAAAATGGCAAAAGTTAAAGGTAAAGAAAGGATTCTAAAGGCAGTGAGAGAAAAACAAAGAGTTATTTACAAGGGAACCTCCATAATAAGGCTAGCAGCTTATTTCTCTACAGAAACGCTGCAGGCCAGAAAAGAGTGGCAAAATATATTCAAAGTCCTGAAAGGGAAAAATCTGCAAGCTAGTATACTTTATGCAGCAAGATTATCATTTAGAATAGAAGGAGAAATAAAGAATTTTTCAGACAAGCAAAAACTAAAAGAATACAGCAATACTAAACCTATCCTAAAAGAAATATTGAAAGGTCTTCTCTAAATAGAAAAGAAGCAAGAAGCTATAGGAAAGGGAAGATCACAATTAGAAAGTAAATCACTTAAATAAGCCAGTATACAGATTAAGATCATACACCACAACCAAGTTAGATTCATCCCAGGATCACAAGGATGGTTCAACTTATGCAAATCAATGTGATATACCACATCAACAAAAGGAAAGACAAAAACCACATGATCATCTCAATAGATGCAGAAAAAGCATTTGATAAAATTCAAAATCCATTCATAGTAAAAACTTACCAAATGGCTATAGAGGGAACATATCTCAACATAATAAAAGCTATTTATGACAAACCCACAACCAATAATACTCAACAGTGAAAAGCTGAAAGCCTTCCCACTAAAATCTGGAACAAGAAAAGGATACCCATTCTCACCACTTCTATTGAACATAGAACTGAAAGTCCTAACCACAGTTATCCAAATAGGAAGGGAAGAGGTAAAATTATTATATGCAGATGACATGATACTATATATAGAAAACGCTACGGACTCCACACAAAAACTACTAAAACTGATAAATGATTTCAGCAAGGTAGAAGGATACACAATTAACATACAGAAATCAGTTGCATTTCTTTATACTAACAATGATATATCAGAAAGGGAATGTTAAAAAAGAAAAAAATACCTTTTAAAATCACACAAAAATAATAAAATACTTACAAATAAACTAGAAAAAGGAGGTGAAAGAATTATATGCTAAAAACTATAAAACATTAATAAAGGAAATTGAAGATGATTCAAAGAAATGGAAAGATATTCCATACTCCTGGAGTGGAAGAATTAATATTGTTTAAATGTTGTTTAAATGGCCATACTACCTAAAGCAAGCTACGATTTAATGTTATCCCTATGAAATTACCCATGACATTTTTCATAGAACCAAAACAAAGGATCCAAAAATTTACATGGAACCATAAAAGACCCAGAATTGCCAACATAATCATGAGGAAAAAGAACAAAGCAGGAGGCATAACCCTCCAAGACTTTGGGTGATACTACAAAGCTAAACTAATCAAAATGGCATGGTAGGGCTTCCCTGGTGGTGCAGTGCTTAAGAATCCGTCTGCCAATGCAGGGTACGTGGGATCAAGCCCTGGTCTGGGAAGATCCCACATGCCACGGAACAACTAAGCCTGTGCACCACAACCACTGAGCCTGCACTCTAGAGCCTGCGAGCCACAACTACTGAGCCTGTGTGCCACAACTACTGAAGCCCACGAGCCTAGAGCCCATGCTCCACAACAAGAGTAGCCACTGCAATGAGAAACCTGTGCACTGCGACGAAGAGTAGCCCCCACTCACCTCAACTAGAGAAATCCAGCACACAGCAACAAAGATCCAATGCAGTCAAAAATTTAAAAATTAAATTAAACATAAATAAATTTTGAATAATTGACAGGAAGACACCAGAACTCACTAAAAAAGACACCCCACATCCAAAGACAAAGGAGAAGCCACAATGAGATGGTAGGAGGGGTGCAATCACAATAAAATCAAATCCCATAACTTCTGGGTAGGTGACTCACAAACTGGAGAACACCCACTGCAGTAAAGGTTCTAAGCCCCATGTCAGGCTTCCCAACCTGGGGTCCAGCAATGTTAAGAGGAATTCCTAGAGAATCAGACTTTGAAGGCTAGCGGGATTTGATTGCAGGACTTCAGCAAGACTGGGGGAAACAGAGACTCCACTCTTGCAGGGCACACACAAAGTAGTGTGTGCATTAGGACCCAGGGGAAGGAGCAGTGACCCCATAAGAGATTGAACCAGACCTACCTGCTAGTGATGGAGGGTCTCCTGCAGAGGCAAGGGGTAGCTGTGTCTCACTGTGAGGACAAGGACACTGGCAGCAGAAGTTCTGGGAAGTTATCCTTGGCGTGAGCCCTCCCAGAGTCTGCTATTAGCCACACCAAAGAGCCCTGGTAGGCTCCAGTGTTGGGTAGCCTCAGGCCAAAAAACCGACAGGGAGGGAATCCAGCCCCATCCATCAGCAGAAAAGTGGATTAAAGTTTTACTGAGATCTGCCCACCAGAGCAACAGCCAGCTCTACCCACCACCAGTCCCTCCCATCTGGAAACTTGCACAAGTCTCTTAGATAGTGTCATCCACCAGGGAGCAGACAGCATAAGCAAGAAGAACTACAATCCTGCAGCTTGTGGAAAAAAACCACATTCACAGAAAGACAGACAAGATGAAAAGGCAGAGGGCTATGTACCAGATGAAGGAAAAAGATAAAACCCCAGAAAAACCACTAAATGAAGTGGAGATAGGCAACCTTCTAGAAAAAGAAATCAGAATAATGATAGTAAAGATGATCCAGGAACTCGGAAAAAGAATGAAGGCAAAGATCAGGAAGATGCAAGAAATGTTTAAGACCTAGAAGAATTAAAGAACAAAGAGATGAACGATACAGTAACTGAAATAAACAATACACTAGAAGGAATCAATAGCAGAATAACTGAGGCAGAATGGATAAGTGACCAGGAAGAAAAAATGCTGGTATTCACTTCTGCAGAACAGACTAAATTAAAAAAGAATGAAAAGAAATGAAGACAGCCTAAGAGACCTCTGGGACAACACTAAATGCAAGAAAATCCACATTATACGGGTCCCAGAAGGAGAAGAGAGAGATAGAGAACCCAAGAAAATATTTGAAGACATTATAGTCGAAAACTTCCCTAACGTGGGAAAGGAAATAGCCAACCAAGTCCAGGGAGCACACAGAGTCCCATACAGGAGAAACCCAAGGAGAAACACACAGTAATCAAATTGACAAAAATTAAAGACAGAGAAAAATTATTGAAAGCAGCAAGGGAAAAATGACAAATAACATACAAGCTTAAACACAAGCTTAAATGACACAATAGACCAGACAGATTTAATTGATATTTATAGGACATTCCATCCCAAAACAGCAGATTACACTTTCCTCGCAAGTGTGCATCGAACATTCTCCAGGATAGATCACATCTTGGGTCACAAATCAAGCCTTGGTAAATTTAAGAAAATTGAAATCATATCAAGCATCTTTTCTGACCACAAGGCTATGAGATTAGAAATCAATTACAGGGAATAAAACGTAAAAAACACAAACATATGGAGGCGAAACAATACGTTACTGAATAACCAAGAGATCACTGAACAAATAAAAAAATACCTAGAGACAAATGACAATGAAAACACGATGGTCCAAATCCTATGGGATGCAGCAAAAGCAGTTTGGAGAGGGAAGTTTATAGCAATACAAGCCTACCTCAAGAAACAAGAAAAATCTCAAATAAACAATCTATCTTACACCTAAAGGAACTAGAGAAAGAAGAACAAACAAAACTCAAAGTTAGCAGAAGGAAAGAAATCATAAAGATCAGAGCAGAAATAAATGAAATAGAAACAAAGAAAACAATAGCAAAGATCAATGAAACTAAAAGCTGGTTCTTTGAGAAGATAAATAAAAGTGGTAAACCTTTAGCCAGACTCATCAAGAGAGAGAGGACTCACATAAAATTAGAAATGAAAAAGGAGAAGTTACAACACACACTGCAGAAATACAAAGCATCCTAAGAGACTACTACAAGCAACTTTGTGCCCAAAAAATGGACAACCTGGAAGAAATGGACAAATTCTTAGAAAGGTATAACCTTCCAAGACTGAACCAGGAAGAAAGAGAAAATATGAACAGACCAATCACAAGTAATGAAGTTGAAAGTGTGATTAAAAACTTCCAACAAACAAAAGTCCAGTACCATATGGCTTCACAGGTGAATTCTATCAAACATTTAGAGAAGAGCTAACACCGATTCTTCTTAAATTGTTCCAAAAAACTGCAGAGGAAGGAACACTCCCAAACTCATTCTATGAGGCCACCATCACCCTGATACCAAAACCAGACAAAGATACAACAAAAAAGAGAAAATTACAGACCAATATCACTGATGAACAGAGATGCAAAAATCCTCAACAAAATACTAGCAAACAGAATGCAAGAACACATTAAAATGATTATACACCATGATCCAGTGGGATTTACCCCAGGGATGCAAGGATTCTTCAATATATGCAAATCAATCAATGTGATACACCATATTAACAAATTGAAGAATAAAAAGCATATGATCATCTCAACAGATGCAGAAAAAGCTTTTGATAAAATTCAACACCCATTTATGATAAAAACTCTCCAGAAAGTGGGCATAGAGGAAACCTACCTCAACGTAATAAAGGCCATATATACAAACCCACAGCAAACATCATTCTCAGTGGTGAAAACTGAAAGCATTCCCTCTAAGATCAGGAACAAGACAAGGATGTCCACTCTTGACACTATTATTCACCATAGATTTGGACGTCCTAGCCAAGGCAATCAGAAAAGGAAAAGAGATATAAGGAATACAAATTGGAACAGAAGAAGTAAAACTGTCACTGTTTGCAGATGACCTGATACTATACATACAGAATCCTAAAGATGCCACCAGAAAACTACTAGAGCTAATCAATGAATTTTGTAAAGCTGCAGGATAGAAAATTAATGCACAGCAATCTCTTGCATTCCTATACATTAATGATGAAAAATCTGAAAGAGAAATTAAGGAAACACTCCCATTTACCACTGCAACAAAGAGAATAAAATACCTATAAACCTACCGAGGGATACAAAAGACCTGTATGCAGAAAACTATAACACACTGATGAAAGAAATTAAAGATGATACCAACAGATGGAGAGATATACCATGTTCTTGGATTGGAAGAATCAATATTGTGAAAAAGACTCTACTGCAGTCTACATATTCAGTGCAATCCCTATCAAATTACCAATGGCATTTTTCACAGAATTAGAAAAAAATCTTAAAATTTGTATGGAGACACAAAAGACCCCAAATAACCAAAGCAGTGTTGAGGGAAAAAAACGGAGCTGGATGAGTCAGACTCCCTGACTTCAGACTATACTAAAAAGCTACAGTAATCAAGACAATATGGTACTGGCACAAAAACAGAAATATAGATCAATGGAAAAGGATAGAAAGCCCACAGATAAACCCATGCACCTATGGTCAATTAATCTATGACAAAAGAGGCAAGGATATACAATGAAGGAAAAACAGTCTCTTCAATAAGTGGTGCTGGGAAAACTGGACAGCTACATGTAAGAGAATGAAATTAGAATACTCCCTAACACCATACACAAAAATAAAGTCAAAATGGATTAGAGACCTAAATGTAAGACTGGACACTGTAAAACTCTTAGAGGAAAATATAGGAAGAACACTCTTTGACATAAATTACAGCAAGATCTTTTTTGATCCACCTCCCAGAGTAATGGAAATAAAAAGAAAAATAAACAAATGGGTCCTAATGAAACTTTAAAGCTTTTGCAAAGCAAAGGAAACTACAAGCAAGGCGAAAAGACAACCCTCAGAATGGGAGAAAGTATTTGCAATGCATCAACAGCCAAAGGATTAATCTCCAAAATATATAAACAGCTCATGCAGCTCAATATTAAAAAAACAAACAACCCAATTAAAAAATAGGCAGAAGATCTAAATAGACATTTCTCCAAAGAAGACATACAGATGGCCAAGAAGCACATGAAATGCTGCTCAACATCACTAATTATTAGAGAAATGCAAATCAAAACTACAATGAGGTATCACCTCACACCAGTTAGAATGGGCATCGTCAGAAAATCTACAAATAACAAATGCTCGAGAAGGCGTGGAGAAAAGGGAACCCTCTTGCAATGTTGGTGGGCATGTAAATTGATACAGCCACTATGGAGAACAGTATGGAGGTTCCTTAAAAAACTAAAAATAGAATTACCATATGACCCAGCAATCCCACTACTGGGCATATACCCAGAGAAAACTATAATTCAAAAAGACACATGCACCCCGATGTTCACTGAAGCACTATTTTCAATAGCCAGGTCATGGAAGCAACCTAAGTGCCCATCGACAGACGAATGGATAAAGAAGATGTGGTACATATATACAAAGTAATATTACTCAGACATAAAAAGGTATGAAACTGGGTCATTCGTAGAGACGTGGATGGATCTCGAGACTGTCATACAGAGTGAAGTAAGTCAGAAAGAGAAAAACAAATATCGTATATGAATGCATATATGTGTAACCTAGAAAAATGGTACAGATGAACCCATTTGCAGAGCAGAAATTGAGACACAGATGTAGAGAACAAACTTATGGACACCAAGCAGGGAAAGCAGCAGGTGGGGGGGTGGTTGTGGGATGAATTGGGAGATTGGGATTGACATGTATATACTAATATGTATAAAATGGATAACTAATAAGAACCTGCTGTATAAAAAAAATAAAATTCAAAAAAAAAATTATTTTAAAAATAGATGGCATGGTTTTGGCACAAAAACAGATACGTGGATCAAGGGAACAGAATAGCAAACTCAGAAATATACTCACATACCTATGGTCAATTAATCTTCAACAAAGGAGACAAGAATATACAATGGGAAAAAGGCAGTCTCTTCAGCAAGGGGTGTTGGGAAAGATAAACAGCCACATGTAAATCAATGAAGTTAGAACACATCCTCACATCACACACAAAAATAAACTCAACATGGCTTAAAGCCTTAAACAATAGGACATGACACAATAAAACTCCTAGAAGAGAGCATAGGCAAATCATTCTCTGACATAAACCATACCAATGTTTTCTTAGGTCAATCTCCCAAGGCAATAGAAATAAAAGCAAAAATAAACAAATGAGACCTAATCAAACTTACAAGCTTTTGTACACAAAGGAAACCATAAACAAAAAGAAAAGACAACCTGTGGAATGGGAGAAAATATTTGCAAACGATGCAACCAACAAAGGCTTAACTTCCAAAATACACAAGCAGCTCATACAATTCAACAATAACAACGAAAACAAAAAACCCAATCAACAAGTGGGCAGAAGAATTAGACATTTCTCCAGTGAAGACATACAGATGGAAAAATGTATGGAGGTTCCTCATAAAACTAAAAATAGATTTGCCATATGATCCTGCAGTCCCACTCCTGGGCATGTATCCAGACAAAACTATAATTTAAAAAGATACATGCACCCCTATATTCAAAGCAGCACTATTCACAATAGCCAAGACATGGAAACAACCTAAATGTCCATCGACAGATGAATGGATAAAGATGTAAGATAGACAAACACACACGCATGCACGCACAATGGAATATTACTTAGCCATAAAAAAAGAATGAAATAATGCCATTTGCAACAACATGGATGGAACTAGAGATTATCATACTAAGTGAAGTAAGTCAGAAAGAGAAAGTCAAATACCATATGATATTACTTATATGTAGAATCTGAAATATGACACAAATGAACTTATCTATGCAACTGACTCACAGACATAGACAACAGACTTTTGATTGCCAAGGGAGAGGTGGGGAGGGATGGAGTGGAAGTTTGGGGCTGGCAGATGCAAACTATTATACAAAGAATGGATAAACAACAAGGTCCTACTGTATAGCACAGGGAACCATATTCAATATCCTGTGGTAAACCATAATGGAAAAAAGAGAATAAGCAGAATGCATATATATGTATAACTGAATCACTTTGCTGTGCAGTAGAAATTAACGCAACATTGTAAATCAACTATAATTCAATAATAAAAAAAAAGACTCATAGAAACCCTGTGACCAAAAACCCTCAACCAAAGACAACTCCTTACCTGGAATTCAAAGCTCTTAACAGCAAGCTACCATTCCATTCCCATTTCTTGTTCCTTCCATTATCCTTTGGTTTCACATCAGTATCTTTAAAATAATGTTTATCTTCCAAATTTTTACTTTTCTCTTGTGAGAGAACATATCTGGAAAATTCATCTTTATTATCTTTCATTGTATATGTGTCAATCTGTTTCACAGACCCCTTTATGGCATTCTTCATTTTCCCTTTTCCTTAGAAACTATTTTAGCTTTGTTTCTAAAACATATGGTGACCAGGTAAGTATACCAACTATAGGAACATACTAAAAATTCTGAGACAGGAATTTACAAGCAACTTGGATGAATATATACAGTTTATGTTTAGTTGAATTTATAGAATATATTTTAAACCAAGCTGTCTATATGAAAAATAGCAGTTTCAGAATAACAAATAGTTCACAGATATAACTTTTTTAAAATATTGAAATGGATTGTGACTTTCTAAGGATCATAATATCATTTAATTTTAGTCAGTGTAAGTCAGGTTACCAAAAAAAAAGCCTACAATAAGTCTCCATTACTACATTTATTCTGATTTTATTGATTTAACTCAGGTACAACTTCAAAAATATGATTTCAAATAAGAAAAATAATATATAGTAAATATATACATATATTTGAACTAAAATATTCTAATACTCCAGGCAATAAAAAGTCTGATTTTATTCTTCAGTTTTCATGTGTATTGTTTAGGTCACTAAAAAACTTGTGTGTTCTGACTGCTTGTAAAGCACCGTACTTCATGACAGAATAGACTAGGAAATGAACATGCTACCGTTTCTACCTTCAAGAGCTTTGTTTCATATAGAAGAAAATAAGGCAAATTTGTAAATGACTGTAAAACAAGGCAGAATGTAATTAATGTCCTAAGGGAGCTACAAAGCATGTGCTCTGAGAGAATGGAGAAATCACTTTCAATTCTGAGAGTCAAGTAAAGATATATAGTTAGAGCTGAATTGTATGTGCTAAAGACAGTGAAAAGATATGTGAAACTGGAAAAAGATTTATGTGCTACAGGGAAAAGGGAACACATGGATTCTGAAAGGTATTAAAACACAGGTCACAGAGTTTTCAAATGTTTCCAGTAGACTAAACAAAGATACCATAGTCCACAAAGCAATTATATGAAGAAAAGCAACTGAATTTTAAAAAGTCTGACAATACTATACAAGGTATGTGAGAGGAGAGTAAACATCATTAGCAGTAATCCTAGCTTGAAGCCTTAGAAAACCAAGACTTAGGCTCATGTATCAATCGTTGTTTAGGTAAACACGTGTCTTCTGTAGTGCAAATGAGTTCTAAATTGTCCAACACCATTGCCTAATGTCTCAGGGTGCATGACATCTGAAGGGTATATTTGAAGGATGGTTTTGAGGCTAAGGTAATCATAGCTTTAAAACCTAAAAAAATATGTATTTTTTTCTAGTTTTCAACTAAGTAGACTCTCTACACTGCATTTTTTCATGCATTTATTCAATTAATATTTATTGCTTGCCTGCTCTGTCCCAGGCATGGTGATAAAAGCAAAACAAGCATTGTTCTTTCTCTCATCAATTGGAAAGTAGATGTTATCTAGAATCACAGCATGTCAAGGCATCTTATTTTCTGGAAACTGGTCCCTATCTAATTCCTCATTATAAATACACCAGTGGCCTTAGCATCCAAATTTCCGCTGAAAATGTAATAATAAGTTCTGTCTTGTGCAGTTGAGCAAGAGACTTTTAACAAATGTTTGCCTTCATGCAAGGGGAAGAGAGTTGGAGGTTTTGTACATTACAAACAGTGTGTGCTAGCTTCATCTGAGACTTCGTTGTTGGCACAGGGTAATTCTCTGATAAGAAAACAAAAATTCATTTTTGATGATTTTTTCTCTTCTTCATCTCAAAACCAACTTCCCTGTTAAGGTAATTATAACTTTTTAGATTGACAGAAAAAGTAAACTTTTTAGGAAAACTTTTTTAACTAGTCCTGGTTTTAAAGCCAAGATTTTTAAATAAAATGTATTCTGAGTTGTTTTCTGAAAGCAATCCTTGGAAATGGTATTTTGATGGTATCAGGATGCTTGACTGAGTTTTTCAATTTGTGAGCATGAGCTTATTATATAAATATCATCCTTGTCATCTTTTTGCTCAAGTAATAACAAAAATCATAATGAAATATTAGTCCTAAGCCAAGTGACATTCTCAAGCCTTGAGTTATCTGTATGAGTCTCTTACTTTTTGGTTTGTAACTGAACTGGATCAGACAAAGGAGTTTCAGTATTGGTCAAGACTTAACATGTTAAGTCTTTCTTCACAGATATCTCATCACAAGTTGAAACATCCCCTCCCCCAACTTACCCCTATATTTTAGGAGGCAATTATTTATTTGTGCGTAATAAATGGATCATACTAAAAGATTTTTACTACTGAAGTTCTCCTTTGGAATGAATGAAGTTGACAGCTAGAGTGAGATTCTCCAAGATTTAAGGAAAATTCTAGGTTTATAAGATAAATAGATTGCCACAAAGCAGGAGAGTGGAAAACTCATTACTTTCTAGCAGATTCTCTAGGAAATTTAAAAAGAAAAAAAGTCCTAAAAAGAAAACTTCTCCAGTAAGTTGTTGTGCATATCTGGCATTTTAGCATCCTGCTGTCTACATGGTATAGAGTTTCCTTACTTCAGAGGGCATTTGCCATCATGTATACACAACCTACATGTCAGGTTGTTTTCTCAGGGAGAGTAGTGTATGGCCTGGAAATTGAAATATTTTTTTGTTCAGTTCCCATGAGACTCTGCAATAGAGGACATATTTCAAATATTCTGATTAAAGAAAATGTGCACAAGTGGCCACTGGAGTAGTTCATGGGAAAAGGGGAAAGTAATTAAGACTTACATTTATGAAAGTATTTAATTACTTATCCGAAGTTTGACTTGGTGGAATAGGAATGCTGTTACAGTTATAAATATTATTGTTGCTTGCCTATTTCCTTAGAGTCTGAGTTAGAAAAAAAAGCTGGACCAGGTATAAATTTGAATCCATTTTGCAATGTGAATTCTAAAACTATTTTTCTTTGAGATAGAGTTTCTTCTGAAATGATTAAATATGAATGAATCTTCGGTTACCACATTTTCATGCTATTTTAGCTGTCAAAGGAGAAGGAAATATTTGACAACTTAGTTCAACTTTCTATGAATAAAAATAATGTCCAAATGAAGCATCTGCATTTCAACATTGTCAAATTATGTCATAGCATGACCTTCCTTTAGAACAATATATCAATATGTAAACAAACTTCCTTGCTATTTTCATGTAGTACAATAGGAGTTGAAATGATTAATCAGGTCCTGGTTCCAAAGCTTTTTAATATCTGTAGCAAGATACAGAGTACTGATTCTTTTCAAACATTTGGGCTTGATTTGGTTGTTTAAATCTAAGAGTGATTATTTTTGAAGTTTACATTAGCTGTATGGAAATTACAGTGAAGCGAAACAACACACTGTTTCGTTTTACTGTATCAGGGAGATTAATCTTTTTAAAGAAAGAACATTCTTGATAACAGTATTTGAATCGTTTTCTAATGTTTTTCTGTTTGTTTAAAGCCATTACACAGGGATATTATATTAGATTATCCAGGAGATATATTATAAAACATCTAACAATCTTGAATGTAAGGATTTTGTAATATATTTCCAGCTTGAACATAGAGATGAATAGCATGTTACTGTACAAACTATGGATTCATTAGTCTATTTCTCAATAGCGCCTACTTATATTAGAATGAAATTAGTTTTTCTTATCTAAATAAGGGTCTAAAATGAGAGAAATGGTTTCAGCATTTGACATCATTACTTATCAGAATGATGCTGAAATATGCAAAAGGTGCTTTGCTGTTTTCTCAAAAAGAGGCATTCTTTTCTCTTCATTTTTTTTTTTTTTTAATTTGGAGAGGATAGTTGAAGAGGAAAATTCCTGAATGACTACCTTCAACTTATGACTATCTTCAACTTATGACTGTTTTTTTCTCCTAGATAGTATTCATTCTTGAGGCATTTGGGAATCCCTGAATTTTCTTATTTTGGATGATTAATAAACCGACAGATCTTACTTGCCAAAGCAGTCAGTGTTATTCAGTGTCTGTCAGATATTAAAAATAATTTTTATTACAAGAAAAATTTCCATAGCTCCTATACTTAAGTGGCATACTATGTGACAGTTATGCCTATATTAGATATGTCTGAATCTAGGCATAAGCCACTAAAGTAGTACAATTTTTCTAGATGAATACACATTGATGATGATTACCAGCACATTTTCAATATGGTCTGTGTACAATAGCCTGTAATTTATCCTAAACTTTTGTTTGTTAGTGCCTTAGTAGGATCTTCTTTGGAGTTTCAACCAAGTTCAGAAAGTAATAACACTTGGTTGATAACTTATAATCTTGTATCTAGCATGCCATTTAATATGTCCTTGAATGAAAATTATTATCATGTTCTGAAGGCTACATGGTGTTTTGCTTAATATTACTTCTGCAAAGTTAATGTACTTTCTTGACTACTGCTCTTTAACCACTTATAAATCACATACTCAATGAGTCATTATTAAAAGTTACTACCTTCTAAGCCTGAGATATAGAAAACAAACTTATGGTTATCAAAGGAGAAAGTGGTGGGTGGGTGGGTGGGATAAATGAGGAGTTTGGGATTAACATATACACACTACTATATATAAAATAGATAACCAAGAAGTACCTACTGTATAGGTCAGGAAACTATACTCAATATTTTGTAATAACCTGTAAGGGAAAAGAATCTGAATCTCAATATTTTGTAATAACCTGTAAGGGGAAAGAATCTGAAACTGTACATCTGAAACTAACACAACATTGTATCAATAAATCAACTATACTTCAATGAAAAAAGGCAAAAAATAAATAAAAGTTACTACTCTCCAACTCTGAAATGATTAGCATCACAAATTTTACTTAACAACTGATACAAGATAAAAATAGTTTGCTATAGAGAATACTGTGAAATTTTCCTGTTTGATTCTTTCTGTTTGTATCTATTCAGTGAAAATGATATATTTTCTCTGTTGAACTTCTATTTTCATTAATGTCAACAGAGAATTAGACAAATTCCAAGACTTTTCCCAATACCTCAAATTAACTCTTATTCTCTATAATTTATAAATTTTATCTTCTAATTCCATCTGGAGTTGGTATAATTTAATTACTTTTTTCTTCATTTTTAATTCCCTTACATTATTGTCTTCTTCCATCTCAAGGGAGTTCATATTAATACCAGATATGTATTCTTAAGTATTTTTCCTTAACTTATATAACAATTTACATATTATATAAACAACTGTGCTTATATAATTATACAAATAAAAGCTGTGGACTGTTTTGTTCCTCTCTATTTTATAATCTCTAATTTTCTCTCTCAAGAAATATTCATATAAATATAGTTAAATGAACTGGTATTTATTCCTTTAAAAAGCCAAGTAATATTATATATTGTGAATGTACTATGTTTTATTAATTCTCTTATTGACTACAAATGGTCTTGCTTCTAGCTTTTTTTCTATTCTAAATTATATTAAAGTAAAAATTTTATAGTATTGCTCTATTCTTGTAAGATAGAGTTACATCCAAGTTTTTAACACAATATTCAGGAATAGGAGATAAATGAGAGAATTGAGATAATTACCCAGGTTACTTACATAGACTGTTTCAACTAGGTAAATATTCTAAATTTATTTCTTATATGTATTTTCATGTTATATAACTTATTCATTTTTTTAATGTTTATCATGACTTGGGACAGTTTAAATCTAAGAAATACCTTTGGGGAATATCATAAATACAATATACATATTAAATATATATGAAATAAGATAAATAAAAATTATTTCCAACCTAAATCTTTAAAACAGTGGGTTATTTTCACAGAGAAATAAGTTCAGAACTATTTAGATTGCTCACTTATAGGATTTAATTCAGTGGACAATTTTTAAACTAATTTTGTTTCTGTATACCCATAGTCTTAAAACACTGGTAATGTAACTGCATTCATTATTGGCTTCCAGTGATCTAATTACAATTTTCCCATAACATAAGTGGAGGGGTTTAATCTCCTATTTTTAATTTTATATTTTCTAGCACTTTTGTTAATACCATTCTGGACCTAGGGACTGTACGACTGAATTGTTAAGGTGAAAAATATTCAGATAAAACTTGAGAAGATAACTAAACTGTTAATATTTACCATTTTACATTTCTTAGTAATGATTGCTACTTGATTTCAATATTTTCTGTATAAGACTACATATGTGAAATGATTATATTAACTTCTACCTCTGATCATGGAAAAGGACAAGAAGCAATGGGTTTCATAGCAAGAAAGGTAGGTAGGAGGTAACAAAAACAGATGGTGAGAAAACATGAGTAGTGACATTATTAACAAAACAGAATGATCAACAGTATACATTTATTTACTTGTCTTTTCTGAATGCAATTGAAATGAAAGTTAAAAACAACAAATAAAGTGAAAAAACAGAAACAAGGAGAAACAGTGATGAGAACTATAAACAAATTTGGAAGACAGCAGGCAAAAATTTAGTAAAAGCCTTAAAAAATTAGAGGAAATTCAAATTAAAAGTGACTATAAGGAGGGATAGGAACAACAAGTAAGCTCATTCACCCTGAAGAACATATGTGAATCTGTGGACTTGGGGTCCTGATTTTCCAGAAATGAGGTGACAGGGCTGAAAACAAAACATTTGAAGTCTCCAAGTTTGTTCTGTCTCACTTCTCTACACCTGATGTTGACTATAGGCTCACACAGAACATAGAAGAATTTTTCTCCAGGGAAAGTGATTGGTCTGAGAGTTTAGAACTCAAGATATTGCTGTTTGAGATTCCCTATAGAGAAGGCCTGAACACCTACTGTGAAATACATACTTGACATAGAGCTTCTAATCTTCTTAATAACTCACACTTAAGCACGAATAGACAGCCAAATATCACCAGATATTTGAGAAATGCCTCAAAAGTGAAAAAGAGAAACCAAAACCAAACAAATGACAAAAAGCTATAGAAAATGGATAAGCAGGGCATGGTAGAAGCTTTTTAAAATGTGATGAAGACATTCCAAGAAGATATGCATCAATAAAATCAACAAATAGTTATTTTAAAAGAATAATCAAGGACTTCCCTGGTGGCGCAGTGGTTAAGAATCTGCCTGCCAGTGCAGGGGACATGGGTTTAAGCCCTGGTCTGGGAAGATCCCACATGCCATGGAGCAACTAAGCCCGTGCATCACAACTACTGAGGCTGTGCTTTAGAGCCCACGAGCCACAACTACTGAGCCTGTGTGCCACAACTACTGAAGCCCGCACACCTAGAGCCCATGCTCTGCAACAAGAGAAACCACTGCAATGAGAAGCCCATGCACCGCAACCAAGAGTAGTCCCTGCTCACCACAACTAGAGAAAGCCCACGCACAGCAATAAAGACCCAATGCAGCCAAAATAATTAATTTTTTTAAAAAAGAATAATCAGTGGACAAGAAAGGTCTTTTGGAAATCAAATATATGATAGAAATTTTTAAAAAATATTCAGTTGAAGATTTGGGAAATACAGTTGTGAAAAAGTTTATAAAACTGAAGAAATGACAAATAGATGAAAGTCAGGAAAAAAGATAATAGACTTGAAATTTTAATGCATAAAATCCAATACATGACAAAGAAGTGATAAAATGTAACAAAAATTTTCAGGTTTAAGGGACATGAATCTCCATAGTGTAAAATCTCAGTGTTTAGCATAAGAAATAAAATAACAAATCCTGCAAATATTTTCTCCCATTCTGTAGGCTGTCTTTTCATTTTGTTTATTCTTTCCTTTGCTGTGCAAAAGCTTTTAAGTTTAATTAGGTCACACTTGTTTATTTTTGTTCTTATTTCTATTACTCTAGGACATGAATCCAAAAAGATATTGCTGCAATTTATGTCAAAGAGTGTTCTGCCTATATTTTTCTCTAGGAGTTTTATAGTATCCCGTCTTACATTGAGGTCTTTAATCCATTTTGAATTTTTGTGTATGGTGTTAGAGAATATGCTAATTTCATTCTTTTACATGTAGCTGTCCAGTTTTCCCAGCACCACTTATTGAAGAGACTGTCTTCTATCCATGGTGTATTTTTGCCTCCTTTGTTATAGATTAATTGATGATAGCTGTGTGGGTTTATTTCTGGGCTTTCTATCCTGTTCCATTGACCTATATGTCTATTTTCTGTGCCAGTATCATACCATTTTGATTACTATAGTTTTGTAGTATAGTCTGAAGTCAGGGAGCCTGATTCTTCCAGCTCTGTTTTTCTTTTTCAAGATTGCTTTGGCTATTTGGGGTTTTTTGTGTTTCCATACAAATTTTTTTAAAATTTGTTCTAGTTCTGTGAAAATGGCATTGGTAATTTGATAGAGATTGCAATGAATCTGTAGATTGCCTTGGGTAGTGTAGTCATTTTAATAATATTGATTCTTCCAGTCCAAGAACACAGTATATCTTTCCATTTGTTTGTGTTGTTTTCAATTTCTTTCATCAGTGTCTTACAGTTTTTGAAGTACAGGTCTTTCACCTACTTAGGAAGGTTTATTCCTAGGTATTTTGTTTTTTTGATGCAACTGACATGGGATTAATTTCCAAAATATACAAACAGCTCAGGCAACTCAATATCAAAAAAAACAAATAACCCAGTCAAAAAGTGGGCAGATTTAAGACATTTCTCCCAAGATGACATACAGGTGGCCAGCAAGCACATGAAAAGATGCCCAACATAGCTAATTATTAGAAAAATGCAAAAAACTATGATGAGGCATCACCTCACTCCAGTCAGAATGGCCATCATCGACAAGTCTACAAACAATAAATGTTGGAGAGGGTGTGGAGAAAAATGTACTCTCCTACAATGTTGGTGGGAATGTAAACTGGTTCAGCCACTATGGAGAGCAGTATGGAGGTTCCTTAAAAAACTAAAAGTAGTGTTACCATATGATCCTGCAATTCCCCTCCTGGGAATATATCCAGAGAAAACTATAATTTGAAAGAATACATGCACCCCAATGTTCACTGCAGTACTATTTACAATACTGAAGACATGGAAGCAGCCTAGATGTACATCAACAGATGAGTGGATAAAGATGTGGTCTGTGTGTGTGTGTGTGTATATATACACACACACACGCAACAGTGGTGTATATATAAAGATGTGGTGTACACACACACACACACAGACACACACACACACGTATATACAATGGAACATTACTCAGCCATAAAAAAGAATGAAATAATGCCATTTGCAGCAACATGGATAGACCTAGACATTAACAAACTAAGTAAAGTAAGCCAGACAGAGAAAGATAAATACCATATAATATTGCTTTTATATGGAATCTAAAAAAAAAGACACAAATGAACTTATTTACAAAACAGAAAGATATTCTCACTGACATAGAAAACAACCTTATGGTTACCAAAGGGGAAAGGGGGGGAAGGGATCAATTTGGAGGTTGGGCTTAACATATACACACTACTGTATATAAATTAGATAACCAACAAGGACCTATTGTACAGCACAGTGAACTATACTCAGTATTTTGTAATAAACTTTAAGGGCAAAGTCTGAAAAAGAATATACATTATATATACATATAGATTATATATATATGTATATGTATAGCTGAATCTCTGTGCTGAGTACCTGAAACATGATATTATAAATCAACTATACTTCAATTTAAAAATTCATAATAACAAACCCTGCATATGAAGAAAAACTCAAGAGCCTCTACACAAACAATAAAAATGATTACATATTAAAGAACAAGCCTTAGAATATAATTTAACTTTTTAACATCATCAGTGGAGTACTGCTTTCAAAATTTGGAGAAAAATTTCAAGTTAGAATTATATGCTTGGCCAAATTATTAATTAATGCAGAGACATTTTCAGACTTGAATGGTCAAATATTTAATTCTGATGTACTTTTCTTAGAAAGCTACAGAAGAATATGCATTTTGCAAAGGAAGGAAATAAAACAAGAGAGAAAGACGTGGTCTTCAGGATATAAGAGAATCTCATATAACACATATGAACAACCAAAATCTTGTCCCAACATAAAAACTGTGCCTCAGGCATAGAAAATGCCTGCTGTAAATTAAACCAAGAGCATCTTGAATGTAATTTTATGTTTAACTGATATACCATTTATAAAGAATTAAAGACAGGTACATAGAAAATGAAGCAAGTACAAAAAGATCCTTTTTAACTACAAGAAAAAAGTACAAGAAAGCAAACATATCCTAGTATAATACTTGGCTCTACAGTGAACACCACAATGGACGTGTAAAAATACTGGAAGTATACAAGAAATGTAGGTATCTAACAAGAGATTGTTTAGAATTAATTCAAACCACCGAGGTATAAGCATATTATTTATAAATATTAAGACCAATCTTAGAAGAAATAGCTTTGAAAGTTGACAAAATAATCGTCTTTACAGAACAGGAGTTTGATTGATTTCAGGGAAGGGGATGGGACATTAGTGAATGGTAATTTTTAAGAGACTTCTAATAATACATATTTTTTGAAGAACTCCAGGAGCATTTATCACACTGAAAAATTACACGTTAGTTTAAATAATGACTGCTAATATAATTTACATTTATTTGCCCCAATATTCCTGAAACCTCAAATAATAATTATCAATAAATATGAAATCATTTGACAAAATTTGCATATTTAAAGGTTGGATAAGAGATTGGAAGTCAATTTGTTATCAAAAATGTATTTTTCTTGACTCGTTAATTTTTATTTTGTACCTGCCTCTCATCCAGTGACCATTTCCTGATTAGTCTCTTAACCCTAACGTAAAGATTTTTGGTTTGTTTTTGGCTTAGAGCATATATTTTGACACTTTTAAAATATTTTACTGTTTTATATTTGTTCTTCCCAGTGAGAGTTCAGGTATCTTCTTTTGTATCTTAGCCTATGCTAAATGCAGTGTTCACTCTGTTTGCTTTGTTGAAAAGTCCCTGTTTCTTGTATGCCATATACCTATGTTTGAATATAAGTCCACTTAACCTAGAACACATGGCTTCTATATTTTATAGCATTTCCTGAGTACCAGGGAAACTTGGTAACTGTTAAAAATTAACAAATCTCACTTTACTTCAAACACTAGTCTGGCTCCACATCACTGAAAACAGATCTTTAGTAGCTTTGCACTCTATTACCCATAATCTAGTAGAACAATTATTCAGCAGAGAACAACATGCTGAAAATAAAGTTAAGATGCTTATGTAAACAGTAGCATCATTCTCTATATCGCTGAACATAGATCTTCCACTCCTAACCTATTAGGTGACATGTTTCAAGCAAAGTGGAATCTTCTAGTCAAAACGATCCCATTATTCTAGCACATTTCATGCTCATTGAAAACAGATGTATAACATACAGAGTCCTTTATTAGATAGGTTTTCAGTTCACTAAAAACAGATTTATAATTCAGAAACAACCCATTGCCTCACATGTATTCAGCTCACTAAAACAGATTTACTACTCAGAAACAACCGATTATCTAACATGTTTCCAGTTCACTGAAAACAGATTTACAACTCATACATAGCCCATTATCCAACATAGTTCCAGCTCACTGAATATTGATTTAGAATTCATAAACAGCCCATTATCTGACAAATTTTCAGCTCACTGAACAGATTTGCAAATCATAAACAACCTATTATCTACCACATTCCCAGCTCACTGAAAGTAGATTTATAGTGTATAAACAATCCATTATCTCAAATGTTCCAGTTCACTGAAGACTGCTACAGAACTTACAAAGAACCCCCAGGAGCCAAGGTTCCACCTTGGAAGGAAAATAAATAAATAAATAAACACAAATATACATACATACATACAGTAAGGAAGTAAGGAAGTAACCTCTACTGCATAAAAAAAATCTTATTTGATCTTAATGTACAATTTTATATCAGTAAATATATTTAGAGATTTAATCTTTATTATTTTCAAACTTCAAATTGTATATGAAAGAAAAAAATTTAGGTGAATTTAAAGGTATGTTAACCCTGTATTTTTGTGTTTGAAATGTTTGAAAAACATTTCTGTGTTAATTATGAAAATTCAGAATATAAAAGTAACACAATTAAAATGAGTATTTTTATGGATATATGGTATCCTTTCTAACTTTTTTTTTAAATTTTAACAGCTTTATTGGAGTATAATTACTTTACAATGGTGTGTTAGTTTCAGCTTTATAACAAAGTGAATCAGCCATACATATACATACTTCCCAATATCTTCTCCACCTTGCATCTCCCTCCTACCCTCCCTAGCCCACCCCTCTAGGCAGTCACAAAGCATGGAGCTCATCTCCATGTACTATGCAGCTGCTTCCCACTAGCTATCTATTTTACATTTGGTAGTGTATATATGCCCACACCACTCTCTCACTTTGTCCCAGCATGCCCTTCACCCTCCCTGTGTCCTGAAGTCCATTCTCTATGTCTGTGTCTTTTTCCTGACCTGCCCCTAGGTTCCTCAGAACCTTTTTTTTTTTTTAAGATTCCATATATACATGTTAGCATACGGTATTTCTTTTTCTCTTTCTGAGTTACTTCACTCTGTATGACAGACTCTAGGTCCATCCACCTCACTACAAATAACTCAATTTCGTTTCTTTTTATGGCTGAGTAATATTCCATTGTATGTATGTGCCACATCTTCTTTATCCATTCATCTGTCAGTGGACACTTAGGTTGCTTCCATGTCTTGGCTATTGTAAATAGAGCTGCAATGAACATTGTGGTACATGACTCTTTTTGAATTATGGTTTTCTCGGGGTATATGCCCAATAGTGGGATTCCTGGGTCATATGGTAGTTCTATTTTTAGCTTTTTAAGGAAACTCCATACTGTTCTCCATAGTGGCTGTATCCATTTACATTCCCACCAATAGTGCAAGAGAGTTCCCTTTTCTCCACACTCTCTCCAGCATTTACTGTTTGTAGATTTTTTGATGGTGGCCATTCTGACTGGTGTGAGGTGATACCTCATTGTAGTTTTCATTTGCATTTCTCTAATGATTAGTGATGTTGAGCATCCTTTCACGTGTTTGTTGGCAATGTGTATATCTTCTTTGGAGAAATGTCTATTTAGGTCTTCTGCCCATTTTTGGATTGGGTTTTTTTTTTTTGATATTGAGCTGAATAAGCTGCTTGTAAATTTTGGAACTTCTTTGTCAGTTGCTTCATTTGCAAATATTTTCTCCCATTCTGAAGGTTGTCTTTTTGTCTTGTTTGTGGTTTCCTTTGCTGTGTAAAAGCTTTTAAGTTTCATTAGGACCCACTTGTTTTTTTTTTTTTTTTTTTCCATTACTCTAGGAGGTTGGTCAAAAAGGATCTTGCTGTGATTTATGTCATAGAGTGTTCTGCCTATGATTTCCTCTAAGAGTTTTATGGTGTCTGGCCTTACATTTAGGTCTTGAATCCATTTTCAGTTTATTTTAGTGGATGGTGTTAGGGAGTGTTCTAATTTCATTCTTTTACATGTAGCTGTCCAGTTTTCCCAGCACCAATTACTGAAGAGGCTGTCTTTTCTCCATTGTATACTCTTGCCTCGTTTATCAAAAATAAGGTGACCATAGGTGCGCGGGTTTATATCTGGGCTTTCTATCCTGTTCCATTGATCTATATTTCGGTTTTTGTGCCAGTGCCATACTGTCTTGATTGCTGTAGCTTTGTAGTATAGTCTGAAGTCCAGGAGTCTGATTGCTCCAGCTCTGTTTTTCTTTCTCAAGATTGCTTTGGCTATTCAGTGTCTTTTGTGTTTCCATACAAATTGTGAAATTTTTTGTTCTAGTTCTGTGGAAAATGCCTTTGGTAGTTTGATAGGGATTGCATTGAATCTGCAGATTGCTTTGGGTAGTATAGTCATTTTCACAATGCTGATTCTTCCAATCCAAGAACATGGTATATCTCTCCATCTGTTTGTATCGTCTTTAATTTCTTTCATCAGTGTCTTACAGTTTTCTGCATACAGGTCTTTTGTCTTTTGACAAAAGTTTTTTGAAGCAACAAACTTCCTTGTTGTCTTATTTTAATAAATTGCTCTAGCCACTCCAACCTTCAGCAACCACTATCCTGGTCAGCAGCCATCAACGTTAAAGCAAGACCCTCCACCAGCAAAAAGATTAAGACTCGCTGCAGATTAAGACTTGCTAGCATTTTTTAGCAACAAATTATTGTTTAATTAAGGTATACTCATTTGTTTGACATAAGGCTATTGCACACTTAATAGACTACAGTATAGTATAAACATAACTTTTATATGCACCAGGAAACAAAAAAAATTTGTGTGACTTGCTTTATTGCAATATTCACTTTAGTTTGATATTCACTTTATTGTGGTGGTCTGGAACTGGACCCACAATGTCTCTGAGGTATGCCCGTATACAATTTCCTCTACTCTCTATTTCCAATGCTGTGCTATAGTTTACCTATATTTGTTGGGTGGGAGAATTATCCAGTGTATTGTCTAAACTGTTACATGAAATTATAATACAGCCATGGTACTTTCAAGACAGGTGTGTTTATTCCTTTTACTTGCCCTCACAGGTTAATGCCCTTATTTTCATGACTCTCATCTCCACTGAACTAAGGAGCAAAGTTTCATTGTATGTCCTTCATGAAAGACACAACAATTAGCATGGAGAAGTCCTCAATACATTTGTTAAGTTAATAAATGGACAAAATTAACTAAGTAGCAGGAAATTTTCCCAAGATTTACCCTGGCCCTACGATGTAAAATGATGAGGAAATGAGCAAGTTTCTAGGCCCCTCTCACCCTTTCTTCATCAATAAGGCAATTATAATGATTCTCTATATATGGAAAATCAGTTTCTACTGAGCAGCCTACTTTACATTACCATAGAATAATTTCTCTTGTTGTGAACTTAAAGTAAAAATTCAGTAAAATATTCTGTATGTTTATATTTTTCAAGATACATAATGTTTCTTACCAAAAGGATGTATATGTGTGTTTCTGTAAAAAGTTCTTTGTATATATCATGTTGGCAGGGGTGTCTATCAGCCCTACTGCATTTCACAGGGTAAAATAACTTACCATGTATGGAAACTCTATAAAAATTTTGAAATTAAAATATAAGATACAGAAAGGAAATATGCCTAGTTTTAATTTAAACAATTTTTGATATATTACCTAAATTTCTATTCTTGGTTCTGATTATTCTATTGTCAGTTTTTCTTTCTAATTGATCCTAATTTAGCTGTCAAAGGGGCATTTAGTTTGCCATCTTTCTTAAATGTATATGCTTTGTGGTTTTGTTGGTAACATTTTTTTCTTAAGCTTGGATTTTTTTCCAGCTTTATTGAGACATATCTGACATATAACATTGTGTAACTTTAAGGTGTACAACATGTTAATTTGACACACATATATTGCAAAATAATTACCACCTTAGCATTAACAACTCTAAACCATCACGTAATTACCGTTTCATTTTTGTGATGAGAACATTTAAGATCTATTCTCTTAGCAAATTTCAAGTGTATAATACAGCATTATTAACTACAATCACCATGCTGTATGTTAGATTCCCAGAACTTATTCATCTTATAATTGGAAATTTGTGCCTTTTAACCAATAATTTTTCTTTAGTGTTTTCCTGGCATAATTCATCTTATTATTAAGAATAGACATTGTGATTTTCTCATTTCCTGCAAATCGTAAAGGCAGTGTCCTGAAATATTGCCAAAATAGTATGCAGTCACAATTTTGCTAGAATTAGTACATCTCTTTAAAATACAAGAAAAAAATGTTAACTTTCTTCATCTCAAGTTATATTTTGTCACAAAATCTGCCAACGTGTTTTTACATTAGAGAATCTGTTGGCAGATTTCCATTTTTAACAGTAGGTCTGGGCTTTTGTGGCAGTGACAAGAAAAGTCTAAAATGACTGAGAAGTGGGCAATACAAAAAGCATGGTTAATCCCTGTCTGTGGTCTGACATAGATGACTTGCCTTCCCAGAATTATTATAATATGAAATTTATTGAGTATCCAAAGTGCCAAGTGAGATATAACCAGTTAAGCCTGTCCCTTAGAGAATTAAACTAGTTAAGAGAGAAGTTTATGTCTTGCCTATTCTTTTAGTTAAGATATATGGGGTGCTTTTTGAAGTCAGTTATTCATCTGGTCTCTGATGGAATATAGATAAGTAAAACCCAGTCCTTGCCCTCAAGGAGCTTCTTTTCTTCCCCCCGCTAAGAATGATTAGCCTAGAAGGGAATCACTCAAACAAATTCATGAATAAATGAAACAACAGAGTCAAGCCCAAAGGACAGAATAATTTACTAGCTGGAGGGACTGTAGTGGAAATGACTAAGAAGCAGCTGGTAGGAGTATGAACAGGGATTACCACTCACAAGACTGAAAATATACAGAGTGAGAGAAACTAGAAGCATGAAGACCTGAAAGCCCTCTTTTCACCATCTAAGATCTGCAAAAACACGTATAAAAGCAGAAGTCAGACTATGGAAGTCACAACCAGTCTCTCTCTCCCTCATCTCTCTTTTAAGTAATGAAGCTACTTGGATAATATGGCTTTAGAGCTCTTGCTCTTTTAAGCATATTTTATTATTTGTTAATAGACTTATTAGAAAAAAAAGAATATTTACTTTTTAGAGGTAGAAATTGAAATATTTACTGATGAAATGATATGATGCCTTGGATTTGTTTTAAAATAATCCAGAGGTGCACTGAGGGTGGGGGAATGGCAGGGGTAGGATCTTACAGATGAAGCAAAGTTAACCATATGTTGATATGAATTGAAACTGATAGATGAGCCCTTGGGGGTTCAGAATACTCTCTTTACTTTTGTGTTTACATGAAAATTTCCACAGGAAAAAGGTAAAAATGTAATATATTCAGAAATTAATATGTATTTGAAAACTGTACAATCTTCAGTATTTTGAATACTGCTATCTCCAGTTCTAGTCTATGAATTCCCTAAGTGTAAGAGCTTTATCTTTTAGCATTTATCACAGTGAATTAAAAAAAATCTTTCGGCTTCCCTGGTGGCACAGTGGTTGAGAGTCCGCCTGCCGATGCAGGGGACACGGGTTCGTGCCCCGGTCCAGGAAGATCCCACATGCCGCAGAGCGGCTGGGCCTGTGAGCCATGGCCGCTGAGCCTGTGTGTCCGGAGCCTGTGCTCCGTAATGGGAGAGGCCACAACAGTGAGAGGCCCGTGTACCACAAAAAAAAAAAAAAAAACAACTTTATAAGTACTAAATTGAACTAAAGTGATTAGATGAAATATTTGAATTACCAGTAAAACTGAGAAAAAGGGAATAAACCTTTTTTAACTTCCACTTAGACAAGTTCTGAGGTCTCAACGGGCCTTTACAACTATGTCAAAGACTAAATGATAGAGACCTTCTCCCACACCAGTGTTAGAAAGAAAGTTAGAAAGGAAATATAATGCCAGGATGAAAAGATGTTATCAAAGGACCAGTAGTTATATAAGGATCAAATGAGTGAGCTGACCAGGTTTGAAGTGCATGTGACATTAATGAATTAGTTTAATTGTACAAAATAGATAAATTTGCTATGAACATTTTAAAGCTCTGGCTTGGGTTACTGAGGTATTTTGAGATTTTGTATCCCTGACTATTATAAGAACTTGGAAAATTATTAGATCAGGATAATTAAAAGTTTATTTGCTAGAAATATAGGAGCTAAAACAAATGATTACCATCAAGGTCAATGAATACAGAATGTGGAAATCACTATTGTATTTCTTAAAGATGGTAATAACTTAAATAAACCTTATTTTACTGACCAATCAAGACATTCTTAATATTATTTCCAAATAAAAAATAATATTATTTCCAAATATAATATCAATTATTTGTTTAGCATCTACTGTGTTTTAAGTATAATTCAAGGGGGATGGAATCAGAGAGAAATATGAAAAACTTTATGGGTATGATCCAAATGAATTTAAGAACCCATAAAACTCTTATTTAATCCCAGGACTACTGTCCTGGTTTCAGAAATGTTGGGTAGAATTTATTTAATGGTATCATTTGACAATAATGATTGTATTTACTGGTGTGTGGGAAAAGCAATGCTGTGGCAGTCGTATTTTACATGACAATCTAGTAACAAATTGTGTGAACTACACAGAGAGCAGATGTTTCTTTATGATAGGAAGAGACTTTTTGCAATACATTTCAGATGTCAAACAAATCCTTTTTTGCTTAGCATCCCTTCTTGTCTCTTGTGAGTAAGCACAGTTTCTCTTAAACATATGGTCAAAATTGAAGTAAGCCTGGGAAATCCCATTTATAACTTCAGTCTATGTTTTGCGGGGGAAAACCTGATGAAGTGAGATTAATATTCAACATTTTTAAAAAGTGTAAAGAAAAATTATAATGAAAGAGTTTTCTTTTTTAACAAGATGTCAAACCGATTTATTCATATTGTCTAATCAATTTTCAAAGTTTAAGTGTTAACAATCATTAAAATATCTGATAAAAAGTGAGGCTTTTTCCTTTACATGCATATTAATTCTCATAAAATATGTTAAATATCAAGATATATATTTTTAGAAATTAGTCATCTTTTTAACTTAAAAATTTGCTAACAGTAAGCTATTTTTAATCACAATTGTTGAGTTTCCTCAGTTTTTTCTCAGTCTTTTTAATCTGTTTATAATAGTAATTCAGGGTTATTGAAGGATAGTTTCATAATCCAGAGAAGTATAATGAAGAAAATTAAAAACACTCATAATCTGACCACCTGGATATACCTCTTGTTAACGTTTTATTTTGTTTCTTTTAGGTGTCATTTTTAAATTTCACTTTTTTAAATCAAAGTTTTATGTATTTATACTTTTAAAATCAAATAGTTCTATAAATTCTATAAAAATAGCAATCAATTTTTCATTGTTTCACAATCCCCATTGCAATTTCCCAGGTGCAGTTAAGTTAAACTCTTTTAGCTGTTTCTTGTCATATTTATCTCCATATATATAATACTTTTTTTTTCTTTACAATTAAGTTTCGTAGATTATCTTTCACTTCCAAATATGAACAAAAATATTTGGCTTTCTTACATAGCTTGCTGACTTCCTGGCCTAATACATATCTTCTATCCCATCCTTTCTATATGGCTATATTACAATTATATTTAATTCCATAGTCACTCTTTACATTATTATCATATAAATTTTAATGGTGGTTAAACTAGTATATTATGATTACATTTCCTGTCTTATACAACTTTCTAGTCTCCATGAATTTAATAATTACCTTTTTTTCTCTCCTTTGTTTATAGTACCTATCACTATTGCACCATCATACTCTCTTAACAGATATGTTCTCTTCTCAGTAGCTTTCCCCAAAATAGTCAAGGGCATAACACTTTGCAACCTCATATTTTTGAAAATGCTTACTTTCTCTTTGCTTTATTGCTCTATATTCTGAGAGATTTCCTCAAATTTATCCTCCAATCTTTCTACTGATTTGTAAATTTTTGCTACCATATTTTAATTTCCTAAAGCTCTTTTGAGAATATTCCTTATAGCATTTTGTTTTAAAACTTTATATTGATTTCCTGTATTTCTCTTTTCTTCATCTTCCTTTTCAATATGTTATTCTTTTTGTCTGGCCTTCCATGTTGGAGCTATTCCTCAAATGGATGGGGTTACTTAGCTGTACATTGATAGCCAGAGTGGGATGTCTCTGTTCAGGATGTTTTTTCCCTAGTTCCCCTCTTCTTTTGGTTTTTTCCCCCGCAGCTCTGGTTTTTCAAAATCCAGATTTCCTCTGGATCAGCTTCTCCACAGTAAACATCCCATTTTCTGTCTGTATGTGCAAGTGCTTCTCAATCAGACCTTCAACCAATCCTGCTTTACAGAACCACCCAACCCTACCACCAGTGATACCTGCTATGTCTAATTCCTGGGCTTTTCCAGGATTCTGCAAAGGAAAAAATAATTATACCCTTAGCATTCATCTTTCTCAAGTCTGATAAGTTATTTATCACTAGCTTATCAAAATTCTAACTTCAAATTCTTGTTGTCATCTCTACTATAGTTTCATTTTTAAAATTCATGTGTGTGTGTTTGTGCATGTATGTATTGAGTGTATGTGTTTTTTTTTTAGATGTTGGGTGTAGGAGTTTATTAATTAATTTATTTTTGCTGTGTTGGATCTTTATTTCTGTGCAAGGGCTTTTTCTAGTTGTGGCAAGTGGGGGCCACTCTTCATCGCAGTGTGCAGGCCCCCCACTATCGCGGCCTCTCTTGTTGCGGAGCACAGGCTCCAGATGCGCAGGCTCAGTAGTTGTGGCTCACAGGCCCAGTTGCTCCACGGCATATGGGATCCTCCCAGACCAGGGCTCCAACCCGTGTTCCCTGCATTAGCAGGCAGATTCTCAACCACTGCGCCACCAGGGAAGCCCTTGAGTGTATGTGTTTTAATGTCTTGGAAGCATGTGATGTTTGGAAGCATGGGATGATACATTTTGTATCTGATCTTTCATGTTGAAGTGGAAATCTTTTCAGTTTCCCCCCTACATGTTCATATATAACATACACAAGCATCTCTGTATTTACAAGTTTCTACTAGCACTAGACACGCACATATATAGCCAACTATGTTTATGCATAAACTGCCTATTCTACACAAAAACTTTTGTTTTGTTAAAAATTGACTCCCAAGGTTATTTTGAAAATCTCTACCCATTTCATGCTTATATGAACATTTATCTCAGAAATGATCAAATGTTGAATGTGGATATTGCAGCACAAATTCCCAGGTATCGATGCAAAGCATACTTTTGTTAGTATAACAGCAAGATATCCATTCATTATCTACTGTATGTAATAGCACATCATTAAAATTCAAAACTATAGCAGAAGTTTCCATTAATTGTTAGTATATCTATTATTATAATGCAAGTTAATGCCCCCTGAAGTATTTCCTTACAAGAAAAATTTTAGAATTATTTTGAGTGATGTATACATCTATAAATAAATGTGTACACATGTAGAATGTTTAATCAAACCTAGTATAAACTTGCATAGACATCTTTGTATCCTAATATTTTTCTACTATCCATTTGCATATACACGTCATTAAATATTCTAAATTATGATTTGTATGACTATATAACACTTTATCAAATGTATGTACCATAATTTCTTTAGCTATCCCATAATAATTGGGCATTTCACATTTCCAATTTTCAGAAGTATAAATAATGGTCTTTCTTTAAAATGGATAATTCATGGAGCAATTACTGAATTTTGGGGGGGTGATATGCTAACAAACGACACTATTCATGTCTATTCAACCAACATTTTTTCCAACTTTATCTAGGAACCTCCAAGTTTTTAGGCTTTGTTCATATCATTCAGGATTTATATTGAGAGTTTTCGTGTTCATTTTTAAAATCTTTATTTTCAAGAATAGTTTTTGATAGCTGTATCACAATTTTTTTTAAACATGTTTAGCTGATTTCAGTAATCTCACAAAATACTTTATATCCATTGCCTTCCATTACTTACTTACTCAGATGAATTGATATTTTAGGTGGACTGACATGTGTCTTCAACTAAATATTTTTAAACAGTGCTTGAGTGGTTATTTTCTGTTCCTGTGTATGTGATAATACTGTTGTTCTTCTATACATGAAAGGAAATCTGCCTGATTCTAAAATGTTTATGTTTCTATTCTTTTTCTCCCAAAACTCTTTATAACATTCCATTTTCTTCTAAAATTTGGTGCTGTAATTTGTGTGAAATCAGTGTGAATTTGGTTCCTTTGTCCAACATGTTATGTTTTTTTCAAACACTATCAAGCAATTCTCCAATTCTCAGTGGACACTGACTGAGTGTCCTACAAATTTAATGCAATTCTAAAACTATCTACCTGGAGCTAGCAACAGATCCCACAGATTAAGGCCTTAGTCTCACGAGATTTCCCCCACTTCAGATGCCAATCACAAGTCCTGGTTGTTATTTGTGCTTCTGACAGAATGGCTATAAATCAGAGGTTCCCACAACTCCCTCCTCTGGTTCAGTTAATTTGCTGCAGTGACTCACAGAACTCAGAGAAACTTTTACCTACATTCACCACTTGATTATAGAGGACACTATAAAGAATATATGTGAACTACCAGATGAAGAGATCAAAAAGGGTCCCAAGCACAGGAACTTCTGTCCCCATGTAATTGGAATGTGCCACCCTCTTGTCATGTGTGAGTGCAGTCACTAACCCAGAAACTCATCAGAGCTCCTTGTTCAAGAGTTTTTATAGAACTTAATCTGCAGCTCACCCTTTCCCAGAGGTCAGTGGGCGGGGCTGAAAGTTCCAACCCTCTGATCACTTGCTTTTTCTTGTGACCAGCCCCATCCAAAGACTATCCAGAGGCCTCCACCTTAAATTGCCTCATTAGCATAAACTAAAAAAAGCTCAAGGACTTCCCTGGTGGCGCAGTGGTCGGGAGTCCGCCTGCCGGTGCACGGGACACGGGTTCGTGCCCCGGTCCGGGAGGGTCCCACGTGCCGCGGAGGGCTGGGCCTGTGAGCCTTGGCCGCCGGGCCTGCACGTCCTGAGCCTGTGCTCCGCAACGGGAGAGGCCACAACAGTGAGAGGCCCGCGTACCGAGAAAAAAAAAAAAAAAAAAAAAGCTCAAAAGCACTCCTTATGAATAACAAAAAGTACTATCATTCAGGAAATTCCAAGGACCTTAGGAATTGTGTGCAAGGAATCAGGGACAAAGACCAGCTATATTTCTTTTTTTTTTTTTTTTTTTTTTTTTTTTGCAGTACGCGGGCCTCTCACTGTTGTGGCCTCTCCCGTTGCGGAGCACAGGCTCCGGACGCGCAGGCTCAGCGGCCATGGCTCACAGGCCCAGCCGCTCCGCGGCATGTGGGATCTTCCCGGACCGGGGCACGAACCCGTGTCCCCTGCATCAGCAGGCGGACTCTCAACCACTGCGCCACCAGGGAAGCCCTATATTTCTTATTATACCACACTTTGTATATAATTTTATTTTCCTGTCTTGAAGCTCTTATAAATATAGCCATTGAATATAAAAATTGTTCAGAATAAATCTAAGAATGGGTCTAATTTCTTCCTATAATTTTTGTTTTTTACTCTTCCTATGTAATGTTTTCACCTCATGGGACCCACAAACCAAAAGTCTATAATAGATATACACACAAGAAAGAAAAAGGGATCCAAACACAACACTAAAGATATTCATCAAATTGCAAGAGAACAAAAAAGGAAAAAAAAAAAGTCCTCTAATATATCTAGCTAAGCACTTGTGCTTTGAGCATGCATGCTTCCATCTGCTTGGTTCCTGAACAAGATACTACACTAGCAATCCAACCCTCCAACCAATCGAGTCAGAATTCAAAGAACCAGGAGCAACCCTGAGGTCCATAGGCTCACATAAAAATATGATTTCCTCTATAATAAACATAATAATAACTACCATTTAATTAAGCATCTACTATTTGAGTCCTCTATTAGACCCTTGACATGCATTTTCATTTGCCTAGGAAGACCATCTGAGGATACAGTTACTCATGGTCACACAAATCCAGCTTGGATTCTAGAACTCATGTTTTTTCTATGGCACTGCTTATGAATAAGGGCCTGTCCACCTGAGTCTCCAGGTTAATGTGGCAGTTTCCTCCTCTTGGGGCTGTAAGTCCCATCCTGAATGTAGGCAGTCTTGACCGAGGCTCTGACACTCTGGATATGTCTTATTAGCCTCCTCCCTGCACTGGTTGGACATGACTTTTGGACTCAGTCACTGGCTGGAGACCTGTTCCTTCAGGGATGGGTTTCTGGCAACAAGGCCATTCACTGGTCACTGTCCAGACCAGTACTGCTAGCCCTACCCACCACAGCAGCTCTGGGATGGAGTTAGTTAACCCAGCCTGATATACTTTCAACACCTTCTCCATAATAAATGCTGATGAGAGATGTTTGGATGGTCACCTACTGTGGGCCAGCATTACATTAAGCACCTAAAATTTATTGTTGAATTTGAGTTGTACCCATCCACTCTGGACCCTCAGACTGCCTGTCATCCAAGCCCACATCAGATCATGGCCAAAAGCATGAAGAAGTACTCCTTTGGTATACTGACATAGTTGAAAAGACCTTGTGCAAAAGATATACCAAGAAACAACAAATGTGAGATGTACACAGAGAGATTCTGGGTTCCTGCAGAATCATGGGTTGTTGGTCACAGTTCACATTGTCAGGGGGAACTCACTCAACACAGGTTTGTAAAATTACACAGTGGCCATAAGGAAATTGAAAAAAACAGTGATTGGCAAGGTTGAGAGTCACAATTAATCTCAGGTGAGAGCAGTTCATCCTATAGATGCCATACCTTCTATGTGCATGAAAATCACCTGGGGCTCTCCTTGCACCATGGATTCTAACTCAGTACATCTGAGATGGAGCCTGAAGCTCTGAATTTTAACAAGCTCACCTAACATGCTGAAAGCCACTGATCCTCAGAATATACTTTGCATACCAAGCCCAAAGACCTCCTTGACGCAGGTTTAAAAAGGAAAAAATATAGTTGATTTACTTGTATCTGAGTCATGCATGTAGGTGGCATTAGAACCTTCTAGCCAAGGAACATGATATTACCAGAAGAGTAATAATTCATAGAGAAAAAAGACCAAGCCACCACTGAGTCTTAGAGTGTGAGGAAGATGGAGCCTGGGGTTGAGAGAGCTGGAAACACACAGAAATCAAGAGAGGGAAAGAATGGGCAGCAGATATAGAAATCACAACAACGTTGTTCAACTGAATAAATAATCCATGTTTAAAAAGCAGAGAAGAAGGTAGCCTGGGGTATATGAAGTCAGGTCAGGGAACACCAGACCCAGGACACTGGACTCACTGGCACAGAAAAGACAAACTTCAGTCTTAACAACAAGCAATGGAAAGAATTCAGTGCAGGCAAATCACTGTCAAGGTAAGCATACGGTCACGAACGTCCAAAAGGCAACCAGGTAGATTCCCAGTGAACTTACCTGCGCATCTTCAGCTTCTAGAAGGTACAGAGCAAGGGAAATCAAAGTATCCTAGTCCCAAAGGAAATAGCAGGCCCAGCAAGGAATGCAGAAGGGGATGAAGTATGGGAGCTGGGGAACTCAGCAAAGGCTCAGCTCCGCTAACCACGTCAAACCCGCCGTAAAGTTAAGTGTCGTACTGAACCAATGAAAGGCCTGTATTCCTTCCTACGTGCATGGGGCGGAATCAACATGTTAAGTGGCTCTAGCTGTGAAAATTGGCAAAGAATACAAGGCATGAGGCACAAGGCACGCTGGTGGAGCCCTGAGTTTCAGAGGTCTCAGATCAGCAGTATTGGCATCACCTGGGAACCTGTTAGGACATGGTAATTCTCAGCCTAGCTCCGAAGCTACCACTCAGAAACTGTGGGGTTGGTGCCCTGCAGCCTGTGTTCCTACAAGCCCTCCAGGTGATTCTCATGCATGCTCACTGCAGTAGAGTCTATTGAAAGCATGGCAGAGAGACAAGGCCAGGTGTGGCAAAGGACCGTTATTATAAGTGAGTTTGATCATGGCGCTTTTAAAGAGCTAGTGACGACTGAAGCCTGTTTACAGGGAGAAGAAAACCCAGTAGAAATAATGTAAAATAATAACCAATAAAACGTGTTCAGTGATCAAGAAATAAAGTTGGGCAATGATATTCTGTGGTAGACTTTTATCAAAGTTGAGGAATTAACCAGCCATGGATAATGTTTTAATGCTGATAATGAGAGACATCATGAGTGCCAAGAGGGGTCAACTCACAGTATGTGTTTGAAAATTCTCTCATGATGTATTTTTAAGAGACTCACCAAAAAGAAGTGCTTTTGGTGCCCTTGCTTGTGAAGAGATCCTCTCAGAAGGGAAAAACAAACTTAAGAAAAACAAAAGCAGTGCTCTAATGGGGTCTGTTTGACAAAAACATTGACAAAGAATTTTGTTTTAAATATGAACACGTGTCACAACCCCCTCCCCCCCCAAAAAATACATGGGCCTTTAATTACAGGCAGACACAATATATTAGAACCATGTTATCTATTTTCCAATTATTTGTCTACTTTAGAAGGCAAACCTGTTGTTTGATGATAATCATAATATATTTTTTGCCTTTGATTCTACTCAAATGACTTCCTCAGACTTTTAGCTGAAAGGCAGGGTGATGCACGTCTCTTCTCCCCACTCTCAGTGTCTATGAGACACTTCATCTACATGTTTTAGACTATGTGGTGTTTTCTTCTAATCAAAATAACTTGCTTCTATGATATGTTGGTTTTTTGAATTGGTGAAAACTACAATCCTCTTCTTTCATTTCTTCCTTTCCCCAAATTTACCATTTGGGGAACTACATCTCCCAAGGTAAAATGAACTTCTGCAAGTTTTCATCTCATAAACTTACTGCCAGGTTTCTCAGTTGCTTCCTGGAATTGTTGAAGAAAAATAGTGTTTGTTTGTTTTTTTCAAATATATGATCAGGATTAACTATAGTCACCATACTATATATTATATTCCCCATGACATTTATTTTATACGAGGAATCTGTACCTTTTGACCACCTTCATCTATTTTACCCACTTTCCATTAACAAAACAAAACAAAACAGCCCATTAAACTATTAAAGCCCATTGTTTGGGAAAAGAGTTAAGTTACTCTTTAAGTAGTAATGCTCATACAGTAATGGGTGGCTGCTGGGTTTGCTATTCATATGGACTTACTATTTCTGAACTAGGGAAGAGACAATGGTCTTGAGAAAACAATGCATATTACTTTTGATTTTAGCCATGCTGCATGGCTTGCAGGATCTCAGTTCCCCGACCAGAGATTGAATCCTGGCCACAGCAGTGGAAGTGTGGAATCCTAACCTTTAGGCCACCAGGGAACTCCCAATGTATCTTACTTTCATGTTACTTTAACACCCTTATTCTATTTCCTCTGGCTAAACATTCCGGTTATTGGTTGTGTTTCTTAGCCCAGCCCATTGGCCCTGTAATCACAGGAAATCTTTCCTTAATACTGGGAGCAAGTTTTCGAGCATCACTAGAATTTAGTGGTGGTGCAAATTTTTGTCTTGTATTTCCCCTAAGTTTTTTCCAAGTCATTTTAGTGGGAGACACTGCATCAGGGGCTTTAATCAGGTACCATTTAAATTAAGTTCCCAGGCTTTTATAAACTTCAGTCCAATGGTATGCTCTCTTTCCCTGGTTCTTTAGTCCTAGTTTGACCTAAGGAATATACATTTTTAACGAAATGCTCTAGTTTTATTGCCTGTAAGTTTTAATACTATCAGGCCAGTCTTTAAAATGATTTACCTAAACTTGTTCTCTCAGTGCCAGTTGAATTGCCTTCATCCCTTCTGAAGTTTCTGATTGATCTCTGCCTTTTACATTAGAAAATATAAAATGCAAAGACTTATCCAGAGATTAGAACCAAAAAGGTCTTTGATTGCCAGTGGAATATTGTTTTGAGAAAACTTTATATTTGCTGTAAAGAAAAATAGTTTCTACTATAAAGTTTATTTTTTTTAGTGTAATATATATGTTCTTTATGAGAGCAGAGGGGAATCTAAAAGTACATATTTCTCAAAGGAGAGAAACATTAAAGCAGTAGTTTATTTGCAAATGAAAAACAAAAATGGGTTTCACTTACATGCATTTTATGAAAGTCTATGTAATAAACTGAATGATTTGTCCTGAAGTTTCTTTATTTTCCATCTGCAAATATATAGCATAAACACATTAATACAAATATACTTCCCCTTTTGTCACCAAACTCATAACCATCCAGATGTATATTTTACTTGTTTAAGGGAATATAAAAAATGTAAAGCTGATTGCCAGGTAAACGCATATAGCTTTTATTTTCCTTTTAGATGAGCGTGAATTATTATGGTTTAGTAGATTCAGAGGGTCTGGAGAGGAAAAACCAATGTGATTCTGATACCAGGATAGAGAGCATCCAAATTACGTGTTTCTAAGCTAAGTATTATGGCTTTATATTAATAAATAATATAACAAAAAGAAAAATCAAAGAAGCACACTTGACTAGCAGTGGACTCCTATCTTTTAACAAAGATCAAAAGCAATGCCCTGAGCTTTTGAGAGAAAGAAAATGGTGTTTTCCAGACCTGTCAACTACAGAGTTAGCTCCAACTGTTAGAGCCAGTTGCATGCAGACAGGAGAAAAATTAGAATGTGTGATTGAAGAAACACTTCAATATTTCTTTCCTTGAAATTGCTGCTGATAAGGTATAATTTCCACAACATAGATAAAGGATGTAGTGCCAAGGGTGAAGAACAAAGAGAAGGCTGCATTTCAGAAATGTAGAGAATAAGACTGACAGGAATCCATGGTCATTTGAATGTGGTAAGTGGAGGGAGGGGATATTTTTATGTAACTCTGCTTTCTTCTTTGAATTCAGTGGGGAAATCACTATTGAGTAGGAAATACCAGAGTGGGGACAAAGGGGTTTTGAGAACATTATCTTGAGTTTAGTCTTGGATTTGTTGAGTTTGATGGACCTAGAAAATATCTATGCTAAAGATATTTTAAAAACAGTTTTGGGCTTCCCTGGTGGCACAGTGGTTGAGAATCTGCCTGCTAATGCAGAGGACACAGGTTCGAGCCCTGGTCTGGGAGGATCCCACATGCCACGGAGCAACTAGGCCCGTGAGCCACAACTGAGCCTGCGCATCTGGAGCCTGTGTTCCACAACAAGAGAGGCCGTGATAGAGGCCCACGCACTGCGATGAAGTGGCCCCCGCTTGCCACAACTAGAGAAAGCCCTAGCACAGAAACGAAGACACAACACAGCAAAAATAAATAAATTAATAAACTCCTACCCCCAACATCTTTAAAAAAAAAAAAAAAAAACAGTTTTAAATATTAGCCCAGAGTTCAGAGTATGTTGGAGGTCAAAGTTCTAGATATATAATCTGTTCAATTCTACCCCCCAAATAAATCTTGAGTCAGTACATTTCTCCCCATCTCATACCAATATCCTTCTCTGGCTCATCATTATAATCGTTAGTCTGAAATACAACTGCGGACATCCTCCAGCTCTTACCCCTAACTTTATAAATTGTGTTCCATAAAGCAGCCAGAGCAAAATGCCTGCTGGCTTATGTCATTTCTCTCCTTAAAGGCTCTACGTTGCAAATAAAAAATCATACTTCTTGCTACATCTTTAAAGACTTTGCATAATCTGGTTCCTGGGCTCTGAAACTATTTCTGTATGATTCTCAAGGCCAACTGGACTTCTTTCAGGTCTTCAGGCTGTCTTCCCTCTGACTTCAGCATGTATGATTTTCTCTGCCTGGAAGTATCTTTTCCAACAGGTTACCTCTGAATCCTACCCCACCCTTTGCTTTCCACCATCAGTCCTTTTCTTATCCTTCATATCTCAGTTTAAACTTTACCTCCAGAGAATGATCTGATCACCCCAACTCTCCTCACACTCACCATCCCGTTCCACAACTCAGCATCACATTTATTTCCTTCATACATGGAACTTTTTTTTTAATTTATTTTTTGATTTGGGTCTAAGTTATCCACTAGACTGTATGGTTCACAAGAGCAGGAACCATGTCTGACTTGTGACTAGCATATGGTTTGACTGAATTCCCTTACTCCCCAGTTGCCTGGACAGTCCTGTTTTGTGCCTGATAACCTGACATGATTGTTCATAACACCTCCTTAACTCTCGAAAGTGTCTTGGTTTGCATGATAAATTACACGTCAGCTCATGTATAGTAGACACTCAATAAATATTTGTTGAATAAGTGAATAAATGAGAGGCTCTAACACAAAGTTGTTAGAAAAAATATATAGAAAAAAGAGGAGAATTTGAAGTTCAGTCCTATGATTCATTGACAGCATAAAATATAAATATATATAAAAAGCTATTTCAGGACTCCTGAAAGGTGTGAAAGTTTGTATATATATGTGGGTGTTTGTGAGTGTGTAACAATATTAACTCTCTAAGGATTCATTATACCTTTAGGTAGAATGGTTGATAAAGGTCTTATAGGGGAGCAAAACTTGTCACCGCAAAATGTCTCTGGCATGTGAATTATTTCAAGCTGAAAACAACAACAAAAGACTCAGGAAGAAATTTTGACTTCCCCCTAACTGCCTAAAAAAATTTAGATAGAGGGCCTGTTCCCAGAATAGAGTTATTGCCAGAGATAGTAATAGATAATAAATTAATATTTGATTGAAACTTACAATTAAAATAGTGTTTATCTTAATTAACAGGCCCATTTTAATATTACCAATTCATCAGAAAATTAATATTAGGTAAAAAATACTGAAAATTTAATGAATGTCATTAAAGTTTTTTGTTCAGAATTATTTCTTTATATACAGGTTTTTAAAGGGCTAAAAATTCACTTAGAATAGATAAATCATATGTGTGAGAAAATAGGTAGAATTTCTTTTAGAGTTTTCATCTTTAAAAGTATATCTTTTGCCATATTTTGACATTGAGAAATGTTATTACTGTATACCATTTTGAAATATTATTCAGCACTCACTCAGAAAAATATTGTGCTCACTGGTCATATAAATTTATGTGAATAATCTTGAGAAATATGTTAATTTTTCTAAAATATTTAAGATATTTAGACATTTAGATTTTAGACATATTTTTTAAGAAAGCATTTAAAGGCAGATTTTTAAAAATAAGTTTGCAGGCTGTTAATGAATAGGACGTGTTTTGATTTATAATCTCAGAATTTTCGCTTCATTTAAATGCAAAGAAAAATTGGAAAATTATTTTACTTAATTATAGCACATTTTCTTATTAGTGTTTAAAATATCAGATTTTATTTCTTCAAAGCAGAAGTTTGATTTAATCACTTCATTTATCTAGAAGATATTAAGAAACACCAAGAAAGTAATGTTTCAATGCATATATGTATTTGTTTTGTATATACAGGAATGTACATATGTGGAGATATGTGTGTATACCTCAGAACCAAACATATATACACACATCTTCCACACACGTCTATACATACATACATTGTACATGTATGTGTGTGCTCAAACATTTACATTTATGTATATATCTATCCAGGAATGATGCCAAAAGCTGTAATTCGATTTCAAAAAATAAACATAGAAATCTACATTAAGGAAAGTAAATCATAAAAGAGAAATAGTTGCTTTTTGTTTCAACATTAAAAATAAGAATTTAGGGGCTTCCCTGGTGGCACAGTGGTTGAGAGTCCGCCTACCGATGCAGGGGATGCGGGTTCGTGCCCCGGTCCAGGAGGATCCCACATGCCGCGGAGCCTGCGCGTCTGGAGCCTGTGCTCCGCAACGGGAGAGGCCGCAGCAGTGAGAGGCCCGCGTACTGCAAAAAAAAAAAAAAAAAAATAAGAATTTAAGTTTTGTTAACATTAAAAAATACTAATGCTATGTACAGATTGCATTTTATAGAGGGAAAGTGCCTAGAATAGAGGAGGCAGTTGGGTATAAAAAAGTACATGGACTTTGGCATTGGACAGATCTGACTTTGAATCTGGCCATTTGCGAGATCTTAAAGAAGTTATTTAACTCTGACTCAGTTTCCTCATCCACTAAATTAGTACTACATACTATAAGATGCTCTACTGAGAGTATCACATTGCTAAGCAATAGTAGGAACTCAAAATATAACTTCTGTACCCAGTGCTCAAACCTGTGGTGGTCAGATCTATCTGTTACGTTTTTAAAGGATATTCACAGACCCAAGTACTTCCAGATAATTACCAGAGTTATCTTAAAATTGTGTTCTGTAAGAACTGGCAATATTTATCCTGGGAAAGAAAACACTTAACTAATACATTAGAGCTATCGTCAGACTCCAAAGAGTTGACATTTAGGAACATTTAGAAATAGTTGTTTTCTCTATTGGTCTGTTTGGGAGGATAGAATTACAAAAACGGATCTTTGAACACCATATAAAGAAATTGGGTATTATTACGTAGCAGACTCTTTATGATAGATTGTGAGTCTACTCAAACTCTAAAAATTATATAATTATAATAGCATATAATAAGAAGCTATATTCCTGCATATTACAGGAGCTATAGTGTGAATAAGAAAACGAACAGCAAATTTCTCTGGTTTTAGAAATTGGGCCAAATGATTGAACCATGTCCTAAAAAATGTAAGGAAGTTTGAAATCAAGGTACTGGAAAAAGGTTAATGTGGAAAGAGAGAGAAATTCCTTACTCAGAGAAGGTGGAAGAGAGGGAGATTGAATATATTAAAAAATTTAAAGTGGAAAGACAGGAAGTTAATAAACATTATGTCTAATGGTAACTGTCTATTTAGCCAAAGTAGGAAGCTCATTATATACCAGACACTACACTGTGCACTTTATTTCAAGTATGTCATTTAATATCCATAACTACAGTATGGGATAAATAATGTATTACTGCCATAGTGCAGCTGAGGATTGGAAGGGCTAAGTAATTATTTAAGGTCACATGTTTGGTAGTGCAAAGCTTTAGACTCAGGATTATTTGACATCAGAATTTGAGCTTTCACAACATTGTAAAACAACTATATGTCAATAAAATTTTTTAAAAAAGAATTTGAGCTTTTAACCATTATCCCATACGGTTACTATATAAAGTAACAGAAATTTTTTTTCACTCTGCCATTTTGACACATTTTTAACTTAATTTTTCAAAAAGTTCCTTGATCAATTTTCTATCAAGTGCTCTTAAAATGTTCACAATTCTTTTTCATGTTTTAAATTTTTTAATGAATTATTTTTATTGGTATTTATTAATTTTCATGTAAATTATATAATGAAAATTGCATTCTTTAAGTAGATCCTGTCCAATCATATATATCATATAGATTACAGATAGTGACAATGTGCATTTTCATGTGTAGCCATTAATTCTAACAAGATCAATTTTCAAAGGTCACAAATTGCAGATCTTAACTTTATCACAGTCTTAATTTTTTGTCAACTTTAAATTTTACTGTATATAGTTTTCATCAATGCCCAGTTCATTTTGTGCTGATTATATCTCTGACATCTAATTTTTGAGGGTCAATATCTATAATATTCAGTGTTATTTAAAAAGATTTAATTCTTAAGTACATTTTTAATTTATTGTAGGGTTTATTGATTATGGTTTCAGCAATTATCACTTTTATTTTGTGTTGCTTATTTTTAACGTGTCTAATTTTTTCCTGCTGATTCAATCGAACTATCATCATGTCAGGATGGCTAGATGTAAGCATCCTGCTCATTTTTCTCTGTTGTAAAATAAAACACTGGGGTTCTATTTGAATACTTGAGGAAAGTAGAGAAGGAACAGCTACTACAACAGATGTAAGAAGAATTCAGCTGGAGACAATTAAAAATTTCCTGACTATTGCTAAGAGAACAATAATACCTTTTAAAGTGAGCATAGCACTTTACCAAATACATCTGTATACACATAATCCTTTTTCCATATTAAACATATTAAAGAGTGTAATAGGCAGTGTTTTCTTGCTCTTCCACATCATCAATCCTGTAGCTACATCCCTATAATGTACCACCAACCTTTTTCCCCAAAACATACATACCCTTCCTCCGTGCCTATTTTTTCTGGAAAAAAGAATTATTACACTACTGCTCTCAAACGAATAATTTCAGCTACCACCTTGTGTCTATCTATCATTTTAATGCTTTGTTCCTCTTGTTCTCTCATAGATATCTACTGCTGGACTTCTGCTACTTGTGCCAACTTTTTAAAATAACAGCTTTATTGAGATATATTTCACACACCATAAAATTCATCCTTTTAAAGTCTACAGCTCAGTAGTTTTTAGTATTATTTACCGACTTGTACAACCATCACCATTTTCAATTTTAGAACATTTCATCAGAAAGATACCCCTTACGCATTTGCAGCCACTATTCCCCCAGCTTACCCAGACATAGACAACCACGAATCTACATTTAATGTACATAGATTAGGCTGTTACCAATATTTCATAAAAATGGACTCATACAATACATGGTCTTTTGTGACTGGCTTCTTTTACTTAACATTTTTTTTTATTCCTTCCATGTTGTATATTCCCTCCATATTCCCTTCATGTTGCAACCATGTCTTTTTATTGCCAAATAATATGGCATTATATATATATACCACATTTTGATTTATTGATCGATAGATAGTTGGGCTATTTCTACTTTTTCACTGTTATGAATGATGCTGTTGTGGACATTTGTGTGCAAGTTTTTCTGTGGACATATGATTTCAACTGATTGAGAGATTAAAAGTTTAAGAAATTGAAAGATTGGTTTTCTATAGCTTTCAATTCAAAACAGGTGTTTCCTAGAGTGAATCTGAGATGAGAGAAATGAATTTATGCCTCCATCACGTGTTATTTCAATTAAAATTTTCACAGCTTTTCTAGAAGATGGATATTATTCCCAGTTTTGCAGGTTAGTAACTAAGTTCTGAATCAAGTCATAGATCTCATGATCCAGTTGTAAAACTGGAACGGGAAAGCAAGTCTTCTTCATGTCTCAGCTTATCCACAATTTTAAATCAGTGTATGGATTTGTAGGGGGCCAATGCATGAGTATGTGATTTTTCCCATAGTATTCAATCCTGCTGGATCCAATAACCTGGTTCTATGATTAAACACAGACAAATGAATAGACAATAGAAGTATGGACGATTAAAGATTTCTAGGATGCTAACAAAAACATATTGAAAATGGTTCTCTATGGTGTCTGTCTGGTTAGAAATGAAGTCAGGATTTGACTCATAGGGAAAATAGAGAGGGGGTCAATGGAGGGGGTCATGAAACCAAATAACATTTTTGTTATAAAAAATGTGAAGAAATAGTAGAAATCCAAGAGGCAATTATGGGGAAGATTTTGTATTTATCACCTTAGACAGGAAATAGTTCACTAATATTTCAGAATGCTTTTCTTTTAACCAGATAATTTACATACTTAGATTAGAAAAAAAATAACAGTAAGACAAACAAAAAATACTTATACTGAGTGGCCGCTTTAGAATCTCTGTAAACACTCAAATACCCATTTCATTGTAGCAAAAAACATAGGGTCATGTACCAGACGATGTACACAGTTTGCATAGTGCATGAAATGACTGATGTTATTATGTGTCCTTTGAAAATAATAAACAAAACCCACAAAGGCATAATAGTGGCTTTTTAAAAACAATTTTATAGTAATAACTATATCTGCCCAATATAAGAAAAGATGAGTAAAAATGACAGGTTTCTTACACATTCATATATAATCAATATCTTCTTACGGGAATGTAAGTCATTGGCCAAGTGTGATGCTAGTGCCCTGGCACTTGGTTCTGTTACTATTGCTGTGTTTTAAAGCTGAGATGCTTTTGAAATAAGTAATAGCAAAAAATTAAACAGCTGGGGAATCAGCATGCAGGGAGAAAAAGAGCAAAGCTGCAAAATGAGTTTATGAATATTACTAGAAGAACTGAAAGTTGCTGAGAAGTCCAAAATCCAGCATGCTCTACTGAATGTAAGCTTTTGAAAAATGTCTACAGACTGCTCAACATTATTTTGACATACCTTTCCCACATCACACCTCCTACCTTTCCACCCTATTTTCTCTGACATTTAAGATAAAACCATTGAGTAAATATGATTCATACCCTCTGAGTTTACTAGGTTAGACAAATGGAACACACTCTATGTTATATCCTAATAAGCTCAATATATATGAAAATTTCACACTGAAATGGTGATCATGTATATTCAGGTTTAATAAGTAGGTAACAAAATTGTGTAATTCTGATGAATTTCTCTGTGAGAAGATGGAACCCTGGGATGACCGCATTTTGCACAAAATAGAAGCAAATTGTTTTGTTTTTCATTTTAACCAAGCAGGAGGATTTCTAAGGCCTCACTAGGTTACTCTTGTTCACATTAGCCTACCATTATATTTTTTAAATTCATATTTTAATGGCAGTTTATAATTAATGTAGTAACTGCCAATAATCATATTACATTTTTCTTCTGTCTTTAAGCATTATATATTACAAAAATAAAAAGTTTTGTACAATATGTTTATTCTGTCTTTCAAAATGGGATTTCTTCCATGTCTTTTCCTGTACCTTGTGAAGAGGAGGTAGTCAATACATCCTTTTTATTAATGATATGAACGATGAAGTATAGCCAGAGAGCAAAGTTTGTGGTATAGCTACCTTCTTAATAGCACCAACTATTAAGAAGAAAATGTTTAGAGAGGAAAAAGTTTGGGATATTACCTAATTATAATGCCAGTATTAAGGAAAGGTAGGCCATCTTGGATATATACACATTTTCCCCTATTTGGGGAGAAAGAGTATAGTTTTACTTATTTTATATTCAGAATTGTAAAATTTGTCTGTGTTATAGACTTTAATTAAATATGAAAATTGTGTTTATCCTTCCTGGTAAACTGAGGTAAATAAAACTATGCATATGCCTATTTAGTCACATAAAATACTCACAAGTGCTCACAACCACCTTAGAACATTTATACAGCAAGATGGAATACAAAGAAAAAAAAAGTTTATTTCAGATAGATTGATAGTCCAGAACAACATTTATGTATGAATATGAGTTAAATGTCACAAAAAGAAGATATGCCCTGAATATTGGAAAATATTTTTAGTGCCTTCACCATGTGAGATATACTGGGGGTGAATTTTATCACTCTCTGGTCTCACAAGGTACTGATGATTCAGGTTTCTTTTCCACATTATCATAATCCAGGTGATCACCTAGGACTCTATATTTCTTTACTGTGGGACTTAAAAATGTCTTAGGACATGGATGTTAGATGCCCATGTAGGCAGTTCAGATGGGGCTCACCAAAATTTCAGGGCATACACTCTACTTCTTTTGGGTGATGTGTGGGCACCAATCAGTAGGATGAGTTGAACAGATGAGGCAGCTTCTCTGTACAGGCTATGAATGGCAAGGCAAGGCTTTCAGGCATTATCCTTGCTTTCAAATAGCTCTTTGGCACTGACAAAAAATGGCAAAGGAGGTGAGTGGAGGCTATTCTCAATGCTGACTCTCTGGTCTATCCAGATGATGGATCTCATCTTCAGTCTCAGAAACTTCTATGAAGGTCTATGTCACTCATCCCCTTTGCCAAAATCAACAACACTTATCAAATTATCTAGGGAGTTTGGCTCATCTATTTCATCTTTAATTCTCTTCCAGATCTATTGCTCTGACATCAACTTAATTTGCTACATTATTTGTTCTGGATCTTGAACACATTTTCTTTTCTTCAAATAAACCCAGTTTATCTGATTTTGTAGGTTTGGCTTTTAGAAATATTATTTCTAATGTAAGCCTCAAAGCCTACTTTTTTAAGTAAAAACTGAACTGCTTTTCTCATTGTATTTACTTAATCAAAACTTCGTTTCTTTTGTAGACTTATGTATGTCTTTGACAAATTAAAGAAAGGTCACTTATCAGGAAGTAAAGACACTAGTATTTTATGCATAACTTTACTACTTAGGTGCACTGGAGATTCAATGCAGAGCAGGACACTGAAGGTCTCTACCCTCACAAAACTTACAATCTAGTAACACAGAGGACATGATATACGATTTTTATTTATTTATTTTTGGTTGCTTTGGGTCTTCATTGTTGCGTGCAGGCTTTCTCTAGTTGCGGCGAGTGGGGGCTACTCTTCGTTGTGGTGCCCGGGCTTCTCATTGCAGTGGCTTCTCTTGTTGCAGAGCACAGGCTAGAGGTGTGCGGGCTTCAGTAGTTGTGGCGCATTGGCTCAGTAGTTGTGGCACATGGGCTTTGGAGCACAGGCTCAGTAGTTGTGGTGCACAGGCTTAGCTGCTCTGTGGCATGTGGGATGTTCCCGGACCAGGGCTCGAACCCATGTCCCCTGTGTTGGCAGGTGGATTCTTAACCACTGGCCACGAGGGAAGCCAGGTATAGGATTTTAAGAACATTTTCTTCAAGATCCCTAAAATACTCTGAGAGATAGATAAAGTCACCATAAAGTCATCAGGTCCAGCTGTGATAGTTATCATAGAAGTGAATTGAATTTAATGACTATTTTGGAAAATCTTAGAAAGCTTTATTCCAGTAAGCTCATTCCTTGGCATCCAGATGTTGAAGGGGTTCTATGCCATTTTAAAGGGAATCACACAGGGACACTTAAAAGTTAAACTTTTTATTTTAAAAATCTGTCCATTTAGACTTTTGCCACAATAAGAACTCTTATTCATTTCCATTGCTTATTAAAGAATAAAGCTTTTGATGAACTTGTGAAATCTTGGGGAGGCTAATTTCCCTCTACCCTATCAATCATTGTTCCAAGATTTAAATTTCATAAAAAGAACAGCCGTCTGCAAAAGTCTTTGCTACTTAGATTACATAGCTTTAATATCCATTTGAGCACTGCAATTTTGTGGATAGCATAGAAGATGAATTATATTTTGTCTTTTCTGTGGAGTTTTACTGTAAAGACTCTTGAATGGTTCAAATTTGACATTAAAATGGCCTTGGTAAGTGAGGGCACATGGCTATATATTATGTTAACAAAAAGAGTAGCATTGAACACAAGTTCTATCCATAACATGTGGCTGATATTTCATGGTCAGCAGAAATAAGATAGTGTTTTAGAAAATGTGCAGAAGGGTTTTTAGTTTTTTGTGTTCTTTTTAAGATCAATTTATTATTTTATTTATTCATTTAACAAATATTAAATGCCTATAATGTATAAGGCTCTCTCTCTTATGGGACCTAGTGATAAAGCAATGGAAAACTCCCTGCTTTTTTGGAGCTCATATTATAGTGTAGGACTGAGATAATAAACTGACAAATATATTCATCAAATAGTGTTAACAGGAGCTAACAGGGTGGTCAGTGAAGTATTTTTTCTTGGGGTTTTTTTTTTTTTTTTTGCCGTACGCGGGCCTCTCACTGTTGTGGCCTCTCCCGTTGCGGAGCACAGGCTCCGGACGCGCAGGCCCAGCGGCCATGGCCCACGGGCCCAGCCGCTCCGCGGCACGTGGGATCCTCCCGGACCGGGGCACGAACCCGCGTCCCCTGCATCGGCAGGCGGACTCTCAACCACCGCGCCACCAGTGAAGCCCAGTGAAGTATTTTTTAAGAATGCAGTATTCAAGCAGAAAACTCTAGGGTATGAGGAGAGCTGAAAAATGAATGTCCCAGCAAGAGGGACAACAAATGCAAAGGCCCTGAGCTGGAAGCCTGTTTGATGAATCAGGAAAAAGCAGAAGTCCCATGTGGCTGGAAAGAGTCAGCAAGAAGAAAACAGAAGTTGATTAGGTCAGAATGGTGATGGGACCAGACCATCTTGGGTCTTACCACCGCAGTAAGGACTTCGTACTTATTATAAGTAAAACTGGAAGCTACTATGGGGTTTGGGACAGAAGTGTGAAATAATCTAACCTTGTTTTAGAAGGATTACTCTGCTTTCATGGAAAAGATACTGAGGGAAAGTAAAGTAGAAAAGGAAAACTTTTAAAACTGTCATAGCTCGGGGTATCACCCTGCATAAATTTTAGAATGCAGTAAGCAGTGTTCAGATAGTGAAACAAGAAAACATCTTATTTCAAATTGGCCTCTCAGTATGAAGCTCATGAGCTGTCAGTGCTATTTAAATGAACCAGCATGACTATTCATGCAAGGTGAGCCTAGGATTTGTATTACAGCCTAAGGTCTGGGACAAAATGCCTTAGGATCCTACAGTGTCTCAAGAGTTTCCACAATGACCAAAAACATGCAAGATCAGGAATGATTAGTTTTTTAATTAATAATCACTAAAGTTGCAATGCATAATATTTTCTCCAATGGACAACAAGAAGGAATGGTCAAGAGATACTCCATGTCATTTTGTTTTTCTTAATGGGGAAAATACTTAGGTTCTGATCATTTACACATGCCTTATAGAGTACACCAGTTGAGTCACTTCTCAAGCCCAGTGGCCAATCAAAACTGAGAAGATACCACTATGTCACACTACAGCCAGTGTGGCAGACAATCAGTTACTTCCATTCATTTAATCAAATATATTTTTATTTAGGAAAAAAATATCAGACAACAGCTACTTTGAAATATGGTGCTTGGTGCTAGAAATGTAACATTTTCCATCCTCAGAGAGTTTTTAATCTTTTCATACTTTACCGTGTGCCATTCTCCACTGCAGATACCACCCACTAAATCATCACTCATGGGGTTTAAATCGCAGCCTCACCATTGAATTGCCTGACCCGTCTCATCCTTAAATTGGTGATAAGAATTTCACCTACGCATACAGTAGTTGTGACAATAAAGTGAATTAGAACACGCCCCTCCAGAAATGCTAGTCCATGCTTATAACCACTAGGCATATCACAATGCTTTGTAGCGTGGTCCCCATCCCCCGGGGGCCGGGAACCGGTACCGGTCTGCATCCTGTTACGAACCGGGACACAGCAGGAAGTGAGCAGTGGGCAAGCAAGTGAAGCTTCATCTGCCGCTCCCCATCGGTCACATTACTGCCTGAACCATCCCTCCCCATCCGTGGAAAAACTGTCTTCCACGAAATGGGTCCCTGGTGCCAAAAAGATTGGGGGCTGCTGCTTTATAGAGAATTAAAATGATTCTTAACACACATCATTCCTCACCTTAAGTCAGAGTTTTGTTGTATCTAAGTTAGAATATGGTACAAAATAAAATTACAAACAAAATGACAGAAAAATAAAACACAACTTACTGTCTTTGAGGATCAGGAAGATACTCTATTAGCTCTGAGGTATTACCATTACAGTGTGTGGCAAACTACATCACTTTATATGATGCAGGTGTCTGGCTACGTTTATGACTTCTTGTCCAGAAAAGTAATGCCAAATGCTAATGCTTTGATCATACACAAATGAGAATTAATTTTAGAATGTTAGTGTTGGAAGACTTTTCTAACCCACATTTCAGTATGGTCAAATTTTACTGAATCTCGGATTTATCTATTTTTTAATTGGATTTTTAGAGGGTCCCAGTGTAAAAAAAGTGTTGCTGAAACTTAAGTTTTTAGTAAAATACCTACTGGGCCGTGCAACAGCAGCTCAAAGGTGAAGGAGGGGCAGCAAAGCCAGTCCCATCTTCTCTAAGAGGCTGTAGCAGGTGGATGCCCAGGAAGGTCTACAGCAGTGGCATCTGGTGCTGGAGCCAGACTAACTTTCCATTGATCAGGAAAACTAAAATGACAGACAACAAATTGCGGAAAGAATCTGAACTCTAAAATAATCCTTATGCAGAAGCAGAAATCCTCTGGGGCCAAAGATTAACTGTTTGGATTGTTTAACAGCATACATCATCTTCTAATATATGGAAATGCATATCAGATAGGTTTGAAGAAATATCTCTAAGCACATTCATGCACAGAATCAGAAGTTACATACTCCCCAAGGCCTCATCTTGATATGGGCAATTGAAAGGAGACTTGAAGTTATTGAAATTACAATTTATGTTGACTGAGGCATGAGCCGTGGAAGATAAACCGTGGAGTTAAAGATCTGATCTCAGGCTGGGACTCTCATCCATCCTCTAATTAACAGCAATTTGTTCCCTACTTTCTTTCCAGAGCATCATTCCTTTGTATCTGTCGCTGGAACCTTGGTGCCATTTGCTACAAAATTAACTTCCTAAAATTCTGCCCCTGGAATGATCTCTGGTCAGTCTCATATCCTCTTTGTATCACTAAATTGTGTAGGAATTCTATAACTTTGTAGTTGTTTCTGAGAAACATGATATAGCATTTCCCTTTTTTATCCAAATCCACTAATAAAACATGCTGTCTGTGAGCCAGATCCAATGTTGAGTTATGTTTCCACAAGATTTCTGGTTCTTTTCATTCCTTGGACCATCTTCTCAACCAAGTGGCTTTAGACTTCAGCAAGGAATCTCATAGCCATATTGTATATTTCCCACCAAATTAATAAAATGATTTTCCTCCAGGATATTGAAGAGAAGTAGGATGTGTCTGTGGCTAATGCATTTATTGCCCAGACTTCAAGGAACTTTAGCTTCTTAAATATTATTAGACAAATAATGTAAAATATTATTTGTTTTAGTATAGCAATTATTTATAATTGAATACATATTTTATGCTACTTTCAGTTACCTTTACTTTCTTTCAAGAATTTTACGTACAAAAGCATATATATATGTTTATATATGTTTACATATATATAAATAAAATGAGAGACAGATATGGATAGAAATGGATATATAGATCTATATCTCGCAGCTCCTAAGTAACAGGCATTTGAATTTATATTGTGACTTTATTACTTACAATGTGAGTTGATGACAGAAAATACTAATACATCTATAATGAGTAATTAAATGCACAAATACATTTTCTATCTATAAAGAAATGAAAGAAATCATATTTTTATTTTCAACAGTGATCCTCAAATTATTTTGGCCATGCTTTATGCAAAGCATTTGACAGTTGTTTTCACGAGAGCATTGGCTGATGAATGTCTGCTGACCTGGAATTAATGCTTATTACTGAATTAACTGTATAATGCATGCCATGCTATATACAGAATCTGCCAAAGGCATTGATTCTTCCATGCTAAGTGTTCAAGAAGCTTTTTACAAGAATCAATATTGATTTTTGCAGGTGGAATCTAGAGGAAATTTCTTGATTGTGAAATACTATTTTTCAAAGTGGTTCACAAAGCTCCTGGTTTCATCTAATATATTGACTGCAATAATCTCAGCTCAGTACCACTTATTTGCAGAATATTGGCTGCCAGAAATTGTTGCTTCTAACAGTGGGTCTGCATTTATCTCCGTTTTGTATAAAATACCCTCAAATAAATAGCCAGTCTGTAAAGATAGTGTAGATTACTAATAATGACTTAAAGTAGATTCATGAAGAAGAGGACTGACCAAAATTTGCCAGATTTATGGTACTCAATGTGTCATTTCATTATCAAATACAGGAGTGAATCCTATTAAATTACTAATCAGGTGTCTAAGCTGTCCTCTCTTAGATATATACGTATATGTTCCAGACAACAAAAAGTATGAAACTCATCTTTCTTTACTTATTTGCACCATATTTTTCATCATGACTAGTAATTTACCCAATGAAGGTTTCATCTATTATAAAAAGGTCACAGAACAGAGTATATAATATAGGATAGAAGACTCACAGACTACTGATGGGCAAGTGTGCCATTCTAGGCAATGAAACAATTTGCTCCTGAGAGTGTCTTTATAATGAAGTTCAAGTACCTCAGCTCTTAAGTTATTACAACCAAAAATCTAAGGAAAATAATTGTAATTCTTATCTAAGTTACACTGAAATAAAAGAGGATAATGAACGAATGTGACTACACCACTACTAAAAATAATAATGTAATAATAATGTTTTTAACTCTGAGCCCAATACAAGTGGAACTGCTCTTATACCGAGCTCGTCACAAATTTCTCTCTTCCTTGATTGGAAAACCTAGATGACTCACATATTCTCCGTGTTGGCTATAGTAATAATTATTTTCCTTTTGCGTTTTTGTCATGTTCCAGGCATTCTACTAAAAGCTTCACATAGCACTTAATCTGCATGGTAACTCTATAAGATATATTTTCTGTTATCATACTTGTCTTATAAGGAGAAAAATAAGGCGTCAAGAGGTGAAGTAGTTTATAATTTAAAAATAGAAACTTAGAAAGCTAGAACTCAAAATTGATCCTGCAACCTTTTTATCAATAATAGAAAGTTTTAGATTTACTGAAAAACTGAGAAGGTAGTACAGGGACTTCTCATTTATCCCATACCCAGTTTCTACTACTAGTAATGAGATATATGTTATAATTAATGAGCCATCATTGATACATACTGATACATTATTATTAACTAAAGTCCATAGTTTATTTAGCTTTCTCTCATTTTTACATAATGTACTTTTTTTTTCCAGTTGCAGTGTCCTATTTGGGATACCACATTACGTGTAGTTGTCATGTCTCTTTAGACCCCTGTTTGCTGTGGCAGTTTCTCAGACTTTCCCTGTTTTGATGATCTGGAAGGTTTTGAGGAATGCTGGTCAGGTATTTTGTAGAATGTCTCTCAAATGGGATTTTTCTGATGTCTTTATTTTCTCATGGTAAGACTAGAGTTATTGGTAACTGGGAGGAAGACCACAGATGTAAAATGCCATTTTCATCACATCATATCAAGCATATATACTATCAACATGATTTATGACTATTCATATTATTCTTGATTACTTTGCAGAGCAAAAGGTATTAATTTTAATTAAATTTAATTGAATCAATTATTTCTTTCATGGATCATGCCTTTGGTGTCTTCTACTACTTCTAAAAATTATTTTTACTTTGTCTTATTGTTTCTATTGTATCTAGCTTTGAAATATCTGATCTTTTCTTACTAACTCCATTGATTACAAATTAGTCCAAGCATTATCATATGACTTGGGTTGTTGTAATAGCTTTCCAGCTGACCTGTTTGTAACCTTTCCCAAAGCAGTCAAGTTGTTAAAACCATAGACAAAACAATTGCTAACACTTCAGTTCAAAACACATATATACAATGGAATATTACTCAGCCATAAAAAGAAACAAAATTGAGCTATTTGTAATGAGGTGGATGGACCTAGAGTCTGTCACACTGAGTGAAGTAAGTCTGAAAGAGAGAGACAAATACCGTATGCTCACACATATATATGGAATTTAAGAAAAAAAAAAGTCATGAAGAACCTAGGGGTAAGACAGGAATAAAGACACAGACCTACTAGAGAATGGACTTGAGGATATGGGGAGGGGGAAGGGTAAGCTGTGACAAGGCGAAAGAGAAGCATGGACATATATACACTACCAAACATACGGTAGATAGCTAGTGGGAAGCAGCCACATAGCACAGGGAGATCAGCTCGGTACTTTGTGACCGCCTGGAGGGGTGGGATAGGGAGGGTGGGAGGGAGGGAGACGCAAGAGGGAAGAGATATGGGAACATATGTATATATTAACTGATTCATTTTGTTGTAAAGCAGAAACTAACACACCATTGTAAAGCAATTATACGCCAATAAAGATGTTAAAAAAATAAATTAAAAAAAAAAAAACCCTCCAAAGTTTTCTCACTTTACACCTACGAGGCCCTGAATGGTTCCATCTCCCCACCCCTAAGCCTCATATCCTATTACATTTTCTCATGCTCTCTCTTTTCTGGCAGTTGGCCTCCTTATTCTGTGAATAACCCAAAGAATCTGATTTCAGGACTTTGGCATTTCAGGGCTGTTTCTTCTTTCTAGAATGCTCTTACCTAAGAACTCACAATTTGTCCCACCTGTCTTTTAGATCACCTCCTAAAACATGCCTTTTCTGATCATCCAGTATAAGAGAACCTTTCGAAACAGTATTTCATAGAACTGTTTATCACTGACACATTACCAATTTGTTTGTTTATTGTCTCTCTCTTCCATAAAGAGCATAAACCCCATGGAAAACCCTCTTCTTAACTGCTATATCCCCAGTCCCTTTAAAAGTTAAGTGTATAACTGGCAGGTGGGAACACTCCTCTGAGATAAGAATCTCATAACTATTCTAAAGGATATTAATCTGGGGTGGGAATGGGAGTGTCATGAGAGAGGTTTACTAGATAAATCAAAGTTGAGGGGTTGTGTCACATTTGATGCTAAAATGGTAATTGCTAAATGCCAGGTCCCAATAGTAGGATGAACAGGTAGGTGGCACTGCAATTCCAAATCAATGTTAACTAATAATGTTTAATTTGTAAAGTGTAGGGGAGTGGGGTGCATGAACAAGCTTCAGAATCCAGAGGTAAAGTCTTGATGACTTGCTTTGTCTATACAGCCTGTTTGCCTTGGGTTAGACCTAAAGACTTAAACCTTGTAGACACTGATATCTCTTTAGAAATTTGGCATATATCTTCCTGGGAGTGAGAAAACAAAGTTGCATCTGAGATTTACTCCTCTTGTGTAATTACAAATTACATTTGTAATGGGTTCGATCATAGCTAGGTTCAGTTGGTTGAGAACTGCATTGTTACATTTCCAACTTAGTTTTGGAGTCATAGTGCTTCGCCAAGCAGCTTGGACATTTGCTAGTTTCTAAAACCTTTTTAAAAATATTTTTGAACATTAGAGTTTTTAAGAGAACAAAGCAAAAATATTTTTTTAGTTGGAAGCAAAATGGAAAGTTCTTCATAGTAGCATAATATATTAAAATTGTGTACAAATTTAGACTCCTTTTTAGATGACTATTTGGACTTTGCTGAGCGGTATCCTTTTCATATCATTTGTCTTGATAAATATTTGTTCAATTTCTATTTAGTGTACTAGATAAGAAGGAAAATTAGTCTTTTTATTTTTTAAACACAATCTACAGTTTTTCTTAAATATTCTAGTTTTGATTTTTCTTAAGGATATCAATTTTATTGCTCTTGTATTCAGTTTTATTCAAATGAATTATAAACTGTAAATATGTTAAATAAATTGATAGCAAGCAAATTGTAAGAACTAAAATTACAAAATTCAAAGTATCAGAGGTTACTGATATGTAGAACTCTCTAACCATGTAATGTGTCTAAAGATGTGCTACTGTATTTGAGAATTAGATACCAGAGATGCCAACGTCGAAATTGACCTCAGCTTAAACATTAGTTCAATGACATTGAGCCTAATGCCCCGTTTCCACCTTTTATGCAATTTGTGCTAAGGCCATATTTTTAAAGTATATAGATTTTCCTTGAGTGAAAGCTTCTTCACGTCTCATTTATCCATTTCTGTTTTCTGAGGATTTGATTACTGATGCCTTAAAATCAGAAGGGAAGTATTTTGAAATACTTTCAAAGATATAGTTAGTAATTGAGGATAGTCAGTTTAAATGTAGACAGTGGTTAACATGTTCTCAGAATTAAGGTGCTCTTCAAAAAATGATTCCCTTTTAGGGGCATTATCAAATACAGAACTGATTAAGCAATCAAAATCTGCTGTAGTTTCAGAGCAAAATGTTAGCCATTCTGCCACTCATTCTTTCTTTTATTACACCTCATTATTGTCTCTTTAGATTCTTTCTTTCTGTTCTGAATGATTTCCTGCCTTATGGCCATCTAAGGAACATAGTGGAAGGGTAAAGAATTAATTAAAGTTCTAATGGCACAATTAGTAGTAAGTGTGAACTGTTAAAGCATTTTCTCAGATGTTTTATAGCTTGTGAGACATCATCTTCACCTCAGCCGATGAATACTGACCACCTGTTATCTATTACCATAACATTATACAAGCAGACTGACAGAAAGCAATCTGGTCTCCAGTGATTGGAGTACTGAAGCAATTGACAGGCAGTTTCCACAAAGGTAAACTGTGAAAGCTAAATGAGATGGTAAATACAAACTCAGGCAGGTGTTTAATGGAGAAACACTATTAAAACAACCCAGAAGTTGTAAAATGAATGTATTGTTTATGCATATTCTTATGGTATTCAGTTTGTTTCAGTGTTTGAAGACAGTGACTTTAAAACCAATATTCTATGTCATACATTTGTAATTACCTGTATGAGCTCATAACTTAAGTCAGGAAGCATACCGCACTTAGTGAAGAAAGTTTGTTGCAAAAGAAGTTTGTTGGCCCTTAAACAGTTTTGGTTTAAAATGTAAAAGTGGTTGGTGATGCTTTAAGCATCAAGTTTAAGATGTTTTCTCTTAAACTTGATGAAGTAAATAAGCTTAAACAGAAAATAAGTTAACTTAGAAGGGAAAGCATGAATTAGCAGATTTCATTGAATTTAGGGCTATTTGTTGCTATAATGTCCTACAAGATTTCTTCTTGGTGCTGAATAACACTGAATTTCTAGTATGACTTCTGCAATTATTGATTTGTTTCTTGTCTGTTCTCTAGGAAAGTCAGATGAAGATCAGCATGACAGTATTTATAGGCTGCATCTCATCTGTGGGATGTAATCTGTCTTCGTTAAGTTCAGTAAAAGTGATAGATGGCATTTGGCAGTGTAATGATGTGATCACTCTACCAGTGCCTTTTTAAATCATAAGCCGTTGCTTTCTGTTGTGTAGATATTTAATCAGTTATACACCCCATTACTGATTTAATTCAGAACATCAGTGGCAGGTGAATAATGTGCATATTTGTATATTAATATCATATTGTATTAATGCTCCCTTCATTTAAGTGTGCTATTCACTTGAAAATCATAAACTGTTGCTTCATGGGTAGAATAAATTTAATCGAGATGTTAGGCATCTAATACCTTCAGAGTTTTAATTCAGTGTGTCAGTAAAAAAGTGTGTTCCTTTATATTCCTGTTCATGCTTTCTTGACTCAATTGATTATTTGATAACATCAGTACTTGCTATAAGTGGTAAAAAAAAAATTCTATTAATTTATACCCAGTGTAAATGCACTTTCATTTTAAGAATACAGTAGAGGAGCAGAGCTTTGAGAAAATAATGCCAGAGCAACAAGTTTTAATATAGAAAGTAGAAAACCCAGCAACTGTTTAATGGTGATTCACTATTAAAACCACCCCAGAAATTCGTCAACATTCCTATTTTTTCATTAGATTTTATGTTAATTTTAGAGTGCAGGATGATTTTCATATGTAAGAAATCTGGTTCACAATATTCTAAATGATTTTAGAGGATGAATCATTTGAATAGCTACTATTTATATTTCACATTTCTGCTCTCAAATATATGATTCATACCTTACAACATGGAACATTTATAATGAAAACATTCTTTTTTAGGAAATCTTCATGGCATCACTATCTTTTGAAGACCTTTATACTAACTTTATAGAATCTCATGTTGATTCTGACACTTAGAAACTTAGAATAAACATCCATAGGAAAACTAGAACGCATTTTCCAATGAAGTTTAGTGATTCCACATAACTAAGTGTAGAAAAAAAAATTTTTAATATATAAGCAGACTAATGCATATTCTGTCAACGTTACTTTGTTCTAGACATTTAAGCAAAGGGGATAGTTGTACCATTTTTCTAAAGAGATCACCAAGCCTTCTGGGAGCTTCCTCTAGGAAGTATGTAGTACAATTAAGCAGTTGTGCAGAAATGACACTGACTGATAGCCTAAACAGATTCTGACTTAATCTCATTGAACTTTACAGCTTTCATTCCACTGTCCTTTTCTCTTTAACAACTCGACAGCTGTCATTTTTGATGCCACAATATTCCGGTTGGCTTGGCGTGGACAAACAGCCTTGCGCTAACATGACAGGCTACCTTCCTAACTTCATCAAGGTTCATTATCTTCTCAAAATGTTGACTCTTAACCCTTAGAGTGAGTATGATTTACTGTGATGACTCAGATTTCAAAAACCAAAGTGGAAGAACGGACAAAAGACAAGGAAAAGAAGAAGAAAGAAAAATATGTAAACTTCTGACTGCAGCATCCTGATAGATTTTAAACATATAGGATAAATTTATAATGTTAAAAATGCCTACTTTGAAGGCATGGAGTAGTTATTGAACCAATCCATCAATCTATCATATTTGCTTATTTGGCACTTTTTTTGTCATAAGCAGCTTTCTCATTTTTATTTATTTCAAAGATTTAAATACCTTCTTCATTTTCTCTGTGAAGCTTTTATAATACTTGAAGTGATAGAAAGATGGAGTGTTGTTTTACTTATAATGTACTGAAAGCCTCTGCATTGCCATAATAATGCCAACATTTATTTCTGTAATACTTCTTTCTAACAAACCGTAAACTTTATACAGAAATAATCGCATTTATCTTTGTAACATACCTAGGGCCGTTAAGGAACTGTTGGTTATTAACTACATTTTATAAATGAGAAACAACGCAATACGGGAATTCCCTCCTGGTCAGTCAGTCAGCAACACCCAATGAATTAAAAATTAGTTTTCAGTCTTTGCTCAGGAACTCGACAGCCCCGAGGTTCACATGGTTTTCAGCGTTACAGACCTTTAGCCATTTTCATTCCTTTTTATATCCTTCTTTGCCATTTCTGTGATTCATTCATTTCCTGCAAAAAAAATATTATATAGGCTTGTGTATATGTGTGTACGTTACCGACCCTCTTGAGTTGGTCCTCCTGTCTGGTGTAACTTGCGTCAGTAAAATGAGACCGAGTTTGGTTCCGAAGCAAAGGAAAGCTTTACTTGTGGATCAAAGAATGGAGAGGTGTGAGCTCCTGCTCTAGAGTCCAGGCTCTTCGCCAAAAGGCGTGGGTGGGGCCGCTTTTTAGGGCTCTCCTCAGCGGTGAGGAGGCAGCGTTTTCTGAAGGCCCAAGCAGCTGTGCTGCTCAGGTTCCAGAACGTCCGTAGTGTGGGACGCAGCGTCTCTGCGCACGGCCCGCCGCCATCTTGAATTGCGGCGTCGTGAGAGGCGTCGTGAGAGGTGTCGTGAGGGCGCTTCTGCGCACAGCCCTGAGCTGAGGTGTTCGTGAAGCCGTTCCACACAAGGAACTCTGGTCTGAGGAGTCAGGTGTGAGCCTTCTGCAAGCGGCCCGCTATGCGCAAGTGAAACTAGACACGGCGCGAAGGAAAGAAAAAAAAAAAGGTTAGACTTTATTGTATTACCCAGATTCTACTTTTATTTCCTGGGAACTGTTAATGGGCCTTGCTGGTGGTGACACGTATGTGTATATACACACACACATACGTACTGTCAGATTCTGAATCCTTATCAATAAATGCTTTTCAAATTACATAAACAAGCCATGTTCAATTATAGTAAAATGTTCAATTTTTAGATACTTGAGGTGAGAAATGATTTGTGTGGTGGGGGTACAGGAATCAGAGGTCACATAGATGCAACTGATCTTATATGCCCATTTCCATCAGGAGAGCTATTTACATGTCTTTCGATAATCTTTTTATAAATAGAAAATAAGTTTTTCCCCGCCCACATTGCCATATCTTTTTAGATTTTTATTTTGTTACAATCTTAAAGGGCCAGCCCCCCAATTCTAACTTAAAATTATATGACGGTTATTTCAGCCCTGTTGGAGAGGATTATTTTCCAACCAGCTTCCCGGTTCCCTGCCCTTTCCCCAGCACTCCTGACCTCAAGCTCATCAACAAGGAAAAAAGCTTTTACAAATATGTTTTGAAAATCATCTGCTTTGCCAGTGATTCTTAAGTTATATGCCTGATGTTATTCTGTCCTGAATATTAGCAAGATTTCTGCTCTTATAATTCTTTCTCTTTTGTTTTTCTACCTTGTTCTGGCATGAGACAAAAAAATACTTTTTCTTCTCTGTTTTCTGTAAGGCATATCTTTATTTCTTACTTATTTTCTCAGCTCTTACTGTCTGATGGAATGGTAAAGGATTATTGAATTTTTCAGTTGAATCTTTTCCCTGTCACATAATTATTTTTTTAACTTTCTCTTGAGAGCTTTGAAGTTTTCCATATTTATTGCATCTTCCATGTATGCAAAGAAAAAAAAAACAGTAAGAAGGTATTCATTTTTACATTATGCCATCTTTTTTTCTTTGAGAGAATTGATGTTTGTGACTCTTAGTTCCAAATCTTTCTATGGAACCCTCATTGCTATGGAACTCACTTAAAAAACAAACTCATTTTCCCTATCTTAATCTGTTCACTTATCCTTTAAAACAAAATATCTTTCTTTCTTAAACCCCTTTTCCCCAGTAAAATATGCATACATGCAATAAACTTTTGAACATAAATATTTTTATATCTTTCTCCCACTTATCACTGAATAGTGAATAATGATGATGTTGATAAATAAATATTAAAACTAGTGTATACTTTCAGAAAGAAAACTCAAATAAAAAAAAAATTAACACTGAGAATATTTTTAAAAGGTTAAAAGACAGCAACTAGATTTTAGCTCACAGGATTTCCTAGGCTTGTAGTGTACTTTTATTCTACTCTGCATTTATGTACATTTGTGTTTTTTCTCCTACTTAAAGAATAAAAAGAGAGTCCTCAATGAGTTTAAAAATCTTCCTTCTTAGGTAAGATTCTGGAGGATCAGCTGTTTAGTTAAAGGAAACAATAAATGAATATCTGAGTAATGGTAGATTTTTTTCAAGGGAGAACTTACATTTTCATTTTTTTTATGAAAAATAATCATAATTATTTTCTCGACAGTATGAATGTTAACTATTATCACTTTATCTGAGTAGAAAGCCCTTTACTTGTTTTTAAACTATGTTTGCTAAGGCTTTGTACTGCTGATTATGTGAATATACAGCCTTATCTGAAATTTTACTTTTCCCTGGGTCCCCTGAAGTGCAAAGAAAAACATGGTGTCAGAAAAGAGAAAAGAAGATCAGAAAGAAGAGTCCCCAGCATCAAAGTCACATCTTACCTTTCTGCTGTGAAAAACAATTAGTCTTTAAAAGGATATATTGACCTGTCTGGATCACACTGACACATTGCTTTTTGTTTCCATAATAGATCTATTTATAAGTAGGTCGGTCGTTAACATACCTTATTTCTAACTTAGTATAACTCTCCCCTAGATTTCTATTCTGTTTAATCACCTTTTACTTGAAATACAGATTTCTGTGTGGTATTCTTCAAAGCAATATACCACTTAAGATGCTCACATTCTGCCTTTGTGTTGGTCTAGGAGTTTGATGTAAGAAAGAGAAAATACTTGGGCAGCCAGACTGAAAGGACAGAGCTGTCACCTGTCAGATACTTGGGTCCTTAGGTTAAATAATGTAAACTCTCAAAATAGTGGCAAGCACATAGTTAAGTGTTCAATAAATGCTAACTATTAATTAGATATTTTATAATTTTTGTGACTTCTGAGTCCCAAAATTGCTAACCTGTAAGATAGGTTAGTTAGCATGCGTATTCTCAATATATACTTTATAAATTTTAACTATTATTGTTATTTGAATGAAATAGATGGAAGGTAGTGTTGCTACTTCCTTCAGTTTTCACAGAGTAATTTAACAGGACAAATGGCATTCAGGGCTTGTAATTACTCAATAATGAAAGAAATCAAAGTTCAGGACATAGTGTACGTGAACTGATAGTATAAACAGAGGATAAAATTATTGGATGTGTTTCATAAACTATTAAGGATAAAATTTTGGTTTCTAAAAAGTTTAATGTAGCTTGTTAAAATAATTTTCTGCCAGCAAATTGTTAAAATAGTAGTTAGTTAACAAATACATTTTGGCAGCAATGTTATTTCTTAATAACTTATACCTGAATCATTTATAAATGAAATGTCTTCAGAAAATTAGCATGCAAATTTTGACACCACATCAGATCATTCTTGTTTTTATTTTTGTTTTTGTTTTGCGGTACGCGGGCCTTTCACTGTTGTGGCCTCTCCCGTTGCGGAGCACAGACTCCGGACGCGCAGGCTCAGCGGCCATGGCTCATGGGCCCAGCCGCTCTGCGGCATGTGGGATCTTCCTGGACCGGGACACGAACCCGCGTCCCGAACCTGCGTCCCCTGCATTGGCAGGCAGACTCTCAACCACTGTGCCACCAAGGAAGCCCATCATCAGATCATTCTTTAAATGGATTGTAAGGGTAAATTCTTAGATTTCAGTTTGTGTAGTCCCAGATATTGATTCCTTGACTGAATTTACAATTTAGAAATGGAATTTTGGCATTAAAGAATGATTTTTAAAGAATGAACACTGTGAGACTAACAACTGTAGACTGAACAAAGAGATTATTTAAACTGACAGTATTGAAGCATGAAAGTCTTTTATGACAGCATTTAAGATTAGGTAAGGAAATAATTTTCTTAATGTCTATTTCAGTAGCACATTCTTTTTTTTCAGCGGGGGGCAGAGTTTAACATATTTATATTTATTTCTGGTTTATGCAAACTCTGAGGCAAGTTGGAGGACTCCACGAGGCAGCCCTCCTTCATGAAGTTATTCAGCCATGTAGACTGCTTCCAATCCTCTCTACCATGTCAAGTGGCTTCCAAGATCATGACAGGGCAAGAAAAATTGTAGAGAACTTATCCTGCTCTTCTCTGCTTTAACTTAAAAATGATACACATCTTTCCCATTCATCACCAGAAGTTATGTGCCAGAATTAATCATATCAATACAGCTAAATTACAAGCAGTTGGGAAATAGAGGGGCCATGAGGATGTTCTGTGAGCAATCAGTGGCCACATTCATATTTGAAAGAAAAAAAATAGAATCAGGGGAGAGAAAGGTTAGACATAAGAACAAAGAATATATAGTACGAGTAACAAATTCCGAAGTAATTCTGTCCCAAACCACAGTTTTATGTTGTCTTCCCCCAAAAAAGTTTTGTTTTAAATAGATCAGTGTGTCTGAACATGAAAGCCTATTATTGACTTTTGATAATATGTAAAGAAAATATTGCCAAGGGAATGGCATTATTAATACATTTATCATTTTAATTTTGTGATGAGTGATTTTTAAATAATAATTTGGTTATTTTTAGTGAATGTCTAAAATTAAAATTAAAAATTAGATTAGCTCCCACACACTGCACTGCTCTATGCTTAATTTAAAAATTAATTTTTGAGCATTTTATTTGGGAATTCAGCAAACATGAGACACACTTATTACCTACCATCACTAGGTTCTGGAGATACAAATGTGACTAAGACATATAAAACCTATTTCTGTATTTTAAGTGGTCAATCCCAGAAAGACAGTGCTTATTCAGATAAATAAGTCATCACTAAGGTGCTTGCAACATGGTTAGAGAAATAGATCTTAACATTATTATGATCCAGCTTAATAAGTATGAAAATAGAAGTATAGGCAAAGTAATACTGTAAAGTGAGAAGAGGTGAGAGAAGAGCCTAATATGAGGAAGGCATCTTGAGAAGACAGTTTTCTGAGGACATTTTTTCAAGATAAATGGAATTGGTGATTGGATGACTAGGAGAAGGATGTTATGACACACATTTTATTTTACTTTGCTTAGAGAAAAGTTTCATTCAAAAGTGCATATATGGTATCCTTTTTTTAAAAAAAATATGTATCTAATGGCAGAAGAACATAATCTAAATCTATAACCATAACCCAGACATGCTGGAATTTCCAAGCACAGCTTTAAGCTCTTGCCCTGAATCCTCCTTGAGTCCATATCCCTACTAAGGTTTCCAGTGAACAAGCCTAAATAAGAAGTGGATATTTTATTGGGGATTTCATGGAAACATGCAAACCAGGGGTCTCATTGAACACCACACAGGAAATTCCCAATAAGATCTTAGTGTTTCCGTCCCCAAATTTCTCTCTTTAACTATCATCTCTTCTATCACATAGCACTGAGAAATCTACTTTATTTTCCTGAGCAATTCAGCTCTCTCTAGTCTTATTATCAACAAACAAAAACAAAAAACCTGATATTCAGACCATCTATTTTAACCTCAAATATGCTACTCAAGACAGCTCTTCAACACTTCCTATAAGTGGTTTATCTAGTTATTTAACTATAATAAAGAGGTTTCTTTTGAGGGGCAAATAATACTATTTGGAAGAAAAAGATTACTCCGTAGAGTTAAGAAGCACTCTAAATCTCCTAAGTTTTCTTCTGAAAATGGAGTTAGAGAGAAGTATGTAGAATTCGCAGTAGAAATTTGGGGAGCAAAGATAAAGAAAGCCGGACACTAGTTAAAGTGGTAAGGACAGATTTTAATTAGTAATATACTATTGCAGTAAGGAAGAGGGTCCAGCATGAACTGAACTCAACTATGATTTGTACAGAGGTGACTGAATGATTTAAAGGGAGAATGACAGAGTAAGGAGTGGGGTAAACAGGGAAGGGAAGAAAAAAATTACCAAGGATGGGTCAGTGTGAATTTGATTAGGCTAGCTGTGTCTGCTAACTGGCAGTTATCAAAGTTAGGATTCTGTTCTCCCATGGAGACTGGGAGACACAGCTCCTATCTGCCTGATGATTACATTTCAAAGGAAGAGTTTTCAGATCCTTGAAAAAGACACTCTTGAATTATAGGAGATGTGTATAATAAAAGGGACAGAGGAAGGATCCACAACTGTAAGCTCTTTTTTAGTAAATGCTCTGAGGAAGGGTGGGCAGGGACCTATCAGCAAGTGTTGGCTGGAAAGAGCAGTAGATTCTTTTAGCAGCTTTGAGTTTTCTCATGCAGGTACTTTAAGGGGGTCTAGGGTCATCCTAGGGATGCTGCCTTGAGCTGTTAGAAAATAGGTTAGTGTTTGTTTAATTTTTTAATGTGGGGGGCAGGGTGTAGATGAACTCATTTGTGCTGAGAGTTTGTCATTTCTGTAGGCCCAGATTGAGGCTTAGTCCAGAAAAGGGCTCAGAGGAACATGGCTAGGAGGCAATCCTTGTCAGGGGTCATCCTGCAGGTGCTTCTATTGCTAAGCTGTCTTATATTCACTAAGAGCCTTGGGGAACACTCATAATGGGGATTAGGAGTGGGGGGAATAGGAATAGACAGGGAGAGAGACAAGAATGTATATAATCATGAAAGTCAAGCAAGGAGAGAATTATGGGAAGAAATAAAAGAGAATGAGACACTGTGAAGAGTGAGTGGCATATAAATCACCAAGGCAACACTGAAATGTGTCAGGAAGAACAAAAGGCTAAGCTAAAGTTGTACCAGATGAATTTGGCCCATGATTCTGTCCTTTCCTCTAACAATCTTCCATTTCTGAAAGAGAAGTACAGCGTTGGAGGAATTATGATGAAGGTCCAGAAAGGCATAAAAGCTGACACCAGTAGTAAGGACATCATTAAAGTGATTGACCCTATTGTCTAGTTTTTGGTAGGGCAGATATCATAGTCTGAGTACAGTAATTAATTGTATGATGAAAGGCAGATTTTGTGCTCAAACTTGGAGGTGCAAACAATTATTAACTTCAGTTTTCATGAAAATGCTGACAAATAAGAAGGTAACAGGTGGAAGAGAATGAGAACCAAGTTGAAACCCAGGGCTGGTGTTGATGTAGAGAAAGTTGTAGCAGTTGAGAAATGGTGAGGATAAGTAAACCAAAGTTCTGATAAATAATTTTAGGTGACTAAAAATGATAAGGATGGAGATAAAGGGAGGAAATAGAGAGGTTTAATACTTTGCTTAGAGGTGAATGTAGACACTAATGCTGGTGAGAAATAGAAATTTTAAAAATACGTTGCGTACTGACAAAGGATTAATCTCCAAAATATACAAACAGCTCATGCAGCTCAATATCAAAAGAACAAACAACCCAATCCAAAAATGGGCAGAAGACCTAAATAGACATTTCTCCAAAGAAGATATACAGATTGCCAACAAACACATGAAAGAATGCTCAACATCATTAATCATTAGAGAAATGCAAATCAAAACTACAATGAGATATCACTTCACACCAGTCAGAACGGCCATCATCAAAAAATCTACAAACAGTAAATGCTGGAGAGGGTGTGGAGAAAAGGGAACCCTCTTGCACTGTTGGTGGGAATGTAAATTGATACAGCCACTATGGAGAACAGTATGGAGGTTCCTTAAAAAACTAAAAATAGAGCTACCACAGGACTGAGCAATCCCACTACTGGGCATATACCCTGAGAAAACCATAATTCAAAAAGAGTCATGTACCATAATGTTCATTGCAGCTCTGTTTACAATAGCCAGGACATGGAAGCAACCTAAGTGTTTATTGACAGATGAATGGATAAAGATGTGGCACATATATACAATGGAATATTACTCAGCCATAAAAAGAAACAAAATTGAGTTATTTGTAGTGAGGTGGATGGACCTAGAGTCTGTCATACAGAGTGAAGTAAGTCAGAAAGAGAAAAAGAAATACTGTATGCTAACATATATATATGGAATCTTAAAAAAAAAAAGGTTCTGAAGAACCTAGGGGCAAGACAAGAATACAGATGCAGATGTAGAGAATGGACTTGAGGACACAGGGATGGGGAAGGGTAAGCTGGGATGAAGTGAGAGAGTGGCATGGACATATATACACTACCAAATGTAAAATAGTTAGCTAGTGGGAAACAGCCGCATAGCACAGGGAGATCAGCTCAGTGCTTTGTGTCCCCCTGGACAGGTGGGATAGGGAGGGTGGGAGGAAGATGCAAGAGGGAGGGGATATGGAGATATATGTATATGTATAGCTGATTCACTTTGTTATAAAGCAGAAACAAACACACCATTGTAAAGCAATTATGCTCCAATAAAGATATTAAAAAAATAATAGATTGCATAGACTCAAATGATTAGCTTTAGGGAGTAGGTGAAAATTGAAGATATTTTAACATGAATGCCTGTGTAACTGAAGTGAATGTGGTACATGTGGTGATGTAAGCTTATTCAAAAAAGCACATGTAACTCCCTGAATTTTTATACTTAAAAATCTATAAAAAATAATTTAGCACTTAATAGCATGTTAGTGTTAAAAAAGGGTATTTTCTTCTCGTAGATTCTAGGGTCCCCCTTTTTGTGTATTCCTTCTTTACAGGGCTGAGCACACAGTAAGTACTCAATAAATAATTCCCTTTATTATAATTATTTGCTATTGGGGTATTTGCAGGGAATTTAACATTTTTTATTTTGCTTTAAATATTAGATAAGTGTGTTTATGATTATATACCTTCCACTCCATTTAAACATTTTAAATTTTAATTTAATTTTAATTTTTTAATTACTTAAACCACATTTCAGTGGGAATAACTTATAAGGTGAGACTTTATTTTTCTTACTGATATTTTTAGTTGGCAGGCCAAGTGTTTTTTTCTTACATTATGGTATTTTAATATTGTGTGCACGTATAATATATAGTGTTTTTATGTAATGAATTTATTATATGTGTGGAACAAACATAAAATTCTGAATATAGCACGTGTTTTAAAAGATCAGAGGATAATATTCATTTACTTAAATAAATTTTCTAATACCTCATCATATTGAGTTGAATGTCAAAACACTCTGTTATTTCCTAGAGATCAAATGTTTCTATCCACCTCTTAAGTTCCTTTCTAGTTCTAATACGAATTTCCATCCTTTTTCTTTGCAAAACCTGGCCATAAAGAATTGAGGCTTTCTCTCTCTCTCTCTCTCTGATCCTCGTCATCTGAAATGGCCTTTCTTTATTTTCCTGCTTCATTTATTGCCCATTTGAAAAACAAAATCACCTCTATTTATGTCTTTACTTTCTTCCTCACAGATCTCTGTCCTTGTCTCTTTCACATTGTTATCAAAATTTAATATTTTCTAGTATTTAAATTTTCTAATAGTCCCATCACTTTTCCACCTATGAAGTTATCAAATATTTACATTATCATCCTATCAGTAATAATAAGAGTCAAAGATACAGTAAGTGGTTTGGATAGCTAAGCTTATTCCAAGGGATGAGGAATAAATAAACTAGAGCTAAACTTCTTTAATAAAGAGAGACTTATATATACAAATGCAGATTGTAGCCTCTTAGAGTTCAAAACCCACTCCTATAATAGCTAATATTTCTAGTATTACACTTGTGGAAAAATGGGGATGATAATTTATCCAACAAAGCATCAGCATTGTTAAGCATAATTGGCTATAGCCTTGTGTAGAGCAATGCAATAATAATAATATTGCCAACATATATTAAGCCCTTTGTGCTAGACACTGTTTTAAACACTTTACCCATGTTAACTCATATGATCATCCCAATGTCTTATTAATTTAATACTATTATTATTCTCATATTACAGAGGAGGAAATGAAAATACAGAAAAGATAAATGAATTGTCCATGGTCAGGGCATATAGGCTGTAAAGTGATAGTGCAAAGCCATTATCTGAACCCAGAGTTTGTGCTAATGATTATCCTATATGCTTCTCCAATATTCTGGGTCTTATAAAATAAATTAACAATTAGGCATATAAAAATTAAAGCATAAATATACAGATACTGCCTTCAGTGTATTAATGTAGCAGAAATTCATGTATTTATTCCACAAATAATTTCAGTTGCTTGTTCTGTGCATTATAGTGGGGTGACAGACAAAAAGAATACAAATAACAAACAACATTCTAGTAGATTATGAAATAAACAAAGGGCAAAGGAAAAGAAATATATAAGCATGTAGATGGTATTTAATTCCATGGGAATAAATGAGATAACAGAGAGTAGAAAAGAAAGAGAAGAGGACCTTAGATAATGCCTACATTTAGATGTTGGTCAGAGGGGTTGCTAACAAAGATACTGGAAAGGAGATACCAGTGAGATATGAGAAAAACAGGAGAGAGCATGCCAAAAAACACAAACAAAACAACTTTTGAAAAGATTTCAAGAGGAAGGAAGACAGTGAATATCTGCTAAGTAACTTGATAAGATGAAGAAAATGTGCATTGGATTTAACAGTAGAGAAATTGCGGGTTATCTTGAAAAGAGTAGTTTCAGTGTAGTTGTTATAATAGAAGTCAGATGATTCAATAAAACGGAGGCCTTTATGTTGTAGGAAAGAGCAGAGAAAACAAAATGACCAACATCCTTGAGAAGGAGAGAGAGAAGACAGCATAATCCAGAGCACAAGTAGTGGATTTCCTCTCTATAGGGAGACAGACACTTCTCAACAGGAGGGAGTGAGATACAATTGAGATAGATTTGTAGGTTTGGTGGGAAGCTAAAGGATATGTTTCTGAATGAATGCTAATATTAACTGCTCTGGAAATATTGCAAATAATTTAATTGATTCCACAGTTTTATTTGTTCCATCTAACTTTGTGTTTTTATCAAAGAATAAATAGTATATTTAAAATATTAAAAATGGAGTGACCCATAAGTAATATATATATATGAAACAAGAGGATTTTATGACATTCATCCCTTAAATTTATCCACTTGATACTATAATTTATACTCTTAAATAGTTAATATCTTCATGCAATGTACAGTTATAATGCTTAAACATTTTTGAAAGATTAGTCTCTTAATTAATCTGTTAATCTCATTACTTTTTCTTGGATTCCTGATAACAATAGCTCTAAAATCTAAAGTCAAATTACTATGCAGATTTATATTATTCTGTGAAGAATTTCATCCTCTAATTAATATTGAAAAGCTATTCCCTCAAATACACATGTTGCTTTATATCTTTGCTTAGTTGTTCAATACTCCAAAAAAATGACTTCAGCTTTTCTGAAAGAGGCAAGCTGTTATATATACAAAATCCTTTTAAAAGGACAAGAGCCTTGGTATCTAAAAATCAAGATAATTTACTATTGTTTTTGATTATCTAAAGCTATTAAAAACAAAACTAGTTTGTTACTTACACTTATTTGTTCTAAGCATTGTAGTGATTTAGAAAAAAAATTACTCGATTTTAATTATTTGTATGTAGCTTAAATACATTGATATTAGATCATTATTTATATATGATTGTAAAGGAACAAATTTGACAACAGAATATGAAATGTTAGCTTGTACTGAGTCTCATAAGTTTAAGCCCAATCAGCTGATACAGTAGCTTCAAAATGCCAAGAACTTGCAGAGGAACAAATGGATGGCTGGAATAATATTTTCTCCACTCCATAGAAGTCCATCAATTAGAGGGAGAGATAAAGCTAATGCAGGTAATTATGCTGTGAATCAGAATGACATAGAAAGGGTGACATGTATTCAAGTCAGAGTGATATTAAGGTCTGAAATCCACAAATTAAAGGGTTATTATAATATATGTGTTTGTGTGTGTGTTAGGTAGAAGGCAGAATCAGACAAGAGATAATGGTTGTAGGACATGGGAGAATACTGAAGGAGCAAGTGAAACTGTGAATCAGAACCAAACAATGGGATGTAGGAAAAAAAAAAAAAGGCTATCAGAGATGCTAGACCAGATATCTGAAGAAGGAAGGGGAAATTAAAAGAAGGAAAGAAAAAGAGGAGAAGGAGAGGAAGAAAGGAGGAGGAAAGGGGGAAGAAGAAGGGGAAGAGAAGAAGGAGGAAATGCATACATTAATGGTTGGATAAAACGTTACATTTCTGGTGCAGAAGTCAACAACATTGTAACTGCTCTTGACTGAATTCAGTTTACAGGGCTGTTGTCCATTCTGGAATGGGAATCATAAAATCATCAAAAGCAACGTGTGTGTGTGTGTGTGTGTGTGTGTGTGTGTGTGTGTTCTGTCCAATTAATTGTATGCACCATATTTATTACTTACGTAAACACATACAATCAACAAATGTACAGTAAATACTTTTTCTTGAAATTACTAATTTATCACCAAAGAATAGCTGGTAAACTGGGTATAGTACTGCATTTCTGTTAAGAATCCTCCTATACAGATGGCCGTCAAACAACATGGGGGTTGTGGTACCAACACTCTGAGTAGCCAAAAATATGCATATAACTTTACATTCTCTCCTTCATATAGGTGGTTCATACACAGATTCAACCAACCACAGGTTGTGTATTACTGTAATACATAGTGAAGAAAATCTGGGTGTAAATGGACTTGCACAGTTCAAACCCCTGTTGTTCAAAGGTCAACTGTACTTGTACTATTTCTAGATTACCAAAGCCCTCATTTCTATGCTTCTTTCCAGACTGTATTTTTGAAGTTGTCATCTTTTTTCTACATAAGGAAGTCTACATTTTATGGCCCATTAAAAATAATAAAATATAATACATTGTAAAGCATTAATCATTACTAACTTAGGAAGTTATCCTCTGAAGCGTATTTAAAGCAAGAACACCTGGAAAAGGCTTTAAACCAAGGGAACACATATCTAATAATGGACTTAGAGAAACTTGAAAGTTTACCAGGGTCTTAGTATGGGTAAGAAAACTTTCCTAATTTCTCTCATATCATATGAAGAAATTATTGTCTATGCTAAATGTTTATAAGTGAATTGTTTATAAGTTGAGATTGTTTTACAGAATATGAATTCATTAAGGGAAATGATGGATCTTATCCAGACCCCTGAGGATGGGCAGATACACCTCTTTCTCAAGAATGTTCTGGTTTATGATTTTGGCCTGATGACTTACTTTCTCACAAAGGAAATGAGGATGAGTTCCAAGTCACCCTGCAATTATATTTCTCAAAGAAAGTCTGTACATATCAGATCTCCTCACCTTGCCCTGGAGGATGAAGTATGATATAACTGAGGATTTTAGAAACCATAGGGTGTTTGTCCTTCCCTGGGAGCCCTTGGCATACCAATGTTGGCTTCATTTAGGTTGAGTCAGTGCTTATCTCCAATTACTCCTGAAGAATTTGTTACTGAACTGGTTGCCTGAACCCGTGCCAGGGTCCTAGCTGAGGCCAAGTCCATTTGTCTCTGTTGGAGAGATTCTTTTTCCGCTCGGATTTGCACAGCCAATCACAAAACCGATGCTGAGACTGGAACAGCATAATTTTTATTCAGTGGTAGAGAATGGAGAATTGAGAACTTAGTTTGCACATCAACTTCTCAATTCAGTTTGGGCTGAGACACCATATACATAGGAGGGTCGATGTAAAAGAGAGGGATTTGGAAAGAGGGAGGAATATTCATGACTTATCTGAGAACAGGGGTGTGGTTTGTACAGGAACAGAGGCAACACTCCTTTTCACTCCTTGTTTGAGCTTTTCCTGTTATTGTCATGGCAACTGTCAACTGTCACGATGCTAGTGGGTGTGTCATTTAGCATGCTAATGTATTACAGTGACCATATAATGAGGCTCAAGGTCTACTGGAAATGAAATCTTCCACCATTTGGGGCTTAGCTGGTTATAATCAGTTCTTGTTTTTCCCTTTGCAGCTTCCCCCTGGAACTTAGATAAGAGCAATTGGTTTCCATTTGAGGGAGGGGCAGGGGTATGATTCTGGGGCAATAGCCTTGGTGACAAAATGACACAACTATAATTACCCATATGCTCAATTTTTTCATCTCTTATATGTCTTGGCTTACATTAGTGATGACACAAGATAGAGGCATTTGTTGAGACCTGTTTGAGTCAATATAATTTTCAGCTGAGTCAGGAGTTCAGGTTGATATTCAGACTTTGAATGTTTCTAAATCTGGAAAAAAAACCCAAAACACAAAGAGTAAGATTAAGAAAAAAAAAATACACTGTTACTTAACAGCTTCGAGTCATTTCCATTTGCTTCCATACTCCCTTAGGGCAAATTGTTCCTTTGTTCTGGGAATGAGAGTAAATAGGCCTCTTTTGTTATGCAGTGTAAAACTAAGACTCTCTTTTAACATGGAAATATTTGAGATACTCTAGTTCTAGGGAATTAACCTTTGGGATGATAGTAAAAGCCTGTCTTTGTTAGAGATAGATTGCAAAAATAAAAAGTCTTCCAGAGAGGTTGGGTTTCCTCTTGTTAGAGGGCTGAGGGCCTGAAGTTAAGGGATCCACATTCATGAAAGGTAGCTTTATTGCAATACTTTGGGCACAAGAAGAGTCGAATTCAGATGGTGAAGGGTGATGCAGTTTTATAGATATGTTTGTTGCAGGAAGGGGACCCCTTCCAGGGCCCAAGAGTGGGCTCTTCTTTTTTTTTTGCGGTACGCGGGCCTCTCACTGTTGTGGCCTCTCCCGTTGCGGAGCACAGGCTCCGGACGCGTAGGCTCAGCGATCATGGCTCATGGGCCCAGCCGCTCCGCGGCATGTGGGATCTTCCCAGACCGGGGCACGAACCCGTGTCCCCTGCATCGGCAGACGGACTCTCAACTACTGCGTCACCAGGGAAGCCCTAGTGGGCTCTTTTTTAACACTTGGAAGCAAAATACTTTATTGGGAAGGAGCACCGTGGCGGAGAGCAGCAGGGTAAGGGAACCCAGGAGACCTGCCTTGCCACATGGCTCACAGTCTCAGGTTTTATGGTAATGGGGTTAGTTTCCAGGTTGTCTCTGGCCAATCATCTTGCTTATACCCTTATTTGATCTGATTCAGTCCTTTCTGGTGGCCCTCACATCTCTCAGCCAAGGTGGATTCCGGTGTGAAGGTTTCTGAGAGGTTGGCAGGACATATTATGGCTGGTGTCTCCTCCTTCCTTTTGGCCCCTCCCAAATTCTTCTGGTTAGTGGTAGCTTGTTAGTTCTGAGTTCCTTATCAGGACCTCCTGTTGTGAGGTAACTCATGCAAGCAGTTATTATTGTGTCTGGCCAGGGCAGGTGGTTTTGGTCCATGGTTCCCTAATGTGTTCATTCACTGGAACCCACATCATTAGTGGCTACTTGGATTGTCTTCTTTCCATTATATATCTAGCTAGTTACTTTGCACATAATAGAACTATGGGTTTTGGTTTATTTATTTATTGCCTGCCATCTTACTGAACTCCTAATAATTCTCAGCAGATTATTGTTTGGGTGGTTAATTACCAAAAAAACGTTTTTTCCAGTAGAACTGTTCATTGTTTAAATTTTTAGACTGTAATGTAGTTATTTAATTTGTTCAGTTTTTAGTAAATTAGAGTATTAAAAAATGTGCTTTTTAACAGTTAAAGGATTTAAGAACATAAAAATTTAGGTCAGAGTCTACAGGTAAAAGCTATTTCTGTAATTAGGGTTGATCAGGGCTGACATTCCACATATTTGGCAGTCTGTACTGGGTCAATCTGAATGGATGTCATTTGTTCAGGTCAGACATTGGCCAGTACCCTTTACTGGTACATGTCAGTCTCGGTGTGTGATTTGTTAATGACCTTAAATAATCTGAGGAGATTTTTAAAAAGCCTATATCTAAAAGATCTTTTAGATAATCATTTTATTGAATTAATAATTAATACAATTTAATTAATACAAATTAATGTGGGTAAAAAAAACCCTGAAAATGACTAAAGTCTCCAGACAAAGGGGTGGCAAGTCTAATTTATAGTAGGCAATCTGCATAGAAATCTCTTGCAATCCATTCACGAGTTCAATAGTTAGAAAAGTAAAAATAACCCATCTAGTTAATCACTTGTATCTATCAGTTGACATTTGGGCTGTTTCTGCCTTTGGCTATTATGAACAAAGCTGCAGTGAACATTTGTGTGCATGTGGATATATGTTTTCATTTTTCTTGGATAGATGTAACAGTGGAATTGCTAGATCATGTAATAACTATATGTTTAAATTTTTGAAAACTGCCAGACTGTTTTCCAAAGCAGCTGTACTATATTGCATTCCCACCAGCAATGTATGAGGGTTCCAATTTCTCCACTTCTTTGTCAAAACTTATCTTTTTTGATTACAGTCATCATAGTGGATCTGAAGTATGATTTTGATTTGTGTTTCTTTGATGGCTTATAATGTTGAGCATTTTTCATGTCCTTATCAGTCATTTGTATACCTTCATTGGAGAAATATCTATTCAAATTATTTGCTCATTTTTTCCATTGTGTTGTTAATTTATTATTGAATTATGAGAATTCTTTGTATATTCTGGACACAAGACCATTATCACATAAATAACTTGCAAATATTTTCTCCCATTCTGGGGGTTGACTTTTTACTTTCTTGGTGGTGTCTTTTGAAGTACACAGTTTTTAATTTTGATGAAGTCCAGCTTATCTATATTTCATTTGTCATTTATGCATTTGGTGTCATGTCTGAGAAGGCTTTGCCTAACCCACGTTTATGAAGATGTATTCCTCTATTTTATTCTAAGAGTTTTGTAGCTTACCTTCTACATTTAGGTCTAAGATACATTTTGAATGGATGTGTCTGTATGGTATGAGGACATTATTTTTTTGAATGTGTATATATAGTCATTGTAAACCATTTGTTGAAGAGATTATTTTTTCACCATTGAATTTTTCTGATACCTTTTTCAAAAATCAATTTACCATAAAAATAAGGCTTTATTTCTGGACTATTGATTCTGTTTCACTGATCTATATGTCTATCCTTACGGTAGTACCACACTATCTTGACTACTGTACCTTTGTAGTAACTTTAAAATCAGAAAGTTTGACTCCTTTAAGTTTGTTTTTCTTTTTAAAGATTGTTTTGGCTATTTTAAGTCCCTTGGATTTTCATGTGCATTTTAGGATCAGTTTGTTGATTTCTGGGAAAAAGCCATCTGGGATTTTGATAGGAATTACATAGAATCTGTAGATGTATTTGGAAACTATTGCCATCTTAATAACATTGTCTTCCAGTCATTAACATAAGTTACTTTTCCATTTTTTGTCTTTAGTTTCTTTCAATGATGTTTTGTAGTTTTTCATGTAGAAGTTTTAAGATTATAATTCTTTTGCTAAAGTTATTTCTAATTTTATTTGCCTGTCATATTTTCTACTCTTTTAAATGCTGTTATAAATGGAATTGTCTTCTGAATTTCATTTTTTGATTGTTTATTGCTACTGTATAAAAAATACAACTGTATTTTGTATGTTGCTTTGTACCCTGCAACCTGGTTGACTGTTTTTATAATTCGAATAATTTTCTACTGAATTGCTTAAGACTTTGTATATCTAAGGGTATATCATCTGCAAAAAGAGATGGTTTTACTTGTTTTCCAATCTGGAATGATATTCCAGATTGGAAGGATGATATTCCTTCCTTCCTTTCTTTTTTTTTTTTATTTAAAAAATTTTCCCAATTACCCTGAGTGAATTTCCAGTACAATGCTGAATAGAGAGGCAAGAGTAGACTGTCTTATCTTGTTCCTAGTCTTAGGGAGAAAACTTTCATTTTTTTTCATGGCTAAGTAAGGTATAAGCCTTTTTTGGTTTTTTGTTTGTTTGTTTGTTTTAATAGGTTGATTTTATCAATTTGAGGAAACTCACTTCTATTCCTAGTCTGTTGAGTATTTTTATGATGAAAGTCTTTTCGATTTTGTCAAGTAAACCTGTAGATTAGCCATATCAAATATTGGCTCATTGTAATGAGGGAAACTGTACACCAGAAGAGCTGTAGGTTATCTCACCCCTATCCCAAAAGAGAAGGAAAAGTAATTATAAGAGGATTTTTAGAAAAAGGTGAGTTTAGGCAAAATTTAAGTAATATTTTGTTAGGCTTAAAGTAAAACAAGGCTATGTGTACTCTCTAGAGTTCAACATCAGGTCTGGAGTGTGAACTGGACCCAGAATCTTGTTTCTCTGGAAACTATATAGTAAGATATATGTGGAATGTCGTGTCCAGAAACTTTTTATTTTAAGCTCTGTCCCTGGGTTGTAAACTGAGCCTGCTTCTCTGTCTTGAGATCCTCCAGACAAGATTGAGATGCTTCATACTACTGACATAATTTCCAGCAACAAACTTTCTGATATTCTTTGGCTTTAGAAAATAAGCCAGTGAATAAGAGAATATTATACTTTCAACAGGGAGGCCATTACAGTTGTAGCATGTCCTTGGGATAAATATTATTTCCTGTTAACTTTGTGATAGGATTTATCTGTGACAGTTATTCCAGCCAGATGATTGGCAATGTTTTGTACATGTGGCTCCCTCCCAAGAATACTTCACTGGCTTTCCCATTTTGTAGACTCTTATCCTGCCTTTACAACACTGCACAGGCAGGAAGGAGCTGTTTTCTCTTCTTCAGTGGTGATGAGATGAAGGTGTTTTCTCTATGAAGTCCTTGGCTACCTGCCAAAATAGTACCATAATAGTTATTTTCTGACTTATGCCTATTCTATATCCTTGAGGTCCAATGCTGTATTCTACATCCTTGAGTTAACTCTGTATTAATTTGCTCTGTTCAATATTTCAGGACTGGTTGATGGAATAAATAGGCATTTTACTTTAGTTTTCAGACTACGTAATTATCTGCCAGGACCAGTGACTCAAAGTACTTATTTTACCTGTTCAACTGATTCAGGAACTTTAGTGTTCACGCACACACACACACACACACACACACACACATGTATCACATGATGCCTGTTATAATGTTAATTTCTTAGTATGCCTGCCAAAGTTATATATATATATTCTTTCTTAAATTAAATATGCTAAGAGTACTAACTCAGAGAAAAACAGATAATATGAAGGAATATCTATCATAAAATAGACATTAATGTCTTTATGTTATCTCAACTAAAATATTCTCATGATTTTAAAATTTAATATTTTCATTATTTTAAAAAATATATGTATATAGTCCTTTTCAGATTTTCTTCCCTTATACATTATTATAAAATATTGAGTATAGTTCCCTGTGTTATACAGTAGGTCTTTGTGGTTATCTATTTTATATATAATGGTGTGTTGTTTATGTTTTAATTGGCCATTTGCTAATGACAAATATAATTTTTATAGGGAGTTGAATACCTTTTTTAAAATTAATTAGTTTATTTATATTTGTTTTTGGCTGTGTTGGGTTTTTATTGCTGCATGCGGGCTTTCTCTAGTTGCAGTGAGCAGGGGCTACTCTTCGTTGCGGTGCACGGGCTTCTCATTGGGGTGGCTTCTCTTGTTGCGGAGCATGGGCCCTAGACACGCAGGCTTCAGTAGTTGCAGTACACAGGCTCAGTAGCTGTGGCTCGCAGGCTCTAGATCACAGGCTCAGTAGTTGTGGCACATGGGCTTACTTGCTCCATGGCATGTGGGATCTTCCCAGACTAGGGATCAAACCCATGTCTCCTGCATTGGCAGGCGGATTCTTAACCACTGCGCCACCAGGGAAGTCCCTTAAATATCTTTTTAAGAGATAAATATTTTTAAATGTAGCACCAGATTATGATTAAGTGTACTGTCAGGTTGTCATCTATTACAAAAAAATAAAACAAGAGATTATACCTGGACAGTGAGATGTATTATGTACTCTAGTAACCTTGGAACTGTGTCAGCCATAGAAGAGAAGCATCTGCTTCATCTCAATGGTAAACCGAGTGGTTTCTTCCTGATTTGGCAGGAAAAAGTAGCCATGAAGAAGATCTGTCAAAGTCAGTGGAAGGGGAAGATACAAAATGAGGATGGATTAATAATTCTGATTTGCTTGGATTTTTTCAGAGCCATGCCATTTCTCATTCTATTTGTGGATGATGAAAGAGTGGCTTATATTATACAAATAGAGTTGGCTTCATTTCTGAAATGATATGAAAGTGCTAAAAATACAGTGGAATAGATGATTTATTAATTAATAATTGAAATACTTTTGACCATTATCAACCTCCCACCTACTCACCTCAAATAGGAATACCATATGATTCATATAAGCAAAACTTAATGGATTTTATTATGATTGTGTTTTATAATGTTTTCTCCCATCATCTCTGGCCTAGGTTTCCATACTAATCACCCACATTAATTTCTTATAAGTAGTTTTGTTGACTGTGTGAGAGGTTATTCATGGTAAATTACTAGTGATACAATTCACCCAGAGTCAGACAAGTTGAATCTAATGAATCATTTGTTTGGTTCCAGCTTGATGTACATTGAGAATAAGCAATAGCTGCTATAAATCCATCTCTAAATAATGGTGCTGAAGAATGTAGGCTTACGGAAGCACATGGACCTGTGTTAAAAATCTTGCTTCAATACTATTAGTTCTGTGACCATAGGTTTCAGTTTTCTTCTTAGGAAAGAGGAACAATAAAACTAACTTCACAGAGTAGATTTACACATAAAGTGATGTATGCAAACCAATTACACAATTCCTAGCAGAAAGACAGGGTCCAATAAATGGCAGATATTAATTTTATTATTAGTGGATTTTCCTCTGTTGCATGTAGAAAAAGAACAAAAGGAGAAAATTTTAATAACATTCAAGAAATGTAGTTCAAAAAGTTTTAATATTGTTTTGCTCTCCCACTAAATCTTACTGACCACCAAAGTAAACATTTACCCATCTCAAACCTGAAAACAGCTCTTTTCATCTACCTGTTTTCAGAAGAGCTTAATAATTCTTTTGAGATTCCTTAAGAGAAAAGCAATAGAAAGACTCTGCCTGTTATAATGTTAATTTCTCAGGATGACTGTCAAAGTTTTACTAGAGCATGGACTTGAGGATATGGGGAGGGGGAAGGGTAAGCTGTGACAAAGCGAGAGAGAGGCATGGACATATATACACTACCAAACATAAGGTAGATAGCTAGTGGGAAGCAGCTGCATAGCGCAGGGAGATCAGCTTGGTGCTTTGTAACCGCCTGGAGGGGTGGGATAGGGAGGGTGGGAGGGAGGGAGATGCAAGAGGGAAGAGATATGGGGACATATGTATATGTATCACTGATTCACTTTGTTATAAAGCAGAAACTAACACACCATTGTAAAGCAATTATACTGCAATAAAGATGTAAAAAAAAAAAAGAAATAATTACTTTTGTTTTTCATATTGTCACTTTTATGTATTAGACTATGTGTACTACCATTTATCTTTTTCTGTCAACATTAAAGCATGCCTTAGCTCACAATTAATTTTATTTTCTTTTGTTTTTGTATCACATTAGTCGAATAGAATAAAAAAAATTCATTGCATTAACTTATTAAAACATTCTCTACCATGGTTTGATAGTTGCAAGTGTAGAGTTGTATTTTGGCTTTTTGATACTTTGTTGTAGTTTTTGATGTGTTTGTTTTTCCTTGATGTCTCTAGATATAGTATCAAGATAAAACTCATTATGATTGTACTTAAATGGTATCTCTGACATATGATTTTCAAAAGCATCGCTGAACTCTTGCACACTGGATACTTTTTGAAAATTAATTACTAAAATATGAAAATAAAAGAGAGCCACCATTTTCCTAAATAAAAGGCAATTACTTAATTAAGGTTTTTTTGGATAAGAATATTCAGTCTTTAATGCATGTTTTTGTATAAATTCTCCATGAGCAGTTCACAGCTCAGTTTTACAGTGTGTAATCAGCTGTCATTGTAGGCATTATGTAGCATTATATAGGCATCATAATTATTATATTTTTGCTTTTTCTGTTCAGAAGCCAAGTCTTTTGTAGATAAAAGTATAAATTTTTTCTTTTCTTTCCCCTATCAGATGTGGGTTCTGTTGAAGGACTTGCCTATCACAGAGCCTGGGATACACTGTACTGGACCAGCTCCACTACCTCATCCATCACCAGGCACACAGTGGACCAGACTCGGCCTGGAGCATTTGATAGGGAAGCTGTCATTGCCATGTCAGAGGATGACCATCCTCATGTGCTAGCCCTAGATGAATGCCAAAAGTAAGAAATTTGTATTTCTTCATTATAATTATAAGTCAAAGACTATCAAAGTTATATTAATTTTAAAGAGAATTAGCATTAAAAATACAGATTTCCTTTGAAGTTCTCTTTTCACAATTCATAAAACTGTTTTTTATAAGACTGTTTTTTATTACAAATGTGGATAATTGAAGTCTGAACTCTTTAAATGCCAGGCATCACCTCCATGAGAGATTCAGTAAAAGCAAAATTAAAGGATGAAAGGGAAAATAGAGACAATACTGTGATTGAATAGACATTTTTCATATATGTAAAAGACATTAATGCATCACTGATTGAAATCATAAATTTGAAACAAAAATAACACTATTAACAAGTATTGAAACCTAAAAGGTGTTTCTGTAATTCAATTAAGTAATTTTAACAATTGGGGATCTGTCCAATTGAAATACAGAGGAAATAAATAATAGCAATAGATCTTTGTGTGCAGCTATAATTTCAACATTAGATACTTGACAATAGTCTACATGGTCCACATCGGTTTGATGATATATTGTGCAGGTATTTATAATAATACTTATGAAGAATTCATGGCAAGAAAAAATGTTCAGGCTATAGTATAAAATGTATAAAAAATAAAACAAATTAGAAAAAAGTTATGTTTCGGGGGATGCTATAAAGAACACAATTATATGAAAACCGAAGAATGAAGCTCAGGTTAAGTAGAAAACAAATATGTCTATGGAGTTTCACTCTTATGCAATATGGTAGGAATATTTGTTAACTACTAGAAAGTGCTTTTACTCTTAAACGAAACAAGGACACAGAAATTAGACCAATCTGGTTTCACAGAGCAGAAATAGAAGAACTTATTTTAGATATGTTGAAGAAAAATGGAAGAATAAAAAACAATGACTGATAAACACTAACCCTGATCACTTGAGAGAAGAAAAGAGCACATGAATTACTCATTGTGAGAATAACTCAATCTGGATACTCTTATAGAACTAGAGATGAGAATTGACTTACTTTACTTAATTAAACATATTGAACTTATAAATTAAGACTCTAAAGTTTGAGAGATGCAGGTGAAGAGAAGGTTGACTCCTCACACAGATTTGGTTACTTAGTTCAGGTGGACACAGGTCTCTAGATGCCTGGGCAGAGCTAGTTCTGCTCACACCACTGCCCTATCACTAGGGCTTGTTGTTGAGTCAGCTACACTGATCCACCAGGAGAGTATTAGGACAATAATAAATATCCTAAAGTTGATCAAAGGAATTTATAAGACAATTTTCAGGTAAACATGAGGGAGATCACCGATGATATTATACATGATTAATTTTAATTGATAAGTGCTTTATCCTATAATTATCAGTTACATAGGCTAAAATTACACTTTCACCTTATATATGGTGAACTGTAAATTAGATTTAAACACACTAAAGTATTTTAATTGGAAAATTATATGTAATTAAAGTATAAAAATATTTTTATCCTTAAACATATTAATGACACCTTCAAATCACTTTCATATGTTGATTAACAGAAATTTTAAAATCAAATCAATTTCTAGATGAAAGACTACTTGAGTTCAAAACTTGGCTCTGTAACTATAACTAATATTCAAGCTCTCTGGCCTCTGTTTTCTTATATGTGAAAGGGCGAAACTAAAGAACTACTAATACCTTGGAAATTCTGTAATTCTAAAGCCCACAATCTAGAAAAATATTGCAAATAAATTGTGTATTTAATACTTCATATTATTTGGATAACTTTTTTTTTTTTTGCGGTACGCGGGCCTCTCACTGTTGTGGCCTCTCCCGTTGCGGAGCGCAGGCTCCGGACCCGCAGGCTCAGCGGCCATGGCTCACGGGCCCAGCCGCTCCGTGGCATGTGGGATCTTCCCGGACTGGGGCACGAACCCGTGTCCCCTGCATCGGCAGGCGGACTCTCAACCGCTGCGCCACCAGGGAAGCCCTGAATAACTTTTTAAACTAAACTTTTCATTTTAAAAGTTACAAGATGTGGTTAAAACTACTGCATGATTTAAGAAAGTGGAATGCCATTTATTTTTTTTTTTGGCAAATTTACTAATTCATAGGACAAACTGTTTTGACACTTTCTCACTGAGAACACTTTTATGTTCCATAGAATAGATTAAAATGCTATGAAGTATTTTAATAAAGAGCATAGATGACCCAGCTTTCCCTAATTGGTGGGGTTATTTTTTTAAATTAGCAAGTAGAAAGGTTTTTTTGTGTGTGTGTGAAGTTGAGTATTGTCTAGTAATAAGTTTTTGCATAATACTTAAAAACCATATATTGAATAATTATGTTGGCTATAATCCTACATTGTCTTTACATAGGAATGATATATGCAATCTTGTTGTAAATATGAAATATTATTCCAATTAGTTTTTCTCTGTGTTTATTAAACATATTTTTTCAAAATATATAGCAGCCTGCCTGTCAGCCTCCCTCATTCCCTTCTTCCTTTCTTTCTTTCCTCTCTCCCTTCCTCCCTTTTTCCTTCCTTCTCCCCTTCCTCCCTCCCTCCCTCCCTCCATTCTTTTCTTCTTTTCTTCAGTTCAAAAACTGATCTTCAAGTAAACTCTTAGGGTTACTCCTAAATATAAAGGGGGAGAAAGAAGAGCTGTTTCAGTAAAAGCAGGCCTTGGAGACTGGAACCCTATAGCCTCTCCGCTCTTCCAGTGACCTTTAAAGGCTTCCATAGACTCCTAGGCCTTCTTCAAAGAATAGTTTGACAAACACTGATTTAAAATATTCTAGAAAATCTGTAAGTAACAGATACTATGTTTAAGGATTTGAGAGTGACCCCTGGAATTCTAGAAACAGCACTGTAATTTATAGGAAAATCACACTGATAAACAGAGGAGGGAAAAAAGACATTAAATAAATATAGGAGTTTAGTAATTGCTCTAAAATATAAACAGAGAAGAATGCAGAATTTAAAAAGCAAACCTAGAGGGAGAGAGAGATTCTGATTTTCACCAACTGAAGGAGAGAAATATTGTTAGGTTAAGAACGATGTCCAAAATGATAACAACGCAGGATCTGCTGAAGCATTATAATAATAAGTTAGAGTATATTTGCAGTTCATAGCAAATTTAAAATAACTATTTTTGTCCCTGATTAAAATAAATCTTTACTATGCATCAAACTGATTCAGTTTAATTAAGTTACTATTTGAAAGATAATTGTTTTTCAGAAATATTTTCCAGGTCATTTAAGAAACTGAGAAAAATATATATGCAACTATAATATACATATTTCCCCTTATTACTAAAACTTCCTCAAGGGTCATAGAATATGAGATAAGTAATTTTGCTTCTTTTTAAATAATTTGACATTGCCATGTTTCTACTAATGTTGTTACTGTTAATGAAAATTTTAATCTATTATCACAATTTTCATTTTAATTAGTTTAATGTTTTGGACCAACTGGAATGAGCAGCATCCAAGTATCATGAGATCTACTCTGATTGGGAAAAATGCTCAAGTGGTGGTCAGTACAGACATACTCACTCCAAATGGACTCACCATTGACCACCGTGCAGAGAAGCTGTATTTCTCAGATGGCAGCCTAGGAAAAATTGAAAGGTGTGAATATGATGGATCCCAGAGACATGTAAGTTAACTGAGAATTTCTTGATTATAGATTTGAAAAATGATACATTTGGAAAATACATGCTTTATAGTGCCTAAAATATGCATATTAAGGGATTTCAAAATAGCTAATTGTTCGAACCAATACAACTGAATAATCTGTTCAGTGAAAAACAAAACAGCAGATAAAATTTTGAAAACTTTCTTAAGTGCCTTTGCTACCATGGAGACAGTCCAACTCTTATGGAGAAACAGTAACTGATTTTCTCCTAGTTATGAATTGAATTGGTATTGTTAGAGTGATTTGCGTAAACTTCATTGTTATTTATAATTTTTTAAAATGTGAAATGAAATTGGTTAGCTGCCCTAGGATAAAAGAACATTGGAAAGTAATGAAATGATCCTCTGTCTGTGTTTGGGTCCTCAAAGCAACCTCAGAAGCTTTGAAGAGAGAAGAGTGGAATTCCTTTCACAGGCTCATTCTCTGTCTCTTTTCTCTGAATTCCAAATAAAATGTTAATGGGAGTGTCTTTATGCTGCCCCTGGAGAACATTTACAGGAGATATTTAGGGCCTGTAGAATGGTGAACGTCCAGTTCCTCACCATATCTTATGAGGATGGTAGCCCTTGGCAACTGGGAAAACTCAGGGTTCAGCAGGGTAAGGTCTGGTTTGTTACACCACTGGAGGAATCTACCCCAGCCCCTCTTCACCAGTGCATGCTTGAATGACAAAATGATCCTGAGGCTCTTAGCTCTTCCACTGAGCTTCTGGAAGGACCATCTTCATGGGCCATATTTTCTCTATCACAACTACAGTGCCTTATGGTATTAAACCAACATAGAGAATACGTATGAATAGCTGTGGCAGTATTTCAATAAAACTTTATTTACAGAAGCAGGCAACCAAACAGCAGGCCATATTTGCTAACACCTGATTTATACCATTAAGCACACTGTTTAATTCAATTGAGTATATACCTGTACGTATATATCTACATATTATATCTAATATAGATATATATATCTATACTTACATACATATATAATATTAAATATGTATATATACACACATTATATTATATAGTGAAACATAGATATTTATCTTAGGGCAACTAACTAAATGTATATATATATGCATATTGCATATACATATATTGCCTATATGTATATATGTGTGTATATATAGATATGTGTATGTGTGTGTGTGCATGTATGTGTGTGTGAGTTTCTTGAAGATGGAACAAGTGCATTGATTTACATTCTAGTATAGACACCTCATCTAATTGTGGAGTGGATACTTCAAGTAGCAGTGATATAGTACAGTTGAGTGATTAAGGAAAATTGAAATAATCAGCTAAGATCTGATAAGTTCAGTTTGTGCTAAAGGTAATAACTCTGATCAAAGAATTCTTTGCCTAAATTCTTGGTCTGTCTTTTCAATTAAAGGCCATGTGACCTAAGGCAAATTACTTAGTCTTTATGAATTCTAGTTTTCCGACATGCAAATTTCAGGGTTATTATGAGGATATAGTGTGAAAATATATGTCTCAGAATACAGCAAAGAAATCCTAAATGAACTTAGTGGGTAATGCTTTTGAGAAATAGGTAAATCATTATCCTGGATATGGTATTATTTTGTATTATGGCCTAATACAGAAAATGCTTCTGTAACTCCTCCTAACAACATTTTGTCCACTTTATTTTTTATATACATGTTTTTCTTTTCCCTCCTCAGTCTACTGTTATGTATGATACTTATAGCTACTCAAGGTGATCCAGTAATCAGATAGCTCTGATCTAAATAATTCAAAGGCTTTCTTTTGACATTAAAAAAATACGCACAGTTATGATTCCAGCTCTCCATTTCCCATCCTAGTCTAAACCAGGATAATTTCTGGCTGGTTGTAGTTAACAATGCTATATTGTACATTTGAAGTGGCTAAGAGAGTATATTTTTATAGTTTTTACCACCAAAAAAAATTGTAACTATGTGAAGTGATGGATATATTAACTAAACTTATTGTGGTAATCATTTTGTAGTATATACATATATCAAATCATTATGTTCTATACTTTAAACTTACATAATGTTATATGTAAATTATATGCCAGTAAAGCTGGACAGAAAGATTTCTGTCCTGTAGAGATGACAATGTTGAGTAGAGAACATTACTTTAAAGGATACGGGTGTATTCCCCCATACAACATTGATCCATTTTGTCTCAAAGTTAGAACTACATAATCCTTTTGCTCTTCTCCAGTAAATCGGCTTTACCATCAAAATTTCTGGTTGGGCCTAAAAATTGGGAAAATATTTCAATGTTTATTACGTTCTTACATGAATCTCACTAATTTGCTGGTTTTCCAGATTCTATTGCCAGTGTTGATCATGGGTACCTTGAATTTACCACCAACTTATATACTCTTTGTGATATCCATTGTTTCCTATATTTTAGTCATGATTTTACAACTAGAACTTGTTATCTGTCCCTGAATTCCATTTTTTAATTGACGTGAATTTCTGAATACTTATTACACTTTAAATTGCCTGTTTTCGTGAACAATCAGCTGTTTATATAATCTATTACTAATATAAGCATAGAATTTTGAGGCTGAGAGTATAACTGAGGAGCTAGGTCATCTCCTATTATCTTTAGAAAAGGTTAAATATGCAATCTGGCTTATGTTTCAAGATTTTAAAAAAGGATATTTCCTGAGGAAGAAAGAAATACTACTTATTCTGAAAAAAATATTCTGGGGATATGGCATAATATTATAGAAGTCTCAGAAACTCTAAAAACTCTTCTATTATCTGATAACTGTTGAAAAAGTGGACCAATTTGTCTAATACCCTATCCATTCACTCCCCAGTTTTATATTTTTAATTACATGTACAAAAGTGTGAACAATATCAATTATTAATTTGATTTGTGCCTATCCACTTGAGTTGAAGTCTTGGAAATCAAAGGATACCTTTTGGAACAGATTTCTTTTTAAATCCTCACAGAACCTAAGAGCTCCTTATCTGAAAAACTTGCATGTAACCAGTTCATTCATTCTAATCTTCATTTGATCTCTCTGTACCAGGCCCTTTTGTTTATGTGTGTGTGTGTTTCCTACTATGTCTGTTCCTCACTCCTATATGGTTCCCCTTGGGCAAAAATACTAATGTAATTGATATATATTCATCCAATTACATATACATATATATACACACACACATATATACATATAATACACATGCATGTATACATATATATTTAAAATAGATCAAGTAACCAACATAATGAATTTCATTTTTACATTTTTGGAATACACTGTACAAGGCACTGCAGAAATGTGTGATGGGGTATAATCATGGAGTTAAAAAGAATGACATTTAGGAAGTAAAAATATAGAAGGTTAAAATAGTCTATGAAAGACTTAAAATGCCAAGAAATATAAGAAGAGATGTAAAACATTGTTTAATTTATAAAGTCAAAAAGAACTGAGACAATGCAATATAAATGAGTGGCCAGAGAAATAATAATTTCAGAAAGAAACATTTCCTTTGCATAGATGTATATTTTCTAGCTTTGGATGACACAGATGATCATAGAGCATATAGAGAGATCAGATATCCCCAGGGGAGGTGACAGATTGGAAAGAAGCTAGACATTAAAATCTGAAATATTTGAGAGAGCACCTTCTTTAATGAAAAGAAAGCAAGCTATTTATTAAGTTAATTGATAAAGTTTGGAGAGATTCTTGTAAATCTAGGCATTTTGAGCCTACAAAGTCAGTACAGTGCTATTCCTCTCCCAAAGTGTGTTTGAAGAGCCTTTCTTCTCTTGAATTTCCATAGGAATTAAACTGTGGTCAAGCACTGTTTTTAAACTCTGGTTTAAACAGTCTGATAGGCTTAATTCCTGCATTACATCTTAAAGCCTTTAAATGCTCATGTACATTATAAATCTTTAGAATGGAACACAGTTATGTAGCTTTGTTCTTATCAGGAAATCTTTTTTTTTTTAACATGGTATGCCATGGGCTTAAGTGTTTGTAGGGACTTGAAAAATACTGATATACTATTTACCAGTCACTTAGTTTATTAGAGGAATATTATAGAACCCATTACTAATCAGTAGATTAGGGAAAGAGATCCTTTCAAACATCAGAAGAGAAATCAGAAAAAAAATGTGTTTTTTAAAATACATTTTACCTTTTCTATTATAGTTATGTGATAATATTTAGCTAAACAAATTCATTCATAGGTTTAATTTCTTTTGTCAAACTCAGAGTTAGATTTTATTTTTCTGTTTCATCTTACAGTGAGGTCATAATAAAATACAGGTACACACAGTTTAAATCTGACCTGTATTGATAAAAATATACAATAATTGGCTGGTTCTTTTTTAAATTTTAAATACACATTAACTTGTATGGTGGTCCTACCTATAATTTTATTGAGGAAAGCATTCTCTGTCTAACAAGATACAATTGAATGCTTTTGTGTGATCTAGTTATTAGGGAAAAAAACAGATAATAATTTCATTCTGTTTTATTTTTATTTCTGTTCTATATCTGTTGTTCCAGTAGATGAAACAATAACTAATGTTGACAGGGGCTAAGACAGCATGATTATAGCCTTTCTCCCTGGTGTTACCCTGTAAGTGTTAATCATTTCTTGGAAGGCATCTGCTACCCGAGTGACACAAACCCTTCCAGAAGAGATGTTGTTTATATTCCTAGAAATTGCAATTGCTGACGTTTCTTACTTTTGACATTCTTTTAGAAACTTTGTCCAGAGTTCTTTTTTTTTTTTTTTTTTTGGTTTGGTTTGGTTTGGTTTTTTTCCAGAGTGTATTCCCAGGCAGAAAAAATAAGTCCTAAGACCTATCTTTAGAATGAGAAGGATACAGGATAATCTGTCTTCTAGATAAACACATTCTGATGACATGAACTCTTTTGACTGACAATAGGAAAAATAGTTTTTTTTTAATTAGTCAATTAAAAGTAAGATCAAACACAAGAATATTTGATGTCCTATTTTTTATGGCACCAAATATTTTCTTTCTCCTTATAGAATCAGTTATTTCATTCCATAAATGAATCAAGAAATAGATCTATCATCTCTCTCTCTCTCTCTCTATCTATTATATATCTATCTATCCATCCATCTATATCTTCTACCTAATCTGTAAATGTCTAGGCTGTCTACTCTTTTTGATAATATAGTTTTATTTATGCTATGAAACCTAGAGAGCCTGAACTCTGAAACTTATAGAATAAGTTTTGATGCCCAGAAAAGTGAATTTTCTGACGACGTGCTAAGTTTGAATTAGTCAGTTCAAAACCATATTCTGTCACCAAAGAAAAGGCACTGTGGTCTCAACTTTATAAAACATGTAAAACATTTTAATATAACAATTTAAATGTTTGATTTAAAAATCAATGTCAGCATAAGTAGTCACTAAAAAGTTAAGTGAACTGGAAATTTTTCCACCATTAACTGGAAAAATCCAGTATTATTTCACAAATTAGGAAACTCAGGCCCCAAAAGGCTACATTAATTTCTAATGTTCCTGTGTCCAATATCTAATGTCAGTTATAATTCCCAACTCTTTATTAGAGCCAATATTATTGTTATTATTTATTTTGTTTATTATTATTATTTATTTTTTAATTTTAATTTTTTGGCCGAGCTGTGCAGCAGGTGGGGATCTTAGTTCCCCAACCAGGGATCAAACCCGCACCCCCTGCAGTAGAAGTGTGGAGTATTAAACACTGGACCACCAGGGAAGTCCCCCAATGTCCCTTTTTTTATTTTAAAAATGTTCTATAACATTCCCATTCCTATTGAAAATGAAATTTTGTATTATATCTATATATAGGTAGATAACTTTTCAAAACTCAAATTAATATCTAAGTGTAAATAAATAAATAAATATAAAGTAATTTATAATAAAATAGGACATATTCCAATATGTAAATGTACAAAAATAAGAGAGAAAACATTAGGAAGTGATCAAGATCTTTTCACTTATGCATAGAATCATCATGAATATGACAGCTGTGAAGGCAGACTCATATCAGGTGTGTTGTACTGGATACTCAAGTACTGAGAGCAGTGCTGCCCTGGGTGATGTATTTTCAAAATTGGTAATGAGTTCTTGATAAAATTCTAAACAAAATGAAGTGAAGCCATCCCTCAGTTTACATGGAATGTGACTGCCTCCATTGTACATCACTAAGATGGAAAATTGTTTTAAATGAAATATGAAGAAAAGTCTCCTGACAGCAAGTGATCTTTCTACTCTGTCTCTAATGCCTAACACATGGGATGCTGGGCCTGTCAACAGCTAGATGGACCATAGCCAAGAAGGAAGAGTGTCTGTTTGTTAGTGGAAGCATTCTGTGAACTTGAATTCTAACAGATGAGCCAATGGAATATAAGGAACTGACTGTATCCATTGTCTGCTGTATAACAGGCATGCAGTCAGGTATATTACAAATGAGTCCATTGACTACCAAATCCTGTAGGGCTGCTGAAAACTCAGGTGTTTTATTGCCTTTGATGTATCTTTGAATTCAAGAGACACCATTCAATATTCAGATTATTATAACCAGTATTATCTTCGATACATTTCAAGTGTCCTTGGATATTAATAGTTATTCAGATTATAATCTGAACTTAACAACTTCCTAATATTTAAATAATCTTAATAACTTTCTAATCTTTAAGGATAATAAATGAATAAATAGAAATGTAATAAAAAAGGAAAGAATAAGACAATATAATTCTATGAATCAATTAAAAGTGATGACATGAAATATACCTATTTCATGGGAGATTCAGTATCTATGAAGTGAAAAACATAGATTGAACAAATTAACACACTGTCACCCAGTGAACCTGGACATTGTTGTTTTACTGTATGAAGTTCTGAATCTTATTGAAGCCTTTTGTCTTAACTGGCTTTCTCTGACACCACTCTGGCAGAGGAAAGTAAGAGCTCTTGCCTTGTTACCGTCAGGTGGAGGAGGAAGCCTAGGTCCCTCACCTAGCCTCTGTTGACACCTGAGGCAGAATTGGGACTTCTCTACTTCTGGATGGGGATGTGAGTTCCAGCTCCCCACTGGGTGTCCACTGTCACCACTGTGGAGGTGACCTTATTACCACCGGATGACATGGAAATCCAGATTCTCCTCTGTGCTTCTTCTGACACCACTCCAGTGGGGAGGGGGTGGGTCCGGCATTACTGCCAGGTGTGGGTGGAAGTCCAGTCTCCTAACTTGGCCTTTGTTGGTGTGGGTGTGGATGGGTCACAGTTTTTTTTGTTTGTTTTGTTTTTTAATGTGACATTTGCCTAGAGTAGAGCAGTTACCATCTAAAATTTTCTACCTTACTAGTTAGAATCTTGCCTGGTCTTTTGGCTTCAGAGAGCAGGCTTCTGTTCTTTTCTGTGCATTTAGCATTTTGGCATTTCTGGGTTGCCAGCTTATTCAGTTCCAAGTCTGGGATATATGAGGCAAAAATAAAACCCCCAGAACTCACCACCGTGTTGTTCCTTAGTCCCAAGGTCCATAGCTGGGCAGCTTTCTTCTCTCCACCTTTCAGTCTTCTTATATTTGTTTTAATAATTTTCAGGTTTTTTAGCTGTGCTTAGTGAGAGGAATCCAGAAAATATGTCTACTCCGTCTTCCCAAAGGCGGAAGTCAGTGTGCTTATAGATTTTTAGAAATTCAAAATAGAAAAAAGGATATGCCTCATATTTATTGTTTTATAAAATATTTTTAAAGATATAAGCTATGTTCTACAAGTCTCTAAAACAGCAAAATGTTTGTCTGTGTATTGACAGTAGATCTAATTGAGGTAAGATTTATTAAATCACACATGATGTGACATGATTTACTAGAATCCAAAGACATTGAAACACTGGTCCTCCATGTGAGAGAAACAAAGGTTGTGGAAATAAAGATGATGAATTGTGTTGTCTAAATTTTATCATCTTTAACTCTATGATGTGTACACATTATCACCGAGTGAATACAATAAAGTACATATGGTGATTATGACATTGCCAAATACAGGTGCCTGAGTGAGAATAAGAAGGGAGGGGGAAAACATGTGAAATTGGTGTTAGATTAAATTGTTTTAATTCCTGGCTCTGGTTATAAAGAGATGTATGATCTTTAGCAATTAAGTGTATCTTTTTGAATCTCAGGCTCTACATATTGAGCTAGGTTTAAAATTTTCTTCCAAATTTAACCTTTTATGACTCTACCATTGGTTATGTGGAACTCAACTAGATCAGTCTTTGGATATATCTTTTCACACATTAATATGCATAATAAATGATGCCACATACTGTTTATTTTAACAAACAGTTAAATTTTAACAGTTTTAATAACAAAAGAGAGCATACTCCCTTTCAAGAAGCAGTATGATATGGCAGAAATTAACAAGGTTAGATTGTAGAAACAGACATGTATTTGAAACTTGCATCCTTGACATATTGTTTAATAATCGTGGGGCATTTTCTTAACCTTTTTGTGCCTTAGTTTCTTCTGTAAAATAGGACTAATAGTTTATGCCTCACAGAGGATATTTTGAAGAATTAGCTTTTATTATGTGCAACCTGTTACCTGACAATAGTCGACAAATATTAAATCTTATAAAACTCCCCTTGAATAATGAAAATTAAAAAATAAACTAAATTAAAAATTGTATAACGATATTCACTACACACATATAAATTTATATGAGCATGAATTATATCAATTAGACTAAATCATAAATTACCTCATTGCCTCTTCTATAGGATTACTAGCATCTGAAGAGTAAAATTTGTTTTTCATCTTTGTCTCTCCAAAAGCAAGTAGCCCAAAGTCTGGTACATTGCTGTATTCAGCAAATATTTGCTGAAGCAATGAGTAAATGGATGAATAAACTGAAAGAAAAATTATAAAAATGTTTCCCTGAATAAAATGAAAAAGTAAACTACTTAAAAAAATAGACCAAAATCAAAACTTATCTATTTCGAAGGCCTCAGCCATCCAGAGTAATTTTCTGAAAGCTGTACAATTGATATTCCTATTTTGTAGGGTAAGAATGTTATTGCAGTAGGGTTAATGGTGTTTAATTTTACCACAATCCCTTTGATTTAAATCCACATATATTTCAGTGATGGTTCAGCTTGGTTAGTCGTGCAAATTAAAGTGTTACTGAAGCTGGACTCTCTCCATAGAGATGTGTTCCTGGAGGAGAATAATGGTCAGTATCCAGGGCAACTAGTGTATTCACCCAGAAAATAACAGGTGTTCCCTCAGCATGTGATGCTGATACTGATGGATTGATTTAATATTTCTTGGAAGATTTCAATTTGTTAGGCATTAGACAGAATTTTAAAAAGTAGCCACCTGTCCCACCTGCCTCATTGTAGAAATTTAAATACAAAGATGAAAAGAACAGATAGCTAAGGAAAGCCATCCTGCACACACACACGTGTGTGTATCTACCCATATCTATATCTACCTATTCTATATCTATATGTATAAATGAGCATAATGCTTCCAGATTATTTTTCTTTGCAAACTGAACAGAAGGATAAGCAAATAAAAAAGTTTAAAACATATTTTCTTTGGTGAAATAAATTAGTAGATATGGGAAGAGTAAGAGATTAAAAATATTTATATTTAAATTCAGGAAATTCTGAATTAACTTACATGAATTTTTCTCTTCTCTGAATTCCTGATTAAACTTTTGAATTGTTCTTTAGCTGATTTTAATGTGTTTCTTATTAGTTTTACGTGCATGTAAGTCAACATGAATTTATTTAAGCTTGAGACAATATCTTGAATTTTCTTTCTGTGTTTGGCTCTTGAAAACATTTAGAATGCCAGCAAACTGATTAAAACCAATTAATTATTATTTCAACTATTTAAAAAATGATTTAAAGTAGTTTACAATAAAAGCTCAGGTATAATATGACTGTAAATAAATAACAAAAGAGTAAATTTATTCCTGAGCTTCCCAGCAGCCAAGACCTTAGGGCAACCTATTAAGTTATACAGTACTTTGATTTAGTGTACGGGGACAAAATTGTTTAGCCAGAAAAATAGATGTTTGCTGTGGCCCTAAGATGTAAAAGATTATTGTAATGAGATCTTTTATTTACATGAGAACCTTTGAGAATATATAAAAGCTAATGAAAATTAAAATGCTAAATAATTTCTACTGGCAGATATGAACAAATCATCAAAAGAAATATGGCTGGCCATCAACATGTAAAATACATTTAATAATTTTCAATTAAGTTGTTCAATTACTAAAAAGACAAGCTAATATTTAAAACTAAATGAAGTTAGTAAGATACAGGAGCTGAGTTATTGTGTAATTATTAAAGATCAAGAAATAATAAAGAAAAATGGAGGTGAAATGTAAATAATGTTAACTAAAGGTATATCTTGGAAGTAAGACTAAATTATTCATACGAAAGGGGGAACTGTTAATAACAAGCAATACTTCAGAATCTTAGGCTAGTATTTCCACCAGGATTCAAACAGAATCCTATGACCACTAATGTAGCAGCTGCAAATTTGTATAGTCAATAGTTTATCCTGCTAAGATGGTAATTCCAGACATTGAGGGCCGAAGTATCCAGGTGTTTTCTCCAGAATTAGGCACTGGAGCTGAGCACAAGTGAGGAAGGAAGGGCAAATCACTTCATGTGGTTCTACTGGCCATTTTGGAAAACTGAGACTATTCAGCTGACCCGGCCTTCTACCTCTGGGGCTGCTGAATGGAAGGAACATTACAGGGCTTGTTAGTTGAATAAAAAATAAACACCCCAGAATAACACTGCCTTGGGCAAGAGAAAAGAGCATACATTTCTTAGTTTGTCAATGATATGCTAGAAAAAGTAGAACAATTTCTTAATACCAAATGTACAGTAGAATCTCCTGGGGACCTTTTGTGTAATACAGTAGCTGAGCCCTCCCCCACGCTCCACCCCAGGACAATTAAATCAGAATTCCTGGAAGAGGCATGGGTTTTAATTTTAGTTTCCAGTTGATTTTCATGTGTAATCAAAATTGGGATTTACCATAATAAGCTATTAGAAACATAAAGGAGAGTTTACTCAATGTGTAATTGAATATATGCTAAATGAGAATATCTATATCTGTATGTCTATATCTATATATTTAAAATCCTAGTTTGGATCTCGCTTTCCTGATTCTGAATTTCTAGGAGAGTTGGCATAGGAATTTTCCCAATTTTGGTCTTCACAGTGCCTAGCACATTTTCCCCCAAATATGGAACTCTTATCATTGTTATTGGGTGATACACAGAAACATTGTCAATTTAAAGTTAATGACATAGTGTGAAAAACCATTCTATTCTTAGTGTTTTTGCAATCCTCTGACTTTGGAAGAAAAATTAAGTGTGTTGCTACATATATTTAACACCCCTGTGTTGCTGTTACTGAGAGAGAGAGGGAGAGAGAGACAGAGACAGAAAGGGCAGGGGAGAGAACTCAGACTAAACTTTGGTGAGTAATGGTATTTAATTGTAATTTGATAGCATTGTTTCCATTTCTTTGTAGATATTTTGAGATTTGCATTCTATTTCTTTTAACCGATACTGAATTTCCCTTTATATAATGAGTCAATTTAATGAAGAGTTCAAGATAAATGATAGTAGAAGTTGTATTCAGATACGGGAAAAAAAAATGTGAAAACATTTTTCTCCGTTCAGATTTGTAGAAAAACAGAGCCTGAAGCAAGAGTTTATATTTTGATTCCTTATTAGACATGCAATCCCAGGAAGTAGTAGTGAGGGAAGAAAAGAATGGGCTGAGAAGGAGGAAGAACATTTATGAAGAGGTGTGCTACAGAGCTGGCTACTTCTTAGTATCAAGTGCAATGGACTTCTTCATCTCCTGAGACCATCTTCAGAGAGACCATATAATCTATTGCACTTTAGTATAGTCCATTGGCAAGTAGTGTCAAGGAAAGGAGATAAATATATCTGCTGGCCCTTTTCTCTTGGTCAGAGATTTGACCCATGGGTTATTAATTTCCCACCATCCTGGGGAGTGGTCAGAGCCTCTAGGCACAGGCATGAAGTGAGAGCACTGTGCCCATATGAAGTTGTTTATCACATTAACTATAACCAAAAAAAGAAAGAAAGGAAGAAACAAAAAGTGGTCATGAATTCTACAGCCAGCAGTGGCTGAGAGTATCCCGATGTGTTAAGTAAGGCATGTTTACTACAATAGCATTCAAGTGACTAAAGACTGGGAAACATTGTCCTAACAAGGAGTGCTCATTCAGGACAAGGGACTGTCACAAAGGCTTTATTCTGACCCTTGAAAATTTTAAATTTGTATAAACAGTACTCTTGTGTGTTTCAGTTGTTTCATAAAGGGTTTTTAATAATAGCTACCATTTAGTGGATGCCTAATTGTTTTAGTCTTCATTTGACATAATTATGACCAAAGCAGCTATTATTATTTCAGTTTTGCCAGTGAAGTAGTTGAAGCCCTGAAAAGTTAGCCGATTTGAGGTCAGAAATTAAACCACGTTCATAAGACACAAGGGTCCAAGTTCTTTCATCTGCAGTGTATCATCTTACAAGTCCATGATCGTTCCAAAAATGAATGGCCTTGCATATTTGCTACCTTTTTTCTGAACAGTTTTGTCATTAGGAAAGCATTAGCATTTTTTAGTGTGTTTTAAATGCACTGATCCTGTTCTTAGACTAGAAGATATACAAACCTAAGATTGGGGGAATGTGTTACTTAACAAATAAATGCTTCTCAAACTTTAATATTCATTCAAATCAACTGATAATCTTGTTAAAATGCAGATTCTAATTTAGTAGGTCTGGTTTGGAGCCAGAGATTATATATTCCTTAGAAGTTCCATGCTTTTAGTAGCAAAGGTGTAAATGTTATTATCTACAAAATTTTATATTGAACTATAGATATCTGTAACGTACAGTACAAGTAGTGAGGCAATCCTCAAACATTATGTGGCAGAGTTACTCTAAATATATTAAAAGATTTTAAATCCTGAAGTTTCTAGAAGGGGAAATAGCAGCATCGGTATGGGGCAGGAGGAAGGTAAGGGGTAGCCGTGGAGAAATGGTGTCACTGAACAAAGTCCGTGTGCTTGGTGCACAGTGAGGCCAAACAAACCAAAAGTTCAGAGTTTGGAGCAGAGTATGGTTTATTGCAGGGCCAAGCAAGGAGAACGAGTGGCTCATGCTCAAAAACCCCAAACTCTCTGATGGTTTTCGGGGAGAAGTTTTTATAGGCAAAATTTGGGGTGGGGGCTGCAGAGTATGTGACCTTCTGATTGGTTGGTGGTGAGGTAGCAGGGCGGTGCTCCAGGAGTCTTGTGCTCAGCCTAAACTTGCCATCCTCCGCTTGGGTGGCATCTTAGTTCTGCAGAAAAAGTCAAAGATATTGTTCTGTGTATTCCTTGAGCACCAGGACCCTGCCAAGGCTGCACTATTGTTTCTTAAATACTCCTCCCTCGTTTCTGCATTCCCTCCCTTCCCTGATTAGCAGCTGTTTGAACTTGCCCTTTGGAACTCAGGGAAGGTCATGGAGGCTGAATGAAGCCCATTTCCTACAAGCAAGAAACGGGGGGCACGGAAAGGCTTTGTATCCAGGAGCCCCACAGGGTCCTGCGTGGTTTCAGTGCAGAACAGAATTTGACTACAAATGCTCCTGTGTTGTCAAACAGGCCCAGCTTTATGATGAGACAGATGTAGTGAATGAAGTAATTTTTATCTAGCTCAATAAATGTTCATTGAATGAAAGGAAGACAGACTTAATTATCAATAATTACCATAGAAAAACAAGTCATAGGAAAAGTAATAATGTTACCTTGATTTATCCGTCTAAAGCCATTTAGAAAATTATGCGAAAGAAGCTTTCAATTCTGACTTCAGGTCCTCCTACTCTGTCTTCTTATATCAAACTTAAATAGAGGAAGTGAATAAAAGCAACAATGCAAGGTACATGTCTGTAACTCAGCTCCTGGAGGCCTCACCCTGCTGATATACTGCTGTAATAAATTACACAACTGGTGTGTTTCTTTTGATTTATTACTGCAGTAGATCATGAGTGTGGTGACCGACATAAACGTGTTCTGTAGACAGCTGGGCTTCATGATATTTTATTTCTTTTTCCTCATTTTCAAGTGCTTAGTTTGGAAAGTAAGAAAGAAAACAAATTGACAAATGCAGGAGGATGTTTCTGAAGCAGCCTTTCCTATAGACTCTTGAAGTAATAGCTTTTAAATTGAGAAATCCCAGTGCTCTTCTTGCTTCCAGTCCCTCTCAAAGGACTGTTTAAAAGGGATTCTTAGGGCTTCCCTGGTGGCGCAGTGGTTGAGAGTCCACCTGCCAATGCAGGGGACGTGGGTTCGTGCCCCGGTCTGGGACGATCCCATATGCCACGGAGAGGCTGGGCCAGTGAGCCATGGCCGCTGAGCTTGCGCATCCGGAGCCTGTGCTCCGCAACAGGAGAGGCCACAACAGTGAGAGGCCCGTGTACCACAAAAAAAAAAAAGATTTTTAAAAAATACGAACTCACATGAATTAGGTTTTGTGAAATCAAGCTGTAGGACTCTTTTTTCTTTTTTTTTTTTTGACTGTGTAAATACATAATGACAGACTTCAGCTGCATTTCCTTATTCTTTGAGCCATTATGAGCTATCATGGAAATTGGTATTACAGACATTTAAAATCAAAGTAATTACCTAATAGGCTGTTATACCCCTACTTTGAAAAGGAAAGTATTTATTCTCTCATGAGTCCAATCATTTTCTTAAACTTAGAATTTTTGTTGAGGTGTAAATTATCTCTTTTTCTTTCACGGTTGAAACTGTGCTTTGTCATGGATCCTGAGAGCATTTCTGCAGTTGTACACACTAGGCCTTGTAATAATGTATGTGTCATCTAGTCTCTCTGCAATTTGTGTCTATCTGGAGAGCTGTGTGAAATGCGTGTATTATTTGATCAGAAGAATTTCTTTGTCGCTCATCAACATTTAATATTACCATTCTTTGTTTTGTCAAGAACTGTGAAGGTTCTGAGATGTTACCTCACTTGCAGAATTATGTACTTATACATATGAATTTTGTAGAAACACAAGACATTGAGTCAAGGAAAATAGTTTTTTATTGATACTTATAACCAGATCAATAGCCAGAATAAAAATAAAGAATTGGTCCTTAACGTCTAGACTAGCAGCAAAACAATGAGAGCTGATAAAAGTCTTTCAAAGTGGGTGGCAAGTTACATCCCATAAACGAAGAATGGAGAGCAATGCATTTTGTTCATTTATAAATAGCACAGAGAGAGCCATCTCCTTTCCCTCCCAACAAGAGTGAGGGGAAAAACAAAAATTTTACTCCTTTGAGACTGAATGGAAATGTTCCTGGTATCTCACCCTAACCTTTTGAAGTGTAAATACATATTTTCAAGGGCCTACGAGTCTCCAACTTTTAAAGCCCAGAAATGTGGCAAAATGTTGGGATTTGTCCCTTTTGGCATTTAGGGATAGTGGTCAAGTCTTTCTTGTACCTTGCGGCTTAATGCAGGGCCTTGGTTGGGCTGCCATTTGGCCCTCTTGGGGAAATAAATTGTATTACCCTTTCAGATCACATAAATTAGCTAGAAAACAGCTACTAATTTAATTTTCATGGAATGTGAAAAGTACAATGTTTCTGGGGAAAGTGAAAGCAAACATTCTCTGTATTTATATTGTATACATTTCTGTGTCTCAGGAGCCTTTTTGCAGGAGCACCGAGAAATCCAAGGAAGTTTTATTTTCCCTCAAAGTCATATTATGCAGTTTTCTTATCCACTTTTAAGAGTTTAAGATTCTCCTTTGCCTTTCCTCCCTCTCCCCTTCCTTCTTTTCTTTGTGTCTTTGGCCCTATCAAACTCACCCCCCCCCCCATTCCTTTCTCTTGTCAAAGTAGAGCAGTGAACAAAACAGACAAAATTCTCTGCCCTTATAAGAGATTATATTCTAGTGGGAAGGCAGACATTAAGCAAGGTAATTACATAAATGTTCGGTAAATTAGGCAGTGATAAATACTTAGAAAAAAGCATCTTGGGAAAAAGACATTGATTATTCGAGAGAGTGATTGGGGAAGATTTCACAGAGAGAATAAAGAGAGCTAGCTAGCCAAGGGGTATTTGGTGGAAATTCATTCTAGGCAGAGAGAACTATAAATGCAAAGATCTTGAGGAGGGATTATAGCTGGTGAGTAAGAGGAGGCCTGGGTAGCTGGAGGAAGAGTGAAAGAGGAGAGCAATAAAGTAATGTATTTTCCTATTCAATATTCATTTCTCTTGTCAATCTCACATAGTACTTTGCATGATACCATGTTGAATGACCAGCATCAACACATTAGTTGTATTAGAACTGATTAAACTCATCCACCCTCAACTGAAGAATTGTGGCTTTGTAGATGAGAATGAAAGTGAAGAACTGTGAGGATCTTGGCTGTGATAGAATAGATGTCTTTGGAGAGAGAAAAATTTAAACCACATATTACACGCTGTCAACTTGTGTTTTCCTCCATAACAATACAGTCTCTAAAACTTGTTCATTTTTTTGTTTTAATCATCAAAATTATTGTTCACTGGTAATTTTCAAAGATCAAGTTAAGAGGTTAAAAATATTCATCGTGAACATTTGAGCTGGCATGACTCTCCAATTTTTATTATAAAGTTTAAAGTCATTATTTTTCTTATTGATGAAGAAATTTTTTATGATTAAATTTTTAAACATCATTTATTTTGAGTAAGATTATAGAAGGCTAAAATCATCCTTATAAAATAGTTAATCATGTTTATCTATTAAAATTTTATATAAGATTTTTTAAATTGATGTAATTATGTTCAACCGCATAGTTTTTTCTCCTAATACAAATGACTAAAAATTTGAAGGATAAGAAATCATGTGGATCAAAATCTTGAAAATAAGGAATAAAATGAATCAAGTAAATGTGGACTTAGCAAATCCTAAAGTCTATATTGGACAAGGTTATGCAACACGAATAAAAGGTGTCATCACAGGAATGTTACAAAAACATGACATTACAAAGCTCATTACCTTGAGAGACAGCACTGGAAATTTAAACTAATTCAAATATTTGAGCAAATGGGTCAATGCCAAGAGCATCTGCTTTCTTACAGCAGTGTACTCTGCTCAGTTTTCAAAATTGCTATCTCAAGAAACCTCTATTTTTTTCAGCAGCAAATCTCTGTTAATCACAGGCTGAGTAGGATGGAACATGGAACTACACTTGTGTGGCAATGTGTGTGACATCTTTTGTCCATTCAATACTAATTGCAAAGACATACTATTCAAAACAGAAAACTTTTATACTGAAGAAGAGAAATGCAATAAGTTTAATTAAAAGAAATAAAATATCCTGAGTTAATAAATAGAGGAGACTATGTAGTCTAGAAAAAGCAAACAAACTAATAGAATCCTGTAAGAAAGGAAAGAGAGGCTTCAATGTATTTATTTTTGGAAGCAAAAGAATGAGGTGAGTAAATAGTATAACTGAGGTTCAACTATTGAAGTAAGTATCAGTCTAAAACTGAACTGGGCTAAACCACAGTCAGTCCCTTCAGGTATAGACCACGTTTAGGGTAATGATATTGTCTAG